>NW_028227267.1:16035000-16557500 GCF_978045245.1 Mus caroli | reverse complement strand
ACAAAACGGGGAGAAAAAAATTGATGTAATGGAAACAAAATGCTATATAATCTTGGCAGCAGGCAGGGGCGGATTTCTATGTGTTTTATTAGCACCCACGTCACATCACCCTCTTGCAAATGTATATGTCTGCATGTTCCCTGACATAGCAACCCTCCAGTTTACTGGAAATGCAATCTGTCATGAAAGATGAGACCTTATGTTGGTAGCCAGACAGCCTTTGTCCCATTATAGTGGCAGTAGGAGGAAGAGCTACCCAGAGCAGGAATGGAGAATTGCTAATAATGGTGAAAAGTCAGGTTTGGTCTCTGCCATATTGAAATGAGGTGTCTACTAGGTAGATGACAATCAAGAGGAGCCAGGGCAAGATGTTTAACCTTGTACAAGCATTAGCATGTAGCAAGTACTATATAATAGCAATCCATGTACTTCAAATACGTCCAGGAAAGGGCATGATAGAATTCAGAAGACAGCTATGTGAAGCAACTCAGTGTGTGGGCAGAACACCTCTAAGGCTCCCCAGAGGAAGAGGCTGAAAAGCTGGTTGGAAATGGAAGGGAGGAGACAACAAGTTTGAAGTGGGTGGGAGTAGGACCAAGAATCAGGACAGGCCACTCATCCCTGGGAAACAGCCTTGGCCCACCCTTACTGCAGTAGTATACATGAAATAGGGAGGCTTTTCGTGGGCTTCTTAACCACCAAAGGGCATCCCATGTCAGACCTCTGCTCTGACAGTCAGTGGCTCCTATAAAATAGTGGGGGATTGAACAGCAGCGGCCTGGGAACCTGGAACCTGGAACCCCCCCTCGGCTCTTGTTTCACTCCAAGCCTCCTGACTCTTTGAGATGTGGTCTGGCCAGTTTCTTCTGGAAGCTTCAGCCTCTCAGAATGAACTTGTGAATCCCACAGAGCAACAGTTGCCACGTCAGCAAAGCTCCACTCAGCCCAGAAAGACCACACACACAAGGCTTTAAGACTGCCACCTTCTTTCCAACTTTGGTTTATTTATAATTTTAAAATTATCTCTAATTACCTGAATGAAGTGTGCTCCCTTTAAAACATTCAAGAGCTCATATAAGTAAAATTTGGGAAGACATGGTGAGCTTACACATTTTCTATGCATATTTGTATGTGTGAGTTTATAGGTTTGTGTGTGTGCATGTACACCTACATGTGCATACATATAGAAGCCACAGAGCAACTTCTAGCTGCTTCAGGCACTGTCCATTGTTATTTATTTTGTATTTATTTATTTATTTATTTATTTAGAGACAGAGTCTCTCGCTGGCCTGGACTCTCCAAGAAGGCTAAGCTAAGCCCCTGGAGATCTGCCCATCCCCAGCACTGATTTTATAAATGTGTGTCATCCTGCCCAAGTGTTTTGCACAAGTTCTGGGGATTTGAATCAGGTCCTCTTGTTTCCAAGTCAAGAATCTGCCTGACTGGGCCATGGCCCTAGCCAAGGATCCTAACTTCACTGCTCAAACATACAAAATCGGACATATTGTTGTTTCCGTAAATAAAAATACTTCTTAACCTTCAAAAATAGATCGTTATTTTTTAATGCCCTCGTTTTTCCATAGCATATCAATTGGGTGACTCCTTAACACAATTGATTTGCTAAAGCACGACATGCATGCTGCTTCCTGTTTAGTGTTATTCATGGATTGGGAAGAAAAAAAAAAGCCATGATACCATGTAATTAATAGAAGGGATTAATATATAATTAATATGTTGCTGTACACCTATTTTTTCAAAACAAAATAGTTTGGAATAAAGAGCAGGTGAAGTGTTAAGTCCCCTGATTCATACTGTGTTGTAAAGTTTCAAAACAAATGAGAAGGAAGTAAAAAAAATTCAATAGATAAACAGTAGGCAATCATATGGCACCATGCTCGAATAATGAAATCACCTGACTGGGTAGATATTAGGCTTTTCCCCAAATCTGTGGTTTTAGTTGCATTTGAATAGTGTCTTAATTCATCCTACTTCCCTCCCTCTCCCCCACTTTCTTCCCTTTCGCCCCCTTTCCTTTCTTCTTTCCTTCCTTCCTTCCTTCCTTCCTTCCTTCCTTCCTTCCTTCCTTCCTTCCATGGCCCTTTCTAAAGCAAGTATTAGCACACACATTCTTTAACAAGAAAGACTTCTAAGGGGTGACTCTTGACAGTACATTTGTTTTCCATGTGTGAGATTTCCCTGACTGCTGAATGAATCTCACAATGAATATCAAGCCAACAGCTTTAGTCAAGGCTCACTTGATTGGTTGGTTTCATTGCCTGTGCTTTGAATCAGGTCCCAGATGCAAAGCAGAAAAAGATAAGGCACTTTATGTAGTGGGTGGCGTCGGCTCCCCAATGTGTCAATGAAATACAGTCTCTACGAACATCACACCACAAAATAATATCAGTGTGACTTACAGCAAAGAATTAGGACAGGGGTACTAACTCATGTCATGTCACTGGTCACTCATAAGCATGTGGGAAACTGATGGAAGAAGAACTCATATGCTTTGCTAGAACAATCTATAACATGAGCTAGAAAGATGACTCGGTTGGGAGTGTTTTCTCTTCTTCCAGAGGACCTGAGTCTGTTCCTAGCTTACAAGTGCCTCTCATTCCAGCTCTAGGAGATCTGATAGCCTCTTTGGCTTCTGCAGGCACCTGTATACAGATGGCTCACATAGACAGATACACATACACATAATTAATAATACACTTTTGAAAAGGGATAACCAGTGATATATAAACCTCTCCGTGGGTGTTTTCCCCAGTAATTGCACTCATTGGGGCTTTTGGGTATAGTAGAAATCTAACTGAAAATGCTAAAGTAGTCACATGTCAGAGCTTGGCTTAATTTTTTATTTTTTCACCACCTGATTAATTTTCCTTGCCTCATTCACCCCAGGGTAGACTACTGAATGTTAGTGAATATTGTAACCCCAGTTTATAGTCCTCTGGCTGTGTACTGTGTGTGTGTGTGGTCATAGAGATGGTTTTGTGAGAACTAAGTCATCACATTACCTAGCAGTGACTCTCCACCAGTCACTCTATGCTAGAGATACAAGATTTCTTGGGATTCTCTAGTCAACCACTTCAGATGCAGAAAATGAGACTCGGAGCAGAGACAGTATTCGGTTCAAGATTACAAATCCAACGACTGCTGGGCGTAGTGGTGCTCACCTTTAATCCCAGCACTCGGGAGGCAAAGGCAAGTGGATTTCTGAGTTCCAGGCCAGCCTGGTCTACAAAGTGAGTTCCAGGACAGCAGGACAGCCAGGGCTATACAGTGAAACCCTGTCTTGAAAAACCTAAACAGACAAACAAAAACAAACAAACAAACAATAAAACCCCCCAAAACAAATCCAGCAACTGGGTACCTGTTGCCATCTGCTCTCTTCAGCTCCTTTCTCATATGAGGATCCCTCTATATAGAAGTTGTTCATGGTATGAAGATATGGAGGTGGGCAAATTTGTCCTCCCCCTGAATAGTGTAAAAATGGGAATGAGCCAGATCTCTGAGTTTATAAGACCAACAAGAGGGTCCCTTAGGATTCTGATTTCATCATCAAAAGTCTGTGTTCTTCAGCTTAAGGTCATCCTATCTTCCCTACGAACCTCTAATAAAGGCACTGAAGGCAGGCCTGGGGTGCTGGCTCCGTGGGTAAGTTGTTTGCTATGCAAACATGAGGGTTAGAGTTCAGCTTGCACATAGTAAGTGGCCCACCTGTAATCACAGTGCTTAGGGCAAGGGAGGCGACCACCCAGGCAAACTGACTAGCTAAAGTAGTCACATTATCAGAATCAGTTTGCTCCAGATTCATTGAGAGACCTTGCCTTCATCAGTTCATCAAGAGCAACTGAGGAAGGCACCTAGCATCAACCTCTGACTGCCACACTCAGGGACACACACAAAGCAATATGCATCTCCCCACACATGAATGACACACAGGCACACAATACATATATGTACATGAATACAGGCACATTTACACACAACATACACATGTGCATATACACATGGATAATTATGTATTATGTGTATACCTACAAATAATAAAGTGGTCAGTTGGAGTCCCCTTTTGGGCAATGTCAGAAGAACTTGTTACCCCAGTAAATGATCTCTTTTTAACTTTTTTAAATTGCATAAATCCTGACACTAGATTCCAACATTAGAATCCAGAGTCCAACCTGTAAAACGTCTATTAGTCTATTGCAAGGTTAATGTAAGGTTCTCTTTGACTGGATTTTTCTGGTAGCTTTCGCCCATAATCTCTTTCCCAAACCAACCCTGTAAGCATGGGTTATTTCTGCCCATCCAACTTAGAAAGCATTCATGCCTCTCCAACACGGAGTTTTCTTTACTTGGGCTGCTGATAAATTTGTTGGCGTACACACTGTAGAAATGACTGCTGTGGCTATTACTGTAGTTGCTCAGGGGAGCTATTCAGATGCCTCATTTATTGGAGCTTAATAGATTAAAAGTCTAAATTGAGTCTCATGATATAAGCCTAATCAAGTTCTAATCTGCATAATTTTCCCATAAGCAGCAATGGGAAATTTGGATAATTGATGTTTCAGCAGCCGCCAATCATGTGTTAAATAGCACTGTTGCATTTACTTATCAAAATATTTTTATTGATCCTTACTTCGTCTGACATTTGGTTTGGGGATTTTTTTTTCCTTGCTGGCATTAACAGGAAATCTAATTCATCTCCTAGATGATGTAACATGAGATGTTTCTCTTGATTTTTAACATGTCTTTATAGATCATTTTTAACGGTGATCTTTCCTTTTACAACTTCATATTGAATACCTGTCTCAGCAAACCTCGATGACTGAGCCTAATTTATTTCCCTAGTTTAACGCAGCATATGGATTTCTAACCATCATTTATATGCACACAATAAAAGATAATTTGGCTCACCCTTTGAGCCAATTCCTTTATGTTAAATCCATGGGGGTGTGGGAAGCACTTGCCTTCACTTCTCCATCTATTCTAGGGGAGGTGATTGATAAGAGCTTCCATCTCCCTCGCTCCCTGGGAAGGCTTGGGGATTTAACTAGGGAAGATTTAGAAAGTACTTTGTGTTTCCCCCATGGAAAAGTACTGTAATAAAGTATTATATACACTGAGCTGTGCAGGCAGCTCTACCAAAGCAGGTTAAGTCTGACTGCCATGGCTCCCAGTCATTGTATGCTATTGTTTAAAAGTGAAAACAATTAAAAAAAAAAGTTAGGCTGACTTGTCTCTGAAAATTGCCTTCTAGGGGTTGAGAGAGGGGACTGGGCTGGAGGCAGAGTGAGGGTGATGTCTTCACACAGCTAGGGCATGGAGCACATGGTTGGATTGGTTGTTAATGCTTGGACTCTTAAGTCCAACTCTCTGGCTGTGGCCCCCAGATCTGTCACGTTTTACTGGGGAAACTCCAGCAGCTTCTCCATGTGTCTCGGGACCATTTTCTCTTTCTAAAAGTGATAGTGTTTACTGGTCTCTGAACTCCTACAGCTGTGATGAGGACTAAATGAGGTGGCCATGAAAGTGCCTTTGGCCTAGTCTGGTGCACAGAGAGAAGACAGAGTTGGCTTAGAGGAGCCAGCCCTGGGAACTCAGTGAGGTTCTGATCTGAGATCTGCTTAGCAACATGGGATGCCCTTGAGCACACTGCCTACCCTCTCTACAGGCCATGGTTAGGCTCAAGCTTCCTCTTTGATAAAACAGTGTTTGTTTAGGGAGGTCTTGAGACCTAGGTTATGAGAACATAATTTCTCCTTCCCCTGCAGTGTGATCTTGGTCTCTTTCCATCAATCTTGTTACCTTAATCAGTTTGGCTCTATAGCATCCTTCCATTTGCTTTGAGCCCTGTAAGTGTGTGACATGGAGCCTTCACCCCCTTTCAGCACATTCAGCCTACATTGCCCCACAGAGCTCTTTTCTAGTCTTCTAGTTTGGTTGTGTCATAGGTAGTTGGTCACTTAGATGCAGCAGAAACCAACATGTTTATATACAACAGGAATCAGAAACTTTTCTCTCTTTTTGTATTCTTATAGCCAGTCCCTTCTCTACTTCTATTTTTTTTTTAAACTGAAAGGAAACTTTATAAGTTTTAGAGATTATAATTTAATTATAACACTTCTCCCTTGCCTTTAACACCCTCCAAGCCCTCCAGAGTATATACACTTCCTCCACTTGCCTTCAAATTCATGGCCTTTCAAAAAATTAGTGTTATTGTATGCATGTGTATGTATATATATATATATATATATGCATACAGTCCTAAATATAGCCTGTTCAATTGGTATAATGCTACCTGAATGTATGTTTGTAGGGCTGAACATTGGCACTGGAAACCACTTGGTGTGCTTTTCTCTGGGCAGAGCTACTTCTCATGTTCCCAGCTTTCTTAGTTGCCCATAGTCTTTCCATAGGAATGAGGCCTCATGGGCTTGTCCCTACATGCTTTGCTTGTCCCTTGCTGCCATCCCTGTTCAGTTCACATGTGGGCAGACATATTGGTGAGATTTCATGGGTGTAACTTCTGCCATTACCAGGAGACACAATCAAAGCAAACTCCCTGATCCCCTGGATTTTACAGGATTTCCACCCTTCTCTCCATAATGTTCCCTGAGCCTTAGGTGAGGGAGGAAACACTTTTTTAATCAGTGAAAACATTGTCAATGTTACTTTTTCCCTGTCTTTTCTCCTAGCTCTTAGCAGGAATCCTCCATGTACGCGTGTCAAATTCTTTTGTTCCAAGCCACCCTCACTAAAGTATAATGCTCTGGACTTCTCATTAGCTGATGCTTCCCCTTCCTCTCTTGTCCCTGGATGAGGCCTCCCTTGTCCAGCCTATAAAACAACCAACATCCAGAGAAGAAGGTCAGCTGCAGCGGCTGACCCAGCTCAGTTTAGTACAGTAGATACAGTAGAGATGATTTCACTCGAACACAGATGCCATAAAGAAGCACAGAATGATAACAGTTTCAGGAGTTCCAAGAAGCAAATGACTTCCAGCTATTTAAGGGGACCAGAAATCAGATCTAGAGAAGAGAAGGTTCTAGTAAGGGCCTACACTTGCTATTTGGAATTAAGAACCTTTCCTGTGTGAATGCTGGCCACCAGTTTCCTATAATCCTGAAGAAAAGCGCAGCCTTCCTAGTGTCCAAATTCCTTCCTGAGAAGCTTCTAGCTGTATTATTATTATTATTATTATTATTATTATTATTGTTGTTGTTATTATTATTGTTATTATTATTAATCATCACCATCATTGTCATCATCGTCATCATCATCACTATTGCAGGAATGATCTATTTATAACCAAAACATCTGCTGTGATTCTTGGCTTCTCATTAATTTTCTAAGACATTTTCTTTGTGAAAATTCTTTTTTTAGAAAATCTAGCAAAAAAAAAAAAAAAACCCCAAAATCTACCAGTTCTTTATCCAGCAGAAGGGGTCTTGATGGGTGCTGGACCTCTCTACCAGTATTTGTCGAGTACCTCATATAATACAGTCTTTGGTAGACAGCATTTCTGAGTGTATGCTTCACCCTAGCTATGGCACATTTCACTTTAGCCTTACAGATTCCCTGTGTAAGGATGCTTCTGGTTTTTAGATGAAGAATCAGAGACTTTGGAGAGAATACTGGTTACTCTGTACAAGGCTAACACAAGTCATATATACCATCCTCTCTAAGACTTAGGGGGCATTGTGGAAGAGGGGACAGAAAGAATGGGAGAGCCTGAAAATAAGAAAGGCTGTGAACTAACATCTTTGCAAAACAAGGTCATTGCAGTCCCAGGTTCACAACAGGAGCAGATGCCTGTGCTAAGTCTATATAAGAATGGACCAATAAACAGTCAGGCATGGATGGAGGCGGGGCTTGGGTCTCTACCTCCCAATTGATGGACCAATCAACAGTCAGGCATGGATGGAGGAAGGGCTGGGGCTCTACCTCAATAGTAAATTACTTCTGGTTGATCCAATGAGAAGAGGAAACATAGCCTTAGTCATGTAACCCCTGATAACCCAACTAAGCTCCAATGGACAGTCTTAACCCAAGAGTCATGCAGGTGACCCTGATTAAACTAAATTGGTCAGAAAATAAAATTGAAAGTCATGAATCCTAGAATGGGATGAAGAAGCATCAGAGGGAGATAAGAAATTGTACTGGGGAAAGTAATGAAATTTGCATGCATGGAACGATATATCCAGATAACAAAATAACTCAGTAAAAATGTTTTTTAAAAGTTTAACAGACTCTGGAGAAAGAAAATAACAGAATTTGGATCTGTAACTTCCAGTTTCAAGTCTATTTTCTTAGCTAGTCTCATTTGTTTGTTTGTTTATACAAGTCAAGCCTGTTTTACATAGGCTGAAAGTTCAACTAAGCAGGGAATTCCCTGGCCTAATATACTTCCTACTGCCCATGAAATGTGATTGTCCAGCCCGAGATAGTGCCGGTTAAGGGGGTGGTTGCTTGATGCTAAGTGAATAGCAGAAATGATACCAGTCACAGCTGCCACTGGGATTCAGGACAGGGGACTTCCCTGGAAGGAGAGGAGGTAGTCTGGGAAAAGGATTTCTAACTCCATGGAGAATAATGTTAACATATTAAAGCAAAAACGTAGGCAAGTCACAACTTTAAGCTAGAACCTTTTCTAAGTAAGGTTTCTCCCTCTAGATCTCGAACACTGACAGTCTTAGTACTTAGTACTTAGCAAAATACAGGGCTGTCTCCCATGTTGGAGCATTTCCTAGTTTTTCTGGTCTCTAGCTGAAGGTGCCTGGTGTATGCTCCACATGTCCAGGCTTGCATGTACAGAACACCAGTGTTGTTCTATGTAAAGATGTGAAGGGATCCTGAGGATAAAAGGGTGGAGGCTGGAACACTGTGAAGATCTGCTTCTTGGTCAACCATGACCTGATGATAACATCCAAAGGCATCCTCCTGTCTCATTCCCTCAGGTGCAATAAACCAGGATTTCTCGTCTCTTCAAGTTTATTTAGGGAGGTTGCATTACCCTGGCACTTCAGACCATAGTTTTCTATATTAGGGCCCCTAAGGGGGAAAAAACCAATGCTAATCAAGTCTCATTGCTGGTAATACAACTATATGAGACAAAGAGAACAAATCTATACTTTCAAAATTTTGTCCTACCTCTTTAAAGTGTGAAGGCAGAAAAGGAGCAAAATAGGAGGACGTGTGGTCTGCCTGGAGCTCTCTTGTTAACATTACTATCCTGTTCTTGGGCTCCCATGTGAAGGAGAGAGAGAGAGGCCTTTAGTGGAAGACTGTCTGTCTCCCCATCACACCTTGTAAATTGCAGACGCTGATGGAACCAGCCTTGGTGACTATAGAGGAAATGGAGTGTGTAAGTCAAGTGTAAGAGGCCTAGGAGACAAGTACCCCATTTCTAAATGAACGTTTCATTCAAAGGAACTGAGTCTTTCCACAGCTGAAAAAAATGGAATCTTTAAATAAGATAAAATAAAAGGATGCTTTTGGCTTGTTGCAGGCTCCGAAACAAAATACAGCTTTCCTAATACTGTATGACCCGTATCTCTGCCTGGTTTATGGGCACTACTCTTTGAGGTGCACACCCATATTTTCTCAAGTCAGCATTTGATGATGGCTGTCAAAATACAGGCCATGTATTATGCATATAGCATTACCGATGGAAGGTGTTTACTTGTCAAGTTGAAGAAATTCAAAAAATGTCACATCCACGGAATCTGCACAGCTGTCACTTGCAATTTTTCATGCTTTTGAATGCAACTTCTGATGAAAACAGTTTATTTCTTCCCCTTCACTGTTCAAAGGGAAGGAAACAGCTAACATTTAAAATGTGTGCTCCTGGTTATGCGGTTGGCTGAAAAACAGACAGATTCCGAAGTTTAGGAAGAAGAATGAACACTAACTCACTGAACGTGAGTTGGTCTGTATGAGGAGTAATAATATTACAAAAATAAAAATTAGGTGCAATCTGGGACTGGAAACTAAGTAGTGTTTTTGTTCTTTTTAAAGTTTAGCACTCAGTAGAACATTTATATAAAGGAGAACAGGAAATAAGGAAGCCCTGTACATGTTTCTGGCACTTTGTGCTTATGAACCTTCCAAGGGACGTGGAATTCCTGAGCGCTAGACATCCCCAAATGAATGGCAGCATCAGCCCAGCCTTTGTCTCATTACCAACCGGTGACTGTCTGCAAAATGTGGTCCTTTGATCAATTTGCAACTTCGATTTGGAAATGAAGCCAAGTCTCCTTGTACCTTGAAATCTCTCATCCATTGGTAAGCCCATATAGAGATGAGAAACTGAGGAGTCAGGCATGGTGTTACGCACCTCTGATCCCAGTGCACAGTAGGCAGAAGTAGGTGGATCTTTGTGAGTTCAAGGTGAGTCTGGCAGATATAAATGAGTTCCAGACTACCCATGGCCCCATCTTATCTCTTCAAAAATGTGTTTTAATTAAAAAGATGAAAACCAGAAAACAATCCAAAGTGAACGACAGCACAAGGCTGACAGCTGCAGTTGCTGTGTGCTTCCAATGGAAAGTGATTTGCTAACCAATGCGGGCATGATACAGAGAATGTTGCTGTCTTTGTGCGTCTTTGCCTGCATCCTTAACAGAGCACACAGTGGGCTGGGCTGGAGGAAGTCTCACCTTTACTAGACCTGGCAGCCCAAATCTTAAATCTTTTTTTCCACAAATCTCATGATTTCTCAGTAGTGCCGGGTTAGTTTACCTCAGGAACTCAAGGATAGTTCTAGTGCTTGGTTCAGACAGTATCAGCACGTTACTTTTGTTACTTCAACCTAGTTCAAAGATTGATGTCCGGGGTGTAGGATCTGTAAGCCAATGAAACAATGTCCTGGGGGGGGGGAAATCAAAAGAGTTGACTTTCTATGCATTTCTTTTTAAAACCAAAGAACAATTGCTGAAAGCCTCTGGGCTGAACTCCCTCACTAAGCAGAAGGACATGCAATCAGCCAGCTTAAGAGAACAGGCAGAATGAGTTTAGATAGGCTGCAGTAACAATCAACAAAACATTTCTGAGATTTAAAACAGCCTCTCATTCTCTTTCACTTAGAATGATTTATGGGTCAGGGCAGCTGTCTGGACTCCATCTCCATAGTGACCCATGTCTCCATGTTAGGTGTGGTTTGGGAAGAGAAGGACAAGACCAAGTCATACACCAGACATGATGTGCGCTTCTTTGCTTGCTTTTCATTAGCAAGAGCATTTTGTAGGTCATAGAGTCCTTCCTACATAAGGACAGTTAGGCACAGGAGAGGGGAAACTGTAAGCAGAATAAACCTTGATACGGTCTGGACTTTTAGGAAGGTGTCAGAATAAGAATTGCTTCAAGTGATTTTTCTGTAATGTCCAAACAACAAAAAAACTTGATGACTTTATCCCGTGTTACTTGGTGACTTGTCAATAATGTGTACGTTGCGTTTTGAGGGTTTTGTATGTATACTATACTTTTTATCAATGCCAGTTTTTCTACTCCTCTGAATTTCTCCCCACTAGGATTCACACCTCCTGGAATGGACAGATCATCGCCTGACAACAGCCCAGTGCACGGGATGTTACGCCAGCCGTCCATCACAACTGGGGTCAACATTCCCATCATCACGGAACTCGGTAGGGGGTCACTGTAGCTCACTGCGTGGGCGTTCTGTCTTTCAGACCATGAAGAAAGTAAGGAGTTTGTCCAGTTCTTTAGCTTTTTAGGCATCGTAGGTTTCTGTGGGACTTGAGGGGCAGGGGGAGGATAGTGAAGGTAAGGTTTGAGTAGTGATATGGCAGGTTATTTGAAGGAAAAAAAACTGTTCTATCTTTCTCAAAAGACAAATAGACAGTTTTCTTCCTGCTGGTTCCTGTTTTCAAAGGAGCATGAGAATGGCTTTGAAATCGGGGCATCCATTTGGGAAGGGGAAAGAGAAGAGGCGTGAATTCTTCTTCAGGTGGCTTCTTCTTGAAGGCGCGCCTCTTCTGAGTG
The DNA here is from genome assembly GCF_978045245.1 of Mus caroli. Classification (NCBI taxonomy): domain Eukaryota; kingdom Metazoa; phylum Chordata; class Mammalia; order Rodentia; family Muridae; genus Mus; species Mus caroli. The sequence continues at coordinate 16,545,491 of NW_028227267.1, read as the reverse complement.
TTCTGTTTCAAAGGCTCCCACAGTTGCAAGCCTGCTCAGAACCTCGGGTCTAAGCCCCTCCCACCTGAAAATGGATCCCGTTTGAGAATGGGGTAACATGTCTGTCTGCTCTGCTATGTGGCAACCCCACCTTGACCCTGTCCTAGTTGAGATTCTCACCAAAGGTCATTTTTAGTCAATGACCAAAATATGAATGGGGAGGGGATTTGCGGGGTTTGAATGCTGTAATCTGTAGCCAATAGAATCCAACTTCTGACATGCCCATGCCATTCTCTGGTAGCCTCTGTGAAGTTAAAAAAACAAAAACAAAAACAAAAAAACCCCTACTGAATGGCTCTTCCCTTGAGACAATACAGACTCTCTATTGTCCGGGTGGCTTAGCTTGAGAATGCTGCCTCTGTTTTTCCCTCACTCTTTTCTTCTTTTCTGTACTTTCCTCCACTCCCTTTCCCCGGACCCTTAAATGCTGTATCCAATTAGCTAAGCCGGGCAAGTTGCCTTTGGTATCAGTCAATCAGGAAAAAAACAGTGGGACGCACATTCTAATGATAACGGAGTTGGGTAAGAAGTGCTTGTCTTCCTTGACATCAGTATTTTCTTTTGTTCTGATCTTGGTGCTTCCAACTCTCATTGGCTCCCCCCACCTACCCCCTCCATTTCGCTGGCTGTAACAGCAAGGCTACCCCATGGCACTGCTTTGAATGTGTTTTATTTGTGGCTCTGGTTGGAATCGACTGTCTTGTTCTGGCCTCTCTTAATGATTTTTTTCCCCACACAGCATCAGTAAACCTTTGATCACACCCACCTGACCTGGCAGTAGCCGCCAAAGCATCTCTGCTCTAATTCATTTTCCGTGGCCCAAGCCTTTCTCTCTCCCTTTCTTTTAAATCCCACGCGTGCCCGCTCTCCCCTGCCTCCTCCCGGCATTCCTCTTCCAACTTGCTGTCAGTTTGACTGACATGTCTTCACAGCTCTCAGAGGAAGTCAAAGGAGAAATATAAAAATTTTAAGATAAGAAATCCTAGACAGTGCCTTCCCTCCAGCTGTTTATTTTTCTTTATTCTGACTTTATTTGCCTTTTTCCCCCTACTAGGCCCTCTCTCAGAAGTTCTGCTTCTGAAGCCATAAAAAGCAGCCAGTTCCCAGGGGATCTTTTCTTACTCAAGCCAGATTCCAAGAAGGGTGCAGAACAGGCTGGCAGCCCTATACTCTTATCCCTGCCCTGCTGGCCCAAAGCCCTCCCTGGGAGGTTCACAGTGGATTTATCTCAAAGATAAAGGCCCCTGGTCATGGCTGCATTTGTCAGACCCCTCCATGGCTCCCCATGACTTGGTTAATAACCCACGAAGGGCACCCATCAGCAGCAGGTCTCACAACTGGAGATTGATCTTCTAAATAGACACAGCAAAGGGCTTCTTGGCAGAGACAAAGGGGGAGGGGAGGGAAGCACCTGCCTTCACAGGACTCACAAGTGAAACCAACACTCCATTTTCTTGGCCCCCAAATATATTTCAAAATAAGAGAGGAGGCTTTTAACACAGAAATCTTGCTCGTGAGGTGTCTAGAAACCAAGGAATAAATTGTCCACCATGCAACCCTGCGTTGTTGTTAGACAGAGCTATTTATCTGGACAAATTCACTCAGGTCAAGGAGTATCACACTGTTTTCAACAATAGGATAGGTGTCTTTTTCATGTTTAGCGTTGTTGGCTAAAAGCCTGGGATTCTCCATCGTTCTTCCTAGAACCATAGGGCCATAAAAGACCAAGGAAGCTTGTGTACCCCAAACGACTGTTTTGAAAATTCACTGAACATCTCCAACACAGATACCCACAGTAGCTTTCTAAAGTACCCATACCAAGAATTTCTCTTTTTATTTAGAATCTGTGTGCTAGTAGCTGATTAGAATATCCTGATTTTTGATTAGAGGAAAAGGAAAAGCGAAAAGCTTGAGGCTCCAGATACAAGGCAGTAATTTGGTTATCGAGTCTCCTAACCCTCTTTCAGACCAGATTTTTTTTCCCCTCCAAGCTTTAGGGTTTAGGCCACTTCTTCCTCCTACTCTCAGGGCTAGCTTCTCTAGGAACCATACCACTCTTCTCATACCAAGCCTCCTCCCACTTCACCCCTGCAGATATTCCCCCTTTGTCACCTACCCTGGCATGTGTGCTCTGTTGTATTGCCTCAGCCATATGCCCCTTAAAAGACACAGAGGCAGGCAGCAGAGATAGGCTTGGGGTAAAGTGCTGGCTGTGCTCCAGAAGGCCCTGGGTGCTGGTCGTCCACATCCAAGCTGAGCTTGCCAAGGGATGTCTTGTCATTCTGAAAGTCCTTATAGACAAACATGGAAGGATCCTGGAGGTTTGTTGCCCAGGTAGTCTAGCTGAATGGGTGAACCCAAAAGCTAATTGAGAGCCCCTCCCTCAGAAAATAATGTTGAAAGTGATTGAGGAAGACAACTCATGTTAACCTCTACTTTCCACATGCATACACACAAGAACACATACATACATGAGCACATACAAAAACGCAGAGGCAACCAAGGCCAAACACATTTTAAGACTGTCCTCATCCATCCCAATATTTCCATAATAAAGGCTCCTGACATTTCCATGAGAAGAAAAAAACAACTTTGTTTGAACCCCTTTAACACGCTACTCCCCAGCTCTATTTGATCACCTGCATTGTGGGGCAATGCACATTATGTAACTGCTTATTGGGAATGGCGTACATTATGACCTATGTAGTGGCTGTTCTGAGAAACGGGCCCAGGCTGCTTGTGCTGTTACCTTTCTAAGACTGATGATCCCAGAACAATAAGCAAGCTTTTCACTGAAACGTGACTCACACCATGACATTTTCTTCCAATCCTTCATCCTTAGATTGGTCAACATCCACAGCTGTTCCTTCTACTTGGGGCCACACAAAAGTAGCGCTGTCTCTTACCCATCTCCTCATACACAAGGAAGAGACACTGCTCCACTTGAAACGATAGTATAGCCACCATCAGCTGCTGTTGTCGACAAAGAAAGTCATATGCCAATACATGTGCTCTTTTTTTCTGATTCCCAGAGCAGAAATACTGTGATCATTACAACATACTTTTAGAATGTTAGAAGATACAACTATAGACTTGTGACTTAGTTTAGTTGATATGAAATGCTTGCCTAACATTAACAAAGTCCTGGGTTCAATCCCTAGTACTTTATAAATTGCTCACACAGTACCATACCCACAATCCCTACACTGCAAAGGTGAAAGGAGAAGCATCAGAAGTTCACCCTAATCTTCTACTATATAATAAGTTTGAAGCAAACCTAGGCGATATGAGACACTGTCAAGAAGAGGGAGAGAGAGAGAGGAAACAGAGAGACAGGGAGACACAGAGAGAGAGAGATAGAGAGGTTTTGAAAATGTTTTTAAAATATTTATTATTCCTATTTTATGTATATGAGTGTTTGCCTGCATATATGTATGTGTCTTGTGTGTATGCTTGGTGCCTGCAGAGGACAGAAGTGTATGTTGGGTTCTTTGGAACTACAGTTACAGGTGAGCCACTGTGCCGGTGCGAGGAAGCCTACACAGGTTCTTTGCAAGAACAGCAAGCATTCTTAATCATGGAGCCATCTCTCCAGTGCCTGGTTTAGAAACCTTAATCTTCTTTATTTATAGTTCTAGAGTATGGCAGGAACCCATAACAAAATGGTTCCTAATATTTGGCTCACTAGGAGAGCAGTGTGGTGTGTGTGTGTGTGTGTGTGTGTGTGTGTGTGTATCCATCTCCACAGAAAAAGGAAGTGAAATATGAGAGAAGAAAATGAGACATGGAGAGACAGTCTGGCTGGACCACCAGTGGAGCTTCTCTTGTTCTAATCTAGTTTGAACACAAAGCCACTTGTGATTGGCTGATCCCAAGCTACTTATTATAAGAATGTGTTATATCATTTCCACATGAAGTGAGGCACATGAAGTTCAGGACATATACTTTTAGTCGAACATGAAATAGGTATGGAGACAGCCTAGGGCCTATCATAATTCAGTTTAACAGAACCATTTGGAGGGCCCATAAGTAAACCTTTAGTGATTCTGAGAGGAACAGAGAAAGGCTGGATATTTCCATAATGTCATGGATTGATAGACAATCAAGATGCCAGTCTCCGTTTATCCAAAGCATGGCATGGATCAAATATGGTCCTCCTAGTGGTCTCAGAGCTACCTCTTGAGAGACTGCAGAGCTTTCCCATTTTCCAGTAAGAGCAACTTGGCTGCAGGGTCAGGAAATGCTTTGTCAAAGAACTTAGTGACAAAACCAGACTGGAGACTTTTGCCCACTCCCCTGCAATTCGATTGCTGCTAATCCAACTGAGACCCAAATGTGATCAAATTTGGAAAAATCACCACAAAGATTTGCCTCCATTAGAGTCATTTTCGAGGGTGGCAAAAAAGATGGTGCCATTTAAAAATAATTCCATGCCTAGCCTTTCATCCTATTATCATTTATTGTGACTCATGCAATAAACAAAAGGGTTTTTTTTTGTTTTTGTTGTTATTGTTGGTTTAAGGAAAGTTGTCAAGAAAGTCCTTTTAAAAAATTAAAACAATAACTCTAGGGAAGAGAATTAGCTGCAGATAGATTCAGAAAAAGACACGGAAAGAAAACCTCATCTGTTCTCTTCCTAAAACTGCCTTAATTATTCCAGAAATCACAAGTGTACCTCTCTCCAATGCCCCACACTTCCCCCTATTATAATTCAAAATTGATCATTTATGAAGCCAAGATAGGAATAGAAGTTAATTTATCATTTAATTTTTTATAAGTTAAAGACATCTTACTTATCACCCATTTTCTAAATTAAAGCACAACTCATCAGTCTGTGGGTGTATGCAGGAGGAGTCCTTGGGGGGCTCCTCAGATGACAATGAAGAAAGACATCTTGCCCTGGCCATGTCTTCTTCTAGAACACAGAGAAGACAGAGCTGTTTAGAAGGGGAAGCAGAGTGTGGGGAGATTTGCAGAGAAAGTCAGAAAACAGCAGGAGGCATCCCATGTGTTGAGTAGAACCCATTGAGCATGGGCCTGAATTCAGAGAAGAGGCACACCAGGTACTACACAAGCCCATGCTTGGGGCCACCTCTCGGTTCTGCCTGAGGGTAAACTGCTTGCCATTTGGCCTTGCTGCATTTCTGATCCATTGCTTTTCTTTCTGAATAAGTTGCTTTCTTTTCTTTGCGGCTAACCTTACCATCCCAGCATGGCTACTCATGGCTATGTCCCTCTCTCAGAGGACTTGGCTACCAAAAAATGCCTGAGGGTGTTTCTTGGTCATGATTCTAAAACTGTAACAAAGGACTGGTCAACACTATCCACTTGCCAGTCCTTGGCAGTTGCCATAGAACAAACCTGCTTGACCTCATTGCTCTCCAGGTCTTAGGAATTAAAGCAATCCTGTAGGAGCAGGCCACTTGATCCCAGTGCTTGCCAACCCCGGGATCCATCAACAGCTTCCTCATGCTTTTGTTCTTTTACAGTAACTTAAGTGTCTCTAACCCAGTCACTTAACTATCTCTCTGGCTTCACTGGCTTATGTGTAGTCTCCAAAGCTAATTCTTATTTTATGCCCTTTCTAGTGAACGATACCAATGTTCAGTTTCTGGACCAAGACGATGACGATGACCCTGACACAGAGCTGTACCTCACACAGCCCTTTGCTTGTGGGACAGCCTTTGCCGTCAGCGTCCTGGACTCACTCATGAGCGCGGTGAGTTGTCTATCTTCTTTCTCTGCACTCACGCAGTGGGATACACACCCATGGACTGTCTCCACAGTAGGAGATACTGGCAGGAACTTGAACTGTGCATGGAAAAGAGCAGAAGTTCATGAATGATTCTCTTTAGAAAGGACACCAATGTTTATCAATCACACAAGTAAATATTATAAATTCCTCAACTTGCAAGGAAGACATGGAAAGATATGGCCTGGTTTGGAGGATAAGAGAAACACCACTTAAGGAAATAAATATTTTATACCAAGATGTGAGACTCTCTCAAGGAAGACAAAGGAAACTGAATCAGAATGAGGAAAGAACAGGGAAGACATCGAAAACCATGTTCATGAGTCTTTGGACTTAATACTGAAGAGTGATCAGGTTCATGTCTGAAGCACTTGCCTTATCTGCGAGGTGTCTTGGTCAGGCAAGATTGGGTGTAGTGTCCATGGAAGCATCTTTTCTAGCTGGAGGGAAGGGAATTCTGATAGTGATGCAAGCAGGTGGGCAGGTCTGGGCACTCGTTTGTACGACGGGGAACATTTGGGAATAGCCTGAATGTGAACAGAAAGCAGAAAGGACAGGGTGCCAAGGGTGACACCAATGTCCCTGCCTATCACTAAAAGACTAGACCTTGAATGAGGACCAGGCACAGGGCTCTTCCCAGCTGAAGATCAAAGAGATAATGATGGTAAAGAGGAGTTGTTGACTAAGACATCAAAAGCAGTTGTTTCCCTTAGTAATTTTATGTGTATCAAGTGGTCAAACCTTTTACTACTCCCCTTTGTGACCCTTCAAATAAGCAACAACTAAGAAAGCACATTCCTGCATAGTGGCAGTATCATTCACTGCCGCAGACAACAGCAACTGTTTAGAACAGCCACAGCAGGTACTGGGAATACTTCCCAATAGCATCTTTCTTTACCAGATAGACAATGCTCTTCATTTTGCAGTAGTCAAATTCACAGTTTGTGAAAATGGGGGTGAGGGATGGATAAAAACTGACCTTTGCTGAATCCATGGAACAGGGTTTTATTGAGCATGTTAAACTACAAATATAACTCGGAGGGGGTTTTTCCATACATATTCTCACATTGCTAAGAAAGGTCATTGATTGTGTTAAGCAACTTACATTCTAATTATGCATTATTATACTCATTCATTAAAAATGAATCCCCAAAGGATTACTGTGTGAGGAAAGAGGAAGACATGAGGCTTTCAGAGATGTATTTAGTTTATTCTTTATTACTGAACATAGTACAAATATAAACATATCTTAGTGAAATATTAGAGTTATGGTTTTAAAAATAATTATGAAATAAGATCACCTGGGTTAAGGTTGATTGGTGACTTTTGTAGCCAGTAAGAAGAATCACTGGGCCCTATAGAGGGGTCCTCCTGGTTTCCTGGGATACTGTGACTGACGTTGGAGCTGCTGCTAATGTTGGCCCAGTTTATACAGAATCTTGAGCAGGTTGGAAAGAACAATAAACACTGCTTGATTGGGTTCAGTAAGGCACCAAATTCTCAGTAGGAGGCCAGATCTCGTCTCCTTAGAAATGTCACTTTAATTTTGATCCTAATTTCAGTGATTTTAGAACTCTGATCTTACTGACATACAAGTAAGCTGTTTATGGGAATTTTTTGTTTTCAGAAGAGAAAACACCATTAAGAGCTTTTTAAAACTCAAATTTATAACATTTGTATTTCTAGGCAGACAGTCAGTGTGCCCCAGGTAGGATCAGATACATCATTTATAAAGGGTGTGTTTTTATAAATTACTGGGAATTCTGAACTAGTGAATCTGTACAACTGAGCAGGCCAAACACTTGTGAAGCTGGTGATGATCTGAAGCTGATGGGATCGAAGCTTCTGCACAAAGGGTCACATGATGGACAGCTTGGAGTTGGGGCATGTAACAGTGTGGAATCAGGGCATACCCGCATATGAGCTATAAGACTCACCATTGAACAGCATCACTAGGGAGTCAATTCTCAGAAACTAGGATGAGAAGTTGAAATGAACTGATTTCTAATCACTGTTTTTAAAGGTCATCCATTCTCAACCTCTCTTGATATCAAAATTGAAGTGTTAGGGACAAAGTGACTTGTGCCACATAGATGTCATAGCCTGTAAGCAGTATTTTTCCTGCATCATAGCATAGCCTAGAGAAAATCAATCTAGGAACTTAGTACTTGCTTTTCACGTTTCTTATTAGCTGCATTGGTTATTGAGGGCCTGGAACTATGTAACACTTCAATAACACAGTTTGATCTTTTAGACCACAGTGTGGGAGAAACAGGTTTAGATATTGGAGCAAGGCATATCAACGGGCCCACTGACAGTGTCTTTTCCTGTCATCAATCAAAATCCTAGCCAAATTATTCCAGACCTTGCTCTGTTATCTAGGATGAAAAAAACTCCAGTTGAGGTCTGGCTCAACACAGACAATTAGATCCAGACCCTTTGATAAAAATGCTACCTGTGATTTCTTTGTATTTCACTCCAGCCTTCATTTATGAAAAAGAATGTAGTTTGGTCAATTACCAAAGCCCTAACTAGGAAGAGCTAAAATGAGGTTCCACCAAAGAGCAGGAGCAGAGGTAAGACAACCACAGCCTCCATCTGCAGGCACCATCACAAGACCTACCGACTTTAAAGCACATGGAATAACTGGGAAAGTGTGGCACAGGGTCAAGAAAACCTGAAGCGTCTGGATCTGATTCACCACCAGCCCTTGTTTATCTTTTCCATTGTCTGGAAATCAGTTGAGACCAAATGTTAATTAAGCGTGATGTGAACAACTCCTTATGTCTTTGTAGTACTTGGAGAAGGACAAAGGAATATGAAGGTCTTTCAACAAGCAGGCACATGTGACAACAGAGCTATTTTATTTATGTTATTTACATGCCTGTAGATGCATATATATATATATATATATATATATACATATATATATACACATACACACACACACACATATATATACATACACATATCTATCTATCTATCTATCTATCTATCTATCTATCTATCTATCTATCTATCTTTATCTGATTACTCATTCTGTCTCCTGAACACATGCGTGCACACATACTTAAGAACAAAAGTTTTCAACCTATGTGTTGAGACTCCTTTGGGAGTCAAACAACTCTATCAAAGGGGTTGCCTAAGACCATTGGAAAACCTAGATTTTTACATTATGATTCATAACTGTAGCACAATTACAGTTAGGAAGTAGTAATAAAAATAATTTTATGGTTGGAGTCACTAAAACATGAGGAAATATAGTAAAGGGTTGCAGTATTAGACAGGCCGAGAACCACTGTTTAGAGAGATAAGACCCAGGAGCTTTTAGATAGATGAGTCAGAAGTCTGCAGGAGAGATATGTCTGTGTTTTCATGTCTCATATGAACTGGTCTCTTGGTGTCAGAAATAACAAGATTTGTGTTAGTAAGACTGGAGAACATGCTCCTCTGAACCATGGGTCCTCCTCCCCTGCTTTCTACCTATACTGTAACTTCCTGGAGCGGGGCAAACCCTGGGTGAGCCTTATGGTGAAGGCTGAACTGCCAGCCCAGGATAAGCTGCTGCTATTCTAGAGATGCCAGCTATTTACCTCTCATGATGCATCTCTTATACTCCATCCAAGAGCCCCCATTTCTTCTGCTCACAAGCAGACAGACAGTCCACAGGTGCAGCCAGGGCAGATGGGCTAGCAGCAGTGTTATGTCTGAGCAGCAAACAGCAGGATATTGTGCTGGACTCAAGAACATACCCCTTGCTGCTACACCAGGCAAGGCAGATCCAGGAGAAAATAATTGAAATAGTTCTCATTGCTCGTGAAAGAAAAATACTAAAAATAAAAAATCCACACTATGAAAACCAGCAAATATAAAAAATGGCAGATATGACATGGAAAATGACAATTTTAGTGCAATTATAGACGAAAGGCAGAGTGCCATTAAAGTTAAGGCAATGTTATTAAAAAATGTGTTAATTTTCAGTTAAATTTTCTATAAAAGACCAATTAGTTTAAAAGGCTTGACAGCGTTAACTGTGAAACATAAGCTCCAGTAATTATACTTTAAAAAAAAAGTAGAGAGAAGAAGATGCTCTAGTGAGGTAGAGCTGCACAGGCGGGGGCCAGCACACATTAGGCTAGATGGCACTGCAGATTCAGCTCTTCCTTCTGCAATTCCTCTGCCCTTGTTCCAGCCTTTCAACGATTTTGCCGTGTGTCCTTACAAGACCCAAGAGTCACCCATTGCTAGAGGTCAAGGGAACCTCACACATGATTGAAGGCAGCCCTCCCTTATTAGAGATGAGAACACCGGAGCAGAAAGAATGGGCATATTCTAAATTGGCTGCATCGGGAGTTGACTGTTCTTTTTTATAAACTATAATTCATTGAGTACTGGTTGCATATGGGAAATTACACAAATTGTCTTGTTTAACACTAGTCTATAATTTTGTGTTTTTCCTTTTTCTTCCCTATTATATGGATGAGGGGTCCAAACCGTAGAAAACTTGGGTAACTTTCCCATTATCATAGCTATTGAGTAGCCAAGAAAGGATTAAAGATTATACTGTAGGGCATGGTGAGATGGTTTAGAGGCAAATGCACTTGCTGCTAAATATAATGACCTGAGTTTGATCCCTAGGTCTCACATGGAGGAGAAAATAAACTCCCCCAAGTTGTTCTCTGTCCTCTACCAGTACCCCATAGCACACACTTACTCACAAATAAATAACATAAAAAATTTAAAAACTCATAATCAGGATGACAGCTTACTCTACTACAAAGAAAGCCTTCCTGAGAAAGTGTCTTCTTCTCTTCCTGAGAAGAGGCCCCTGGATTCTTTAGATTGCACAGGTGTCCTGCTTGCAGGTACCAAATAAAAATCAAGTTCATCTCTCATTTGCTCCCCAACCACCAAAGTGACACAGGATTGGGCAGGACATCTGTGAATTAATCTTTTCAGTCTACAGGTTTCATGCAGAAGTGTCTCCTAAGGCATTCATCATATCTGTCGTGGACTTGGTTCATGGTGGAGCATAGGGAAGTCTGGAGAGTGTATGAGCACAAGAGACAAAGGTTCATGCCTGCCCTTCGCAGTCTACAACTCCTCTACACCAGAATATGCATTACTCTACAAAACAATTGTACATTCTGGCTCCTTTATCTTCTGCAAGAATAGGCTTTGATAGTTAGTATTTGGAGTCCTAGTGTGTTTTGCCTCATGATACTGAAACAGACCCTTCCTCTTCACCTAGTCCTGTATGAAACCCTCTCGCCTACTTTCAAGCTGAACCACTCATGGACCATTTTGAGACACTGTCTTTGAATTACATGTCAATGCAGGCCTGGAGATTATTGACTACTCAATTAGTGCCAGTGTCTCTGTATAAATCATTTAAATGCATGCTGAGGTAAAATCCCAACAATTCAACCAAACTTCGTTCTTCCATGTGGACCTTATCTGTATATTCCAACAGGTAACTCTACCATACTCATTGCTTAAAATAAACAGATTGCAGCTTCCACATAGATATAGATAGCCACTTTCCTTTTGGAAAATTTAGGAAGCACAAGAATATAGAAAAATATTCAAGTGGTCTGTATTTCCAAGACTAAAGAAAAGTGTTTACTATTTTGCATGCATATATATATATATATATATATATGCATTTTTATAGATAGATAGGATAGACAGATGGGGATAGATATAGACAGATAGGTAGATAGATAATAGATAGATAGATAGATAAAAAATAATAGCTAAAACTTCCAGTTTTAAATATTGGTTAATTATTTCTTTTTAGTTAATATTTTGTTGAGAGAATTTAATATGTTATTTTTTTAAAAAACTGTCACAACTTGCAAAGCTCCCATAGGATTTCATGATACTCTCTTTTAGAATAGACCACAATCTTTTACTTTATTGAGGGGTAGTTTTAAGATATTTTGCTACAATAATAGTTCCTTTTATTAGCTTTCAATTACTATAATAGATATCTGAAATAATCCATAGCAAGGTTGATTTCGTGGTTTTGGAGGTTTCAGCCCATGACTGGTTGGCCTGGCTGCCTTGGGCCTTCATTGGTCCTTCACTTTGGTATGTAGCAGAAAGAGATTAAAATCCCACAGTGGTTTGAAGGATGTGCTCTCAATGATGAGACGACTTCCCTCCAGGCCTCACCTGTTAAGGGTTCTACCATCTCTCAATGTACCAAGCTGGAGACCATACATGGGCCTTTAGTATACATTCCATATGGAACCTTTAACACTCAAGGGTTATGCGTTTTGTACATGAGTCTTGAAATGAATAGCAGTGCATTTGTTTGAGTCAAACCTACTGTGTGTCGAGCAGATATGAACATTTGTGAAGCTCATGATAGCCTTACCTAATTATCTCCCCAGAACAAGTGTGTCCACACGCTCCTATCATGGGTATGCAAGTGCCATCTCATGTCTGTGGTATTGTGTAGTGCCATTTTCCCTAGGAGGACCTTTAACTGTGTTTATGATAGCTTTCAATATATACATTTTCATTTTTAGTTAGTCCTGTAAATTATATATATATATAATTTCCTTTTGATAATTTCAGTTTTTATCCCTAAAGACTTCTTGCTGTATAAAGAACTATCAAAAGAGATGAATAATTTAGTTGTATTTTTAATGTTTTTGATACTTTCTTTCCTTTTTGAGAATATAAAATGAAAATTTTCACAGTAGAAAAACCTATGAAATAAATAAAATGGAAAATTTTTTAGATCAAGAATTTATTTTCACAAAATACAGATGTACCTGTCAGTTCAGATCTATGTTTTTAGCATAGTTTTTAATCATAATGCATATTAGATTCTACTTTAAAAACTTTTACCAAAATGTATTTTGCCATACTATAATTTTCTCAAAACATGTTAATATATGCACAATATACATCATATAACTGTTTTATTATTAATTCAATCATTGTTATAGACAGTTTTCCCCAATCCACTCGTGGAAAAATCACCCTTGTCCAGTGATGTGTGATTTTTTCTGGACTGTATCAGCTAACCTTCTCTGTAAAAGCCTGGATGATGAGACTTTTCACTTCTTAAGAGCTGTAGTGGCAGCCATGGCTACTTCCCTTAGCTGTTGTAGTCCTGAAGTAACTGAAAGTATTACATAAACAAATGAGCATTTCTGAGTCCCAATAAAAGTTAATTAAAAAAGAAGTGACAGTGGCTATAACCAACCCCGCATCTTAATAATTTTAACCACTGAATTATGCATTCTTGTTGATAAAATTTTTAATCCTAGCCATAGTGGCCAGAAAAAGTTTACTGTAAAACTTGAGAGGAAATATAAAGCTCTCTCCAAAAGTCACTTAATGTAATTGTATCTGGTTGTCTTTTGAAGTCCATGTGAAACCTACAGTTAGGTACAGATCAAACTTAGCTTACTAGGGGTAAAATGACAAGTAGCTATGCCACATGTTCTAAGAAACAGAGGTGCTCTTTTTCCCTAACAGTCTTTCTTTGCAGATGATTCTTACTGTGGTTCGTGCTTTAGAGCAAAAACAATTCTTTGTTAAATATTTACTCAGTTTTAAAATTATGAGCGTGTACGTGTCATTGTGGGTAGGCATGTGCATGTGAGTGAACTTGCCTGTAGAGGTGTGGGTGATCAGAATCCAACATAGGCTCTGAGTAGTACGTGTCTTTAACAATTGAGCAACACCTCTAGTCCCCGCACTTGTACCATTATTCATGTCCAGAGACTGGTAGTAAAGAGATTGGCATTAATTATCTTATATACTTTGGATGATATTCTCCTTCTAACTTATGATCTTATTGTTGTTGGTATATTTTTCAAAGCATTATTTCTAGGCTCATCAATTCATTAAATATCCTCTTGGTAGTTCATTGCTTTATGGCCTCATTTTTCATCATGTTACTCACCTTAGGAAAGCATAATTTAAAACACACACACACCAATTTATAGCATAGATTTATTCATTATAATGCTTTTGTCTTCGAACTGCTTTTATATTTTCAGGTTTATTCACAACATTTTTTTTTTTTTGCGTGTCATAATCAAATATCCCTTAAATTTCAGTAGTCTCTATTCTAAGTTTCACTTGGATCTTCATCTGCTGCTAGACATTCAGCATATTTAGACCCATAGTTCTTAACCTGTGGATCAGGACCCCTGCAGAGGTTGAATATCAGCTATCCTGCACATTAGATATTTATTTTATGGTTCATAACAGTAGCAAAATTACAGCTTTGAAGTAGCAACAAAGATAATGATATGTGTTAGACTCACCACAGCATGAGGAACTGTAGTCAAGGGTTGGGGCTTTAGGAAGGCTGAGGACGGGTGGTTTAGAGGATCCCCTGAGGCATTGTATAGTTGCTATTGTTCCTGTTACATTTTATCCATAAATAGTGGGAGCTCTTTTGTAAGTGTTAGCTATTATCACTATATACTGAACTCAGCAGATTTTAGAAATTTTCTTATAATATATTTTGTTGTTCTGTTTATTTTGTATAAAATACTAATATGGCATTAATTTTGTTTTACAATAGATCTGAAAATTCTTTGTTATTTTATAGATTCTTTAGCTGATTATGTTGTTATACTGTATATAACTACATCTGTACTTCATTATTATTATTTATTATTATTATTATTATTATTATTATTATTATAGCTTTTCTTTGATTCTATGATTACTTTTTACCATCCATCTTTTGGTATATAGGTTAATATTTAAATGCTTAACTTTTTATATCTAGTGATGCTTAAATTTGTAAATAGTTCTGTGTTTAGTTCTAGTTAGTGTTTAATGGTCCCCTCTATAAATACACTCAAAACTGATATTTTAAGTATTAATATCTAGAAACCTTTGGTATCCCTTGTTTTTCTCCTTGTATAACCAGTTTTAGTGGCATTACTTCCTCTCTCTACCCTTCTATTTCATTTTTAATTATATCATTCACATTGTACTAATAGATGATTTTATGTTGTCATTTTTCTTTTCAGAACTAGTTTTGACATTTGCACTCAGTTGTATAGTATTTTGTTTGTTTAAGGGCTGCCCTGACCAAGGAGCTGCAAATCTTCAGTCTCTCAGACACCACAGCTGGAGAACTAAGCTTGTAGCTGGGTACTTCCTTACAGAGTTCACATTATGCAGATTTGTCAAACAAGATGAGATTGCTCCGCTTATCCCTAGCCTTGCCCTTGGACCACTTCCTTTTGGCCTCGCACCAGATTTATTTACTGGGTCTTTGTCTTTTTTGGCTGACTTTCTGTTATCTTTCTTCTTGTCATTCTTGGGCAGCACAGCGAAGCTCAAAAGAGTGTACCACCACTGCAGCATCACTAAGATATGGCGGGAAAAAGCTGCAGTTTTTAAGTGACAAGTATGACAGCCTTTTGTGCATTCACGTTTGCACATGTGTGTGCCTTCTTGTGTGTGAAAGAGGCTAACAGTCAATATCATTTGTCTTCTATTACCTTTCACCTCATTTTTTGAGACAGATTCTCCAACTGACACAGGATCTCAAGGATTCCAGGAACTGACAGCACGGGAGCTCTGGGGTCATCTGGTTTTGTGTTCTCAGTACTAGGATTACGGGCATGCGCCAACACTTGTCTTTTTATGAGGGAGTCGGGAATCTGAACTCAGATCCTCATGCCTGTATGCTGGATATCATTGACTGAGCTGTTTCTCCAGCCTCATGACAGCATTGCACAGTTACATGTTTTGATATATCTCTCCAGTATTTTAAAACCTTTTAAGGTTAAAAAAATCAAATTGTATTTAAGAAAGCTAGGTTTTGCTTCTGAGTATCTTTTAAAAATCAAATGAATGGAAATGGCAGGCTGGAGAGTTGGCTCAGCAGCTCTGAGCTTCATACTGCTCTTGCAGATGACCAAAGTTCAATTCCTAGCACCCTAGTGAGGCAGCTCCAAACTGCCTGTAACTCCAGCTCCTAGGGTCCAGCACCCTCTTTTGGCCTCCACAGGCATCTGTACTTGTATACACAACCCCTCCCCACAATAGTCTAAAATGAAATAATGTTTAAAAATGAACTGAATAAATTCTTCAGTTCTCAAAGATCCAGAATCATTCCAATTGTTTTCGCAAATTAGGTTGACAGTTTTATAGCCTATAGAGTCCTTGGAACAAAGCTGTCCTTTCAAACTTAGTTGGCATTTCTTTCACATTTGTTATGGGAGTCCCATTTACCTAATGCTGTTCCTTCTCTTTTTTTTCTAAGAACAGTATTGCTAGTCACTTTCTTTCTTCATTTAATACTTTAAATTCAGACATTCACTGGGTACAGGGCTTGGCATTACTCTTGTTTCTTTGGTGAAGCCCTGGATCTGCTTCTTAGGGTCGCGTTCCATTGTAGGAGGGGTGGTGCTTGTGTGAAGTGCTCTCTTGTCTTAGTTTCTTGAATTATTTACATGCTTTTAAAATATGGGCACTGCTGCTTAGCATGTCCATCACTGTCTTCAGAATTTGTCAGATTCTGTTTTTTTTTCTAGGACAATAAAACACTCCCCATTTCTCTCTCTCTCTCTCTCTCTCTCTCTCTCTCTCTCTCTCTCTCTCTCTGTGTGTGTGTCTACATATGTGCACATGTGCATGTATGCATGTGTGTGCTTACATACTTTTCAGTTTTACAGCTTATTACTCCACAGATAAGAATTTAGCCATTACAAACATAATTATCTTTTAATCATGTAATTATCTTTTAACCAGTTCTTTTAAGAAGTGTTTTATTAGAATATTAATAGACTATAAAATTCACCCAAGTAAACAATTTTATGGTTTTTTAAGCATATATAAACACCCCCAGGAATCCCTTTTAGAACATGCTCATAACTTCCAAGAGAAATCTGTCCTCGTTTTCCTTACTACTTTAGCTACGCAGCCCTGAGCATCCACTGATATTTATATCCATCCCCCTAGCATTGCCTCTTTTGGATGTTTCATATAAATAAAAACTTACTTTGTTTTTATGATTCATCCATGTTGTAGCATGTATTAGTACTCTATTTCTATTTATGCACAGATAATTGATTCCATGGTTATAACAGTTGGTGATGCATTCACGAGCTGACTGCCATTTTATTTGTTTCTAGCCCTTTGTGTCAATGGCAAATGATGCCGTTATGAATCTCTCGACTTGGGTCTTTGTTCTGATGTGTATTACATTTCCCTTGGGTATAGTTAGAGTTTGTGGATCCTGTGGTAACTCGAAGTTTACCAACTAAGGAACTCCCAGACAGGTTTCCAGTGATTAGACTGCTTTCTGTCCTACTGGAAGTTTGTAAGGGCTTCTGTTTGTCCACATTCATACCAGTTCCTGCTATCGATCTGTCTCTTGTTTTATCACAGCTATCCCAATGGGTAAAGACAATCTTTCACTACGATTTTGACTTGTGTCACCCTGTGGCTACTGACCCTGGGCCTCTTTGGGTCCTTTGATCACGTGTCAATCTTGTTTTGAGGCCTCATCCTTTTTCTATTTTTCAAATGTATTGCTCTTTGGTAGTTGTGTTATTGGGGGACTTTAAACACTTGCTACTACACCCTTATAAAATACACTTTTCTCCAATATTTTTACTAATTTTACGGAGAGTTTTTACTTTCTACATATTCTTCCCCCATAAGTTTAAAATACTACAAGATACAAATTATCAAGTTTTCTTGTGTAGCCTATGATTTTGATTTCTTATCTTAGATAATCATTAAAGCAAAAATTGAGGATTTACCACCATTATTTCTTCTAAGCACTCTGTGGTTTTAGCTGACACACTTGGGTCTTGATTCGTGTTGAGTTTTGTATATGGCATGAGAAGAAGGTCCAGGATTTTTCTTCTGCATGTGGATGCTTAGTTGTTGCACTGCTGTTTATTTAATAGATGACTCTTTCTTTAATAAAGCGCCTTGATCTCCGCGTTGAAGGTCAGTTGACACCAGGCCTATGGGCTTATTTCTAGATGCTCAATTCTGCTCCATTGGCCTGTATGTCAGACATCATGACAGTGTTTATATGTTGAAATCAGAGGTTGGGACTTCTTCACCTTTATTTCTAGCTGCTTGTTATATGATAGATATAACATTTATATCCATATGAAACTTAGAACTCACTTTCCTATTTCCCCTAAAGAAAGGCTCTCTAATGCTGATAGGAATGTTCTGGAACTGTATTATGTTTATGGGTTTGCTGTTATTCTAATTTTATCTTCCAATCCATGAACATGGGATATCTTTCCACTTACTTGGATTTCATTCATATCTTTTGTAATTATATATAGATTTCAGTACACCAGCCCGTGAACTCCTTAAACAAACTTCTCCTGAAGCATTTTCCCTCTTAAGTTCTTCTTGTTTATTGAAAGTTTATAGGGGAAGGGTTTGTACATTTGCTTGTTGATTTTTGTACCCTGAAATCTTCCCGAACTCCTATTACTTATGATCATGTTAGTGCGCTCCTTGGGACTTTTAATACAGTGCCATGCCACCTGTTAATGCAGATAATCTTCATTCTTTTCCAATATGAATGCCTCTTTTATTTCTTTCAAATTGGCTAGAACCTCCAGTGCAATTTAAGATTAAAGTCATGAAAGTAGTTCCTTTTGATCCTAATTATAAGGGGAAAACATCTGCCCTATATGCTCCTTAGTACATTTTTTGTTTTTTTGTTTTTATTTTCACCCATATGTATGTATGCATGTGTGTGTGTGTGTGATTTATATATATTGCATATAATGAATTGTAGTCAGTTCTATTCCCCTCTTTTCATTTCTCTGTCCCACTGAAACTCCTTGTCTCAGTAGTTCTCACTTCTACTTTTCCATGTTCATTTTGTCTGTGGCCCTCTCAGCTTAATTAGGGTTTCTTACCTAAGCTTGAGTCCGAGGATATTTACTAGAACAAGGAAATGTGCCTGTGGCTACACTACTGAGGAAAATGACAGCCTTTCCTCCAACAGTTTTTAATTGCCAATCTTTCCTACAGGAGGGGTGGGGTCTCTCTGACTCCTTCCCCTATCCATGATAAAATATTATTTGACCCAATTGTGTATAGTTCTTGTGCAGATGACCATAACTGTCATCATTAAGTGCATTGACCATGTTACATCTAGAAAGTTTTGTCCTTTCTTGTTCCCTGAGCCTCGGAGGAGTGTTATAGTTGTCCCAGTCAGACCACATCACTCTATGCAAACATAAAATGCAAACAGATTCATTTGCATTTTATCTTGAAAACTGTTTCCAGGAGCTAAAGGGATCTGCAACCCTATAGGTGGAACAACAATATGAACTAACCAGTACTCCCCGGAGCTCATGTCTCTAGCTGCATATGTATCAGAAGATGGCCTATTAGGCCATCAGTGGAAAGAGAGGCCCATTGGTCGCGCAAACTTTATGTCTCAGTACAGGGGAACGCCAGGGCCAAGAAGTGAGAGTGGGTGGGTGGGGGAGTAGGGGGGATGGTATGGGGGACTTTTGGGATAGCAATGTAAATGTAAATGAAGAAAATACCTAATTAAAAAAAATTAAAAAAAAAAGAAAACTGTTTCCTTCTGAAAGAAAAAATGTCCCTCATTTCTTTATATTTGGGTAGACAGTGTGTCAGCAAATGGGGTTATGAATGTTTGCCATCTATGTACCTATGGTTGGAATTATCTCCTGGCCATTGGTCTAGAATGGTAATTGGAGCACAGAGGCACCTGTAAGTTTTGTGCTCAGCTCTCCATTATTCACTACGGTAGATGGGACTCGGGAGGATATTCCTCTGCTCCTGAGGGTGGGGGATCAGACTATAGGGAAAACTTTGGGAAATGTTAACATGCCGTTGGTAAATGTAATCAGGCTCCAGAATGTAGTCTACAGGACCTTCCCTGTGTTCTTCCTTAGTCGAGAGCAGCAATTCTTAATCTGTGCATCACAATCTCTTCAGAGTCATAAGGCATATCAGATATCTACATTATGATTCATAACAGCAGCAAAATAACAGCTATGATGTAGCAACAAAAATAATTTTATGGTTGGGGGGTTACAACAACATGAGCAACTGTATTAAAGAGTCCCAGCAATAGTATGGCTGAGAACCACTGGTCTAGAGCGATCTTGGGCACTGAGGCTGATAGAGATAACAGGCACAAGGAAGAAGGACAATAATGGCCCTCCAGCTTCTAGGACAAAAACTGCAACAGGAAAGAGCAGTCAAGGGATATTTGGGGATGAGAGTGACTGTCTTCTATCATCAACAACAGTCCCTACCCCAGTGTCTCTGCGATCAGGTCAGTCATATTTACCAGCACTTCCTGGACCCTGAGTTTCTCAGTCCTTCAGGTGCTAAGAATTGGAAATCCTATATATGCTCTGATATTCAATTTTATGTGTGATGACACTGAGACCAAAAAGGTCCAGAACTCCCTAAGGCCACAGCTTCTGAGAAAAGCATTCCACTATGGGATCTCGATTGAAAACAAAAACAAAAACAAACACTCAGAGGAATTGGTAAGTATGCAAATATTGCCTTGCCTCTGTGAGCCCCAAGCATCAACTCTGACTCCACGGAGACAATAAAATGCAGTGACTGGGCTGCTACCCAAAGGAGGGCAGTCCCTGAGACTCCAACCCCCTTAGCCATCCCATATGCATCTGCTTTCTTGGGTATCCTAAGCTCTGCTTGTTCACACCAGGGAGCAGCTGAACTATGAGCATAAATTCTCAGCGGGATAGCCTGCCTGTAACTTTACCAGCATTCTTTGCAGTCAGAATTCTATGTGCTCTTCCAGTTGAGTGTTTCAATAAGGAACATAAACTTAATGTTAATAACCATGCTGATTTGAGTGACTGTAAACACCCATGCCCAGGACAGGATGACACAAAGCTAGTGACAGAGTGGGAGGAGCCCTCATCCCAGTCTGCTTTGTTCTCAGTGACCCACTGTCAGGTAAACGTTCAAAAAAGTTGCAAGTTGCGGATAAGGGTGCACCTGCCTTTTCTTTCTGTTTTTCTTTTCTTCTTTTTTTTTTTATTGGTTCAATTTCTTTTTTTTTAATTAGGTATTTTCTTCATTTACATTTCCAATACTATTCCAAAAGTCCTCCATGCCCTCCCCCCTCTCCTCCCCCACTCCCCACTCCCACTTCTTGGCCCTGGCATTCCCCTGTACTTAGTCATATAAAGTTTACAAGACCAATGGGCCTCTCTTTCCACTGATGGCCGACTAGGCCATCTTCTG
The DNA here is from genome assembly GCF_978045245.1 of Mus caroli. Taxonomy (NCBI): domain Eukaryota; kingdom Metazoa; phylum Chordata; class Mammalia; order Rodentia; family Muridae; genus Mus; species Mus caroli. The sequence goes on along the minus strand of NW_028227267.1, from coordinate 16,524,454 downwards.
CTACATATGCAGCTAGAGACATGAGCTGGGGGGGGGGTACTGATTAGTTCATATTGTTGTTCCATCTCTAGCTCCTCTGTTGGGGGCCCTGTGTTCCTAGGCAAATGGATGGACCTGGATGGCAACATCCTGAGTGAGGTAACCCAATCACAAAAGAACTCACATGATATGTACTCACTGATAAGTGGATATTAGCCCAGAAACTTAGAATACCCAAGATATAAGATACAATTTGTAAAACACATGAAACTCAAGAAGAACGAAGACCAAAGTGTGGACCCTTTGTCCCTTCTTAGAATTGGGAACAAAACACCCATGGAAGGAGTTACAGAGACAAAGTTTGGAGCTGAGACGAAAGGATGGTCCATCTAGAGACTGCCATACCCAGGGATCCATCCCATAATCAGCCTCCAAACGCTGACACCATTGCATACTCCAGCAAGATTTTGCTGAAAGCACCCTGATATAGCTGTCTCTTGTGAGACTATGCTGGGGCCTAGCAAACACAGAAGTGGATGCTCACAGTCAGCTATTGGATGGAACACGGGACACCTGCCTAACGCACTCACAAGGCACATAGAACTCCAAAAGCCATGGCCAGGATTGGGTTTGATTTTATTGAGATACTTTTCTTTCTTCTCATGGAGGAAAATGGAACATGCCACCTTTACCTGATGTTTTCTCACATTCGGCTGGGCAACTTGTGCTGTTTTAAGGTTTTTTGTTTTTTGTTTTGACCTTAATTAAAAATTTTAAAGCCCCCATGACCTTCTTCCGGACAGGAATGCTACTATATTCCAGGTGGGAGAGAAATGTACATGTAGGGGAAAGTTCTTTAATCACCCATATTTGCCTCAGACAGCTGAGGCTATTTGCAAAAAATCTAAGACATGCACACTAAACTACTCAGCTCATAGATTTATGCAGCTGGTTGATTGGCGAGGCCTTCTGGGTCCAGCCATTATCAAAGCCTACGATAAATCACTGAGTGTGTGGCATCCTAGATTCTCTGGGTATCTCATTCCAAAGAGAAGGAAGTTGTGCCATTTGTGGGTGGCCTCCTAACATATGGGTGACAGGCTCTCAGAGGTTGCCCTTCTTTGGGTAGCAGCCCAGGCATGCTGCATTTATTTTGTCTCCAGTGTCAGAGTTGATGTTTAGGCTGACAGAGGCAAGGTAGTATTTGTATACCTGCCAATAGTAGGGGTTTTTTGGGTAGGTGGGGAGCACCTTTCTTTTCAACTTCCTTTCAAGAAAAATCCTCTGAAAAGAATTTTTAAGTAAGGTTTCCATAGTAGAAGCAGTGGGAGAGAAAAGACTGAAAGGATTGGAGGCTGCTGTCTTTTCCCTTCCCACAGACAAGTATTCAAAAAGACAGGCCAGAATCTTTCATGGGAGATACTAAGAAAAGTTGTAATTTGGACATCAATTGTGATTTTCGGATGTTGGCTTAAAAATGCTTCTCTTCTACCTTCTTTCTCCAGACATACTTCAATGACAATATCCTCACCCTAATACGGACCCTGGTGACAGGAGGAGCCACACCAGAGCTCGAGGCTCTAATAGCTGAGGAGAATGCACTTCGAGGAGGCTACAGCACTCCGCAGACACTGGCCAACAGGGACCGTTGCCGAGTGGCCCAGTTAGCCCTGTTAGATGGGCCCTTTGCAGACTTAGGGGTGAGTCTACAGCTCCAATAACTCCTGAGTCCAGTGTCTGTAGCAAGTATGATCTGAATGAACTATGTTGGATGGTGACAAGCTAGGCATCTGTGTGTGTCTCTTCCACTGTAATAGACTAAAGAAATGGAATTTATAGAGCCTTAGTTACTAGGACCCACACTTTATACAGAGGTCTTCCTGCAAATACACCTACCAGATCTTTGATGTGTTGCGCTCTGGCAACTGAGGTGCCAGGGCATATGCACCAAGGCATCGTGGCTTCGTTGCTAAGGGCCTTTCCTCCACTGCTGCCTTCCTCGGGTATTTTCTTCACAGAGATGGAAGGGGCAGGTGCTAACAAAACACAGCCAAGGTTGTTAAGCATTTTAGCAGAGTCTTGATACTCAGCCACTCAGCTTTGACTCTACCTGAGCATGGGGATTCTTGGCCCCAAACCCTGGTACCATAGTTTTGTATCTGCATACTGTTGACACAAAAATTATAGCACTCATCTTAAAGGGGAGTAAGAGATAGTTTATTCTAGAGCCATCTGGGGGGTTAACGGCTAAGGAACACATCTTTACATACTACAAATTCCTTGTTTTCACATGAAGACAGTTTCACGAAGTTGCATGGTTTCACAGAACCAAGAAAGCTAGAAATTGAGGCAACTTTAAAATTCATTGGTAGATACACCAGAAGCAGATACTGAGAGACCAGAAGCAGGCTGAGAGACTTCCTATAGGCCCTGGATGCTGTCTGGTAACGTTTATAACTTTTGGGCTGGTGGCACTTAGTCATCTGCTAATTAATAGATTTTGAAATGTTTGTATTGGTCACAAGATGTTAGTTCTGACAGAGAGCACTTCTGACAGGGCAATCGGCAGCTCTTCTAGAGGGCTAGAACCAGCCCAAAGGCAATGAGCTTCTGACCTTGCAGCATTCTAATCTTGCCAGTGGACTGAAGTTCTGATCAGTAGCTGGTCTCTATAGACACAGCTTCATTTGAGGATATTTCGTTCATAGTACCATCCAGGCACTGGTGGGATTTGAAGTATCAAGACCATCATGTGTATCCAGCACCATTAGCCAAAGTGGCAGGGTCTCAACCAGCACCTTCTTGATGTCTCTAATTGGTCTTAGGGTTTCTGAGTCTGGACCCAGCCACTCTTCCCCAGGCTTCCTTTAGTGGAGGGGAGGAGAGCCTCTGTTTGGATTCTGTGTACTCCCTTGGGTCAGGCACTTTGGGAAAAGTCCCACCTTGACTTTTATTCCAAATTCACCTAAAGAAAGAGTTTTAGGAGTGGAACCGTGAATCTTTGGGATATTTATACTTACTGCACAAAAAATAGTGTTCCCCAGAATGTCCCATTGCGGAGAATGTCTTGTTTTGTAACACACCAATGCCTCCTTATGGGCTAGGACCTACATTAATCTGGGGCCATTTTAAAAGGAATTCCATAATCAGTGGCTCTTTTTCATTACTTCCTTACTTATCCACTTGAATCAGACTTGTGTTTTCAATACTCGTAAGATGTTAGAACCTTTTCAGCCTAATATGATGCCCATCATCCTGATTCCAGCTATAGCAAAGACATACAGTTCCTATTTAATTCCCTCCGTCATGCCATTCTGAAATAAAGTCTGCTTGGAGTCATGTGTCTGCATGAAGCCCAGAATTTTTGATTCGTTTCCAAACAAGAACACTGTTTTCACCTTGTGCACCTTGTGAGTCGCCGAGCCCCAGAACTTGGGGTGTGGTTGTGGACTGATTAGTGCCTTGAATCCCAGTTATCTCGCCTGCAGACTCCCACATCCTCATCCCCCTAGACATCTCTGAGGTCTGCAAATTGTGCTTTTCACACAGTCCTCATCTGAATGAATCTTCTCACCATAGGACTCACAGGGGTCTCTTTTATTCTTGCAGTGGTTTTCATTATCACTTGGGCAGTTTTGACATCCCAGTCCCATCACAGTGGACACAGCTGAGTTGGGGGAGAAATAGAATCCTTGCTTTCTTTGTAGGGTTCCTTTCTTCTCTCTAGCAACACAATTGAGACCTTCCAGTGTCACACACACACACACACACACACACCAATGCACCTCAGGTAAGGGAAACACAGAGATTTGTTTGAGCTACAGACAGATCTGTGGGGACACCAGAGGAAGCTCCTATGGTTGTCAGATCCCCAAAGTGAAAGTACAGAGGGTCCAGGTTGTTAGCCACACTGACATCTTCAGCCACAATCTCTTGGCATAGACCCTCCATCTCCAGAGACAAGGAAACAAGCTTCTCTTTCCCCCCAGACCTTGATTCCCAGGCAAATAAAAACTGATGTTCCTCTCACTCCCTCTGTTGTCTCCCAGGATGGTGGTTGTTATGGTGACCTGTTCTGCAAAGCTCTGAAAACATATAACATGCTTTGTTTTGGAATTTACCGGCTGAGAGATGCCCACCTCAGCACCCCCAGCCAGTGTACGAAAAGGTGAGTGTGTCTTCCCACCCTGCCATCTCACCTGAAGGCAATGGTACCGATGCTTTTCCTTGTCTCCTCCAGGCAAACATCACTGTGTGCACGTCTTCAACACGCTGCTTGCACCAAATCTAATACTGAGCTGAGGGCCGAGGAGAAACATTTATTTTTTTAATTACTAATAGTACATGTGAAGCCACTGAGGGAAGAACTTGTGCCTTGTAAAGCAGGTCCCTTACCCTCATAGAAGTCAGAATCTCAAGCTCTGGTCCCATGCATACCTTCCTTGGTTGCTGATGTGTTTCCTATTGCTGATATTTCTGCTTCATATGTTTTAATTGACTCACTTTCTTTCATATATATTTAAATTTGTGGTTTATTTTTCTGATATGACTTCATTTAGTAAACTCATGACAGGAAAAACATTAAGAATGCATGTTAGGATTACTCAAACCTGTGAGTTTGTATAGTATACTCTAAGAAAGAGGGCCATAGAGGTATTTCTCAGATCTATAGATTACAATTAGCTGAGGGGTTAAAATAAAAATACTATGATTACAGTCATTTCAGGTGTGTATAAGGTAAAAGCATTTGTGCACATTTAAAATTATATAACGATGTTTATATATTTAATGCTTGGGAATTACAGTGCCTAGCCAGAGCTAAAAATTGTTACAGACTTGCAGGGCAGTAGGTGTGGGGGAATAAAGGGAGTGGGGGAACATCGGCGACCTCAGAGTTCTGGTGCTCCGAGCGGGAAGACTGCAGCACGATTTCCATTTGGCCTGGGTGGATGTCTGGAGGGGATGGGCAAGGGGCAGTCCGAGGTCTCTGGACCCCATGGAGGCCAGAGATAACAGGTTCTCAGTCTTGGGCATCTCAGATGCAGCTGGATACTTAGGATGGGCTGAGAACAAAGTGCGGGCCCCAGAGGTGGTTCAGTCATCCCCGGGGCCGAAGGGAGGAAGGGGAAGGAAGAGAGGGGCAAGAGTCCCTGGTCTGGTCCATGGCTGGAACGCAAGAAGGCCTTCTGGCAGGAGGTTTAATGTGGCTCTTTAGAGGAAAGCCTACCCCATCTTTTAAGCACAGCAGGTCTTGATGAGCAGAAACAGTCTATGGTTTTAGAGTTTTATTGTAGAAAGGCAGGGAGAAAAAGAGAAGGTAGAAAGAAAGAGAGAGGCGGGCCATGACCACATGGAGAGAGGGGGTAAGGGAGAAAGAGAAGGAGGGCTAGAGATGAGAGTAAGAAAGGTGAGAGCTTAAGGAGAGAGAAGGGTCAAGCAGCCCCTTTTATATTGGGCTGGGCTACCTTGCTGTTGGCAGGTAGCTGTGGGGAGGAGCAGATCTGGCTATAGTCAGATAACTGTGGGGGTGGAGTCTAGCCAGAATGCCTGGAGCTTGGGGCTTTATCTGTGTGACTTATAGTCACAGAATTATGGAGTTGGGGGCTCTGTGGTGTCAGGCACCAGTAGCTGGGAACATGGCTCACTGTTCCATCCCTTGTAGAGTTTTTTACTGAGACTCTGTTGGGTCTCCGGAGCAAGCCTCATTCAACCCAAACAGGCTGCCTTTCACGATCCCACACAGACTAATGTTTTTCTGTACCTCGGTAAGTAGGAGATTCACCTACAGAGTTTCCAAAGACCAAATTACAGAGCCCCACCCTGGGGCTTGTGATTCAATAGATCAGGGAGTCAGGTTACTAAAATGTTTTCCCTCTGGTTTTTAGTTTGCTCATTTGTTCCTTCCTTTCTTCCTTCTTTCCTGTGCTAGGGAATGAACCTATGGCCTCTCGAGTGCAAGGCAAATGCTCTACCACTGAGTTATATCCCTGGGGACAACACCCAGCATTTTTCTGAGGTTGCTGGGAGTCTCGGAGACCACACTTTGAGATCCATTGCTGCAGAGGAAATGTGCTGATGATCACTGTAGTTGTGGGGGTGTCAGCCAGAGAAAGCCTGATCTAATTGTCAGAGGGCTTGTCAAGCTCTCACAACTAGGGAGCTATTTGGTTAAAGAGGTACTAGGTATGACAAACAGAGACCCTGTGGTGTGTATCTGTGACTATCAAGACATTCTAGAATGAAAGTTACAGTGCAATTGTGCGATTGTCATGAACTTGACCCTTGTACATTTGGCCCATGTGAATGATGGTGTGGCTTTCCCATTACCAGCTCTAACCTTGCACCTTTGCCTGCCCTTCTAGCTGCCTTGTTGAGTGAAACATGAAGATTTCCTTTAATTTGGAAGCAAATTTGAGGCGACTGGAACAAGTACATCATTCAGTTCCTCAGATAGATTGAAGCAGTCAGGCAATTAGTTCTTTTAGGTTACAGGAGAGTCCCGTGGTGTGCCTGTTTGACTCAGCCTGCAATACCTTTGCTTTCTCTGTCTAGGTACGTCATCACCAATCCTCCCTACGAGTTTGAGCTCGTACCGACAGACCTGATCTTCTGCCTGATGCAGTTTGACCACAATGCTGGCCAATCCCGGGCCAGTCTGTCTCATTCCTCCCACTCCTCACAGTCGTCCAGTAAGAAGAGCTCCTCCGTCCACTCCATCCCGTCCACAGCAAATCGGCCGAACCGGCCCAAGTCCAGGGAGTCCCGCGACAAACAGAAGTACGTTCAAGAAGAGCGACTTTGATATGTGTAGCCACCGGCACCCGTGTGTGAAACTGTATCTGCTACTCATTTCCCCAGTTGGTATTCCAACAGAGTAACTTTCCTGCTCCCTATAGTCCCCTCTTTTTTTTTTCTTTTCTTCTTCTTTTTTTTTTTTACACATTTTGCATATGTATGATAGTGTGCATGTGGTTGTCATTTTTATTTCACCACCATAAAACCCTTGAGCGCAACAGCAAATAAGCAGACGGACCAAAAGTTATTTATGCTTCTAGGGGGAAAGTAACCTAAAAGCATCCTCCAGACATAAATAGCTCACTGCAGGGATGAGTTCACAGGTTGGAAGGGAGCACCTGAGAGTTAGGCAAAGTAGGTTTTCCTGATTTATCAGGATCATCAGGATGCTTTGGGTTTTGCTTTTTCTTTTCATTTTTTGTTTGTTTTCTCTCTCTCTGTTTTTATACACACACACTAAGTTAGCACACAGTCATTTGAAACAAGCAACCAAAAGCAATGAAAATGCATTGATCGGATCCACTCTGGGCTGAGGTATCGCAAAACATTTGAAAGGCTTTCCAAGTGTGCGCAAAAGATGATTAAGTATCTGCTTGTTGTGAGAGAGCATCAGAGATTTTTTTTAAACTTATTCACCAAAGCCTTTTTGTCTCAGAGCTAGCGTCTTTCAGGTGTATAAGTGAATGTTTCTAACTTTAATGCAGAGAGAAAAACAGGTTTCCACTCCTGGATGTATCAAATCTTAGTCATTTCAATTACCTGAAAAAAGGTTTGATCACATATTAAACTGTTATTCTGTCTCCTTATGCTGCCATAGGGATAGCTAGTTTTTTTCTTTCACTTTTGACATTTGGGATGAAAAGCCATATGTATCATAAATATCAGATGTAAGTCATTAAGAACTGCCTTCCTGGGACTTTTACATCCTTTAAAAGGTGAATCACTTACCTTATGTACAGAATAAATAACACTCAGAAAAGAGCAAGTATTTTTCCATGCATTCTCAAGGGACCTTTTTACTCCCCTTTGTTTGACTAACGAGGGCCCCGATGCCAAGTACAATTCAGGCTGGGGCAATGGTAGAGCCGGAAGGAGACAAACCCAGTGATAGATAATGGTTTCTTGTAGGAGCTGACGTGCTCAATAAATCAGAACGTAGGAGGATAGAGCCACAGTTGATTCAAGAAAGACAAAAGCTAGCGACCACATTTAAATTGCTGGCACAGCTGCATGATGCTCTGTCCCAAAGCAGAAGGCTGGCAGGAAAGGTCTAACATAGGTAACCCTCTTAAATGTATAGCCAATTCCTATAGGTAGATGAGAGACAGGGGAGAGAGCCTCTCCCTTCATTTCAAGATTGGAAGGAGACGGCTGCAACAGTAAGCCAAACACATTGCAGTAGTTAATTTCTTTCTTTTGTTTCCTTTTTTTTTCTTTAAAAAAAAAAACTGTTATTCATCAAGGTAGGGAAGATAGATAGATACCTTTTCCCCAATATGCAACTATCAGATGTTTTATGCATGCAAATTATGTTTTAAAAACATAGAGTTCTGAAAAATTGGCCAACTTTACCATAACCAAATTCTGGTATGGGTAGACTAGCCTTGGGCTCATGTGAACTTATTTGGGATATTTATTTAGAAATCCTCTGATAGAACAGGGGGTAGAAAGGAGGGGGGAAATCTGTCATATCTTTAGCATCTCTTTTTAAAAGGTGTTTTTATGGTGAATGTTTTGGGTTTAGATTTTTGATCCCCTGTCCCCTCCAGCATGATGGTTTTGGAGATTTGCTTGCTGTGTGACTGACAAGCACTTTTACTGACAAAAAATGGTGAGGCTCCGTCAGAACCTCCACCTCACCCCACACCAAAGACAGGGGCAGTGCAGTATTCCAACCAGCAATGGGTGGGCAGTCAATGTATACATGTAAATTCAAAAGTCTTGTGAGTGGAAGTATTTTTTTCAAATTATTTTTGTCCTTATGTATTTGATTTATATATGACATCTAGTTATCTCTTTATATATAATTATATATATATATATATATAAACCATATATATATATATATATATATATATATATATATATATCCCCTAGTTTTGGATCATGAGAGATCTTCATGCATTCTTTGCAAAGGAGGTTATGAGGTTACGCCTTCAGAACATTGATAACTATAAGAATGTGCCAGTTAAAGTGCTCAACAGGAAATGACAGTTTCAAAGCATTGTAAAACTCACATAGCTTACTTCTCTCTCTAAAGTGCAACAAGGATGACTAGAATGGGCCAAGGTATGACAATTAATGGTTCTGCATGACCTAGCCACTGCTGGGGGTTTTCTTCTATAACGTTGTCCTTGTGAAACTTTTGTGGAATTAAAAAAAAAAGGAGTTACAAATTTTATTCTGTTATTGTTTATTTTTATTTAAATTGTTCTGTTTGTGGTTCTCTTTCATTTGTTTTGCTTCTCCACCCTCCCCCTTTCTCCTCCTCTTCCTTTCTCCCTTCCTTCTTCTTTTTCTTCCTCTACTTTCTCAATTGCTCAGCGCAATGAGGCTGTGCTGCTGCTATGGCTAGATCCCTTAGAGTTTGTTTTGGTGTTCTTGGGGGTCGGGTAATCTGGGGATAACTTCTCTCCATCTGGCTTGCCTTCAAATCTGCACGTGGCCTCCCTGCCCACCTCGGTACCTTGCCCCAAGTCCAAAAGCATTTTCCCATTGAGAAACCCAGCTTCTTCCACTGGCCCCATCACTACTGCCCAAACCCAGCCCCAACTGGTCTGTTCACATCTCTGTGTTGATCTTGGCAAGACCCACCAAATCGAACAATGATGCCGGTTGATAGATGTTTTTGTAAGATATTCACAGCTATTCCATTTGGCAAATGTGCTTCTCTGTTAATAGTTGACCCTCCTTTGGTCTGTAAGAGGAGGGTTATTAATGGCAAATGCATTGGTCTGTTTTCCTGTTTGATCAGAAGGAACCAAAGTCAAAGCTGTTGAGCCCCGTGAATCCACTTGAGAGCACATGCCAGGTTCTGAAGGGGCTGATGACTCAGTCTGGACAGAACTCACTCATGTCTCCTACCACCTGCCATTCAGACATTTGTTAAATCCCAACCACAAATGGGGCAGACATATGCCAACCCAAAGTGTCTTTTTAATGCAATTGATTAGTGGCTCCAGTAGATGAGACTGTAACTGACTGGAATGGGAACAGACTGTGACATGAGATGAAATCTGGGAGTTTTCTCTGGACTTTGGGCACATAATCCCCACTGGGTAATTACAGATCATTGAGAATTGATCAGGGGTGACTACTGATATATCTGGTGGCAACAGGATCATGGGGGATCATGGTGACTTCCCTTTTATTAGCTGAAACTTCTATATTATACTCTTCTTAATAGAGTGAAGACATTCCTCCACCATTTACCATTTGACTCAAAATTCCCTCTTTCAGGAGAAGAGAGGCTCCTTTAGGAAGGAGGCACATGGGTTCTTCATGTGTTGTCTCTGCCCTACTTCTTCCTTGCCCAAACTAGAAACAAACAAGGAATGTTAGAAAGTGAGAGAACACTGTGAAAAGAAAAATGCACATATTTTATAAGAATCACAGCTTAAAGCTCGGTGATATCCCCAGTTCTGGAAGAGAAGCAGTTTGTGAGCCATTCAGTTTGCTTTGGTCAGGCTTTGGAAAGGGCCAATGTTAAGTGAATTTGGAGAGTATGAGGCAAAGCTTTGCACCAGCTGTCTGAAAACTGTGGAATTGTTAATATCCCTAGAAGCTGCTATTGAAGTCCTTCTCAAATCCAGTTGAAAGAGACCCTTGAACTTTCCAGTCTCCCCTATATTTTGGAGATGTTTCCAATTCCATTATGAAATTAAGGCTTATGACACAGGATATTAAAGTAGATATACACAACATGTATTTGAAATCATTTTCACATTTCAAACTCTCTTATAATTTATCTGCATCCCCTTGGTTTATTCTTAGAAAAGTGGCCATTAATGCCTGAGGTGTTGACACAGCTGATTTGCTGGTGTCAGACTCTTGGAGCCAGATTCTGTTTCTAAGCCAGGGGGACAAGCCCTGTGAGCTTAGGGACTAGAGAGACTGACTATGCCTGTTGGCAACATTATTGAGATCCTAGGTGACCAGAGGAACCTTTGACTGACTGTCTTTCAGCATGGGGAATGCCTTAAAGGTGTCTATATCCCAATAGAGACAATTATATCAACCTTCCAGGTTCCTATAGCAACAGACTCCTTGAAGAACAAGAAAGTACAGAAACTTCTGGGAGCAAAAGATAAGACAGGGTACAAATCAATTTCTCCACCAGCTTCCATCAGCCAATCCCTGCTTTGTCATAATATGATAAGGGAGTAGCTGTAGGCATCTGTCATTGAGCTGGGTAAATATCTCCCATAAGGAGACTGCACATGGAAGGGAGCAGAAGAAACTCCATTACCTAAGAGGCAAGAGTATCCTCAGGGTTTGGCTGGATGCAAGGATGGACAGTCAGAGTGGTCCATTCCAGAGAAATGAGATAAAAGGGAACTTGTCAAAGTCTGGTAGAAACTATGCTTATGTTTCAGAATGGCTATGTTCTGCTGAGGTAGAAGAGGAGGAGGCTGGATGCATATTTTTGCCTGGGAAGCATCTGGCTTTGTAAGTGTAGGACATTTACCACACTGCCTATCAGAAATGTAATCCAGGAAACCACAGAGATTTGCCCTTACAGATTGGAACTCTTTGTAGCTATTGCTGTCTTGTCCTCTGTATCCAAATGGGATCTTTTCCTTCCATGCCTTTGCTCTCAAAGCCTCAGCTTGTGGTGCTATGGAAAGCCAGTTATTCCAAGTGCCTTTACTGTGTTATCAGCTCCCTACTTCAGCAGTCTTTTCTGGGGAGTAGTTATATGAAAAGGCTGACCACAACACTGACCAACCACAGTGCCAACAAAAGTCCCCTGTTCACAGTGCAATGGTTTCTCCCTCCTCTTTGGGAACTTTAGGTAATTCGGCCCTTCTTTACCATAATAACTCTCTAAACTCTTGTTCTAACCAATCATTTCCTTATACTGGCAATTGAAGACGTAGGTGGCTTTCCATGGGGCAGGACATCCTTCACATGAAAACTGCCATCAGAAACAAGGACCCACTGCCTCACAACCCTGAACTCCCCAGTATAACACCATACTATTATTATTATAGTAACTATTCGGCCTTACTCCAATTCACTTTCCAGGCAAAGACTACCCACAAGATCCTCCTGAGTCACCTCTATGGCAACAATCTACATTCTTCAGGCTAGCCCCCAATTTATACACCTCAGGTCTCTGCTTCTGGCTCCTCCATTGAAGAAGTTCATTTGCAAATACTACATTCAGAAGGTGTCACCCACTCCTACATCATACTTATACCAATACTAACCTTAAAGCTAATGCCTAAGGCAGCCATCACTGGTACTCTACTCAGCAAGTTACATCTGTAAACACATTTAACTCTCATGATCAAACCAGATGTAGGGCTTATGAGAATCTTCACAGGACAGATATGGAATATGAAGAATGCCAAAGTCTATGCACTAATCTTAGCCATTGCAATACAGTACCTGAATCATGAATAACAGTGACAAACTTAGCAAATATTATTTGCTGACCATGTAGCTGAATGTGTAGTAAGTCATTGATACCTGTTCCATTGACATAGCCAACAAGATTTGGAAGGTTATTTTCTCAACCGTACTCTATAGAGCATGGATAACAATAGGAGGCTTTTCATAACCTTTTCAGAGCAGGGAGTATGTGAGAGATCCAGGTATACTTGATACTAGTCCACAAGCTAGTGCCATTTCATTGGCCCCCCTCCACATAGTGTGTCCAGAGTGTACTTAGTGGCTTAATTGGCCCACTGTGTGACACCCACAATAGTGTAGCTGTCATTTTTACCTCCAGTTATTTTCTTAATTTTATTTTGTTATACCAGCCTGCTCACCACATATAGGAACATGACATTTCCTTCCTGTGTCTAAGTGCCTTATGACAAAAGCTCTTTAGAGGTCACACAGTGTCCTCAGAATGAGGTCATCATGTATATATTAACCACAAGAAGTTTATGAACAAACAGGGGTATTTTATTTTGTTTTGTTTGCATTTTGATTTTGAGTCTGGTACCAAGAAGGCCCCCAGAGATCACAGAACCTCTTGCCTCAGGCATGAAATAAGGCCACAGAGAACAAAGATAAGCCAAGCATTAGAGTGGAGTTGCCTCAACCACTTCAGTACTTATTAGAATTCCTAGTTTGAGTCCTCCTTCCAGTGTTCAGTTTTGTACTTCTCCATTGGCACAGCTTTGTCTTTAAATGCCAAGATTCTGTGTGCCATATTGTCCCCATCTTACCTGAAGGACATTACACAGAAGCCTAGTGACTGATGACCATTAAAATATGACCCCTCTGATGCTATTTGGGAGACCTTTGTCCCCCCAAAATTTAGACAATGTCCAGAACAACTCACTAGTTCGATTTCCTCAACATCGTACTTGACCATGCCTCCACAGCATAGTCATTGAGACACTGGAGCTAAACAGTGTCCTGTCAGGAACAATGAGAACCTCACCTCCTGATGAGGAGGTGTTTGCCTTCAACCCTTTCCTTGCTTGAAGCTGCATTCTCAAACCACATGGGCTAGACTGCCTAGGTTTTCTCTTTTGGACAAGAAATTTAAAGAGAAAGGAGCTTAAATGAGGCCAATAATGTCGTCTTTCCTACAGGCAGTTGGAGGAAATTGATACTCTTTCCATGGTGAAAGGTCAAAATACCCCCTTTGAATTGAACTGTAAATACTAAATTCTCAACAATTATTCTCAGCAGCAGTTGTAAAAATTTCAGCAAATTGCAGCTGTTTGGTTTTTCACCCAAAACACACCCTCCTTTCCATCACTGAGACTCACTCTTCCTACCTGGCACTTACAACCCAGCACTAAATCCCTTCAGCAAAATCGTTCCGGGTAACTACTCGGCCAAGAGCCAAGGGCAGCTTGGGCAAACAGCATAAACACCAGGCTCCTCTCCGAGAGCCATCTCTGCACATAAGCTGTGTGAGGAAGTCATAGTTGGAAATTGTTTCAGAGACCTGGCAATGCTTTTAAAACATGATAACTATCACACTTTACTCTTCTCTGAAAGGTTAGTTTAATCGTAGATCACCAAAAAATTGGTTTCCACAAATGCATAATGGTTCATCTATGTCACACTTGAACTAAATGGTTTTTTAAATGGAGCTGAAATTATTTTGATGTGTACACAGTCCCAGATTTCTATACAACCTTTTTTAACCAGCCCATCAGGAGTCTTGCCTCTAAAGCCTCATTAATAATTCAGATGTGCTGATGACTTTAAAAGATCTATGGAATTGAAGCTCAGGGAAAGAAAAAAAAAAGGAAAACCTCTGCTTGACAAAAAGATAAATGAATGTAGAAAGAAGCTGTAGGAGGCTGGCAAGCTGTAGATCATCCCAGAACAGATTGTAACTTTATCATCCTGTCAGGGGGAATAATTTAAAGCACTTAATCAGTTAGTTTCACTCTGAGGATACAGCGTTATGAATTCCTCTCGGCCAATCTGTTCAAATCAAAGTGAACCTCATTGTCATAGGGGAGATAGCCAGGGCAGGAGAGATCCCAGAGAGGAGCATAGAAGAGGTAGGAAGTGTCCTGAGGGTTAACCTGGGCTCTTGAACCTTCCTCAGGCTTTTCCCTGGCCCCAGAGGCAGCCATATTGACAAGCCAGGGCATGAGATGGTGGAAAAAGCAGAGTGATCAAGAACTCATCACAGATGCTTAATGTTTATGAGCCAACACACACACACACACACACACACACACACACACACACACATACACACACACACAGAGTCAGATGCAAAGGCACGCACACAGCAAGCTGGGCAATCATTGTAACAGGTAGGTCTACAACCAGACACAAGGCAGATGCAAATGGTTTTATAAGCAATAAAACAAACAAACAAACAAATAAACAAACGAAACAAACAGAAGCAAGAGGGATCATCATCTCTTGGGCAGTGAATATGTTTGAAAGTTGCTTTCCTTCCCTAAGCCACTGTAATGAAGCCTACATTGCCCCACGCTAGATGTTCTATTGCCCAGTTGCTTCACATGGCTTATTTTTCAGAAAATGTCAGTTCTGGAAAGGGGCATACTTTGGAGTTAGACCCTAGAAAACAGCACAGGCCAGCTAAGAGGTTGATCCTCTGCAGAGACCCTGAAAGGCCGTGACTCAGCAGTCTTACTCATCCACTTCTTAGCTCTTAGTGGGGAAATGACAGTGGCAAGCCACCATGAGCTCTCTGCTCATAGCTTGGGTTATTAGAGTTAGCTGAGATACTGCCACCTGCAACTCCTTCCATGACCTCATATTCACAGAGTTCTTGTGCTTTAAATAAAAGCCACTTAAAAATCCTCTTTTAAAATAGTTTTCTATTCTGATTTTCCACTCTTACTGGCCAGCAAATCCTGTGGGGTTCCTTTAAGGGATGCAGACAGGACAGAAGTGGTCCAGCTAACAACTACCTTTGAGTCTGCTTATCATAACAAAATCAAAACAAGGCTGGGAAAGAGGTTAAACTGAAAAAAACCTTCTGAACCATGTGCGCTGCAGTAGGGATGGTGTTCATCTACTCCACCATAGTCTCTGAGGTCGGGCTCCTCCTAGTGCCTCCCAGTCCTGGTGATAGCACATTCATTTCTTTCTTCACTTGCTACAGGGAGGAGAGGCATGGTTCAGGTTTCGGGGGCTTCTGTACACTGCATTTCTTAGCAATAACTCACTGCCGGCTTCTATTGATTACCTTTATGCATTTTCAATGAACTTTCCAAAAGCTCAACCTAGGACTAATTAAGCTTCTCATTTCTCCTTCTTGTTCTCTATCCATTTTGCCCTTTAGCAGAAAAGAAATGGTTTACAGATGAGCCGGATAATGCCTATCCCAGAAACATTCAAATCAAGCCCATGAGTACCCACATGGCTAACCAGATCAACCAATATAAATCCACAAGCAGCCTGATCCCTCCAATCAGAGAAGTTGAAGATGAATGTTGACTCCCAGGAGACCAGAACTATTTTTTTAAAGCCTGACAAACTTCATAAATGGTGACGTGACTTTTCTTCCTCTTACATGCTGAATCACTGGTGGAAATTCTAGAATAAGCAAGAATTGCAAGAAAATAAAGTTAGACAGATCTTTCTCTTTGCCTTGAATACTGCTTCCATGTATTTTGGAAAAGAAAATGATTTCATTTATAAATGAACATACTAAAATAGTCATGTATAGCTTCTAGTGTTTTAAATTATTTTTATTTATTAGAAAGAAAATATATTTTTTCTTTTTTTTCATTGCCAGATATCTTCCCATATATCACAGCAATGCAAAATCAAAAGGAGCTAGTGGCCAGATTCCTTAATGCACATTTCTCTTCTTTCTCTCTTTTTCTTTGAGGAGAATGATGGTCACCACCCCAATTTGTAAAGAAGGGAAATGGATTACTAAAACAAATTTAAGATGGCCAATATTGTATGCACATAGTTCAGTAAATCAAAAAAAAAAAAGTCAAAAGAGCAGAGGTGAATATTTCCCCCTCTCCTGGATGGGTGTATGTTTTGATCTGCATTGACACCAGCTCTTAACAAATCAAACTTCATTATCTTCCCAGTTGAAAGTCATTATCTTTGTAGTTTCCGTTTTTCTCCAGTGTTTCTTATCCTTTGCTTATATATTTAGAAGAAAGAGCTTCTTGTAACTTTTCTGCAGTCGCCAGATCAGGTTTAAGCAACCAGCTCAGGATATGGGGAAGGGTTATAGGCACACCTAGAATGTGAAGGTTGTGAGCCAGAGGCACCCAAGAGCAGACTCTGTTGATCTCATGGTGAGGTCTCCTCCGCCATGCTTTATGCTCCCTGTTTCATACTTTTAAGGCACCCAAGCAAGTCATGTGGACTGTGGGAGGGTCTGCTATGTTCTTTTCCCTGCTCAGAGCTTTTAGCCTAAAAGTTGGTGAACATCAACGAATACTTTACCTAACGATAGGATCTAAGAAGTTTGCATGCTTATCACAAATTTTTGGTTTGGAAGTCTGTCAAGGAGATGACTGTTGCTCAGATTTTCATTTGTTGGCTTTCCTTGGTTGAATTGCTGGGACAAAACATTCAAACTTGCTAAAATACTTACAAAAAAAGAAAACCAACCAACCAACTAACCAACCAACCAACCAACCAACCAACCAACCAAAAACCAGTAAACAACCAAAAGGAAAGTAAGTCATGCTCTTAACATAGACTGTTAGAAAAAGGCCTTGGAAAATTACCAGCAATGAAATAAAATGTATCAGCCACTTCAACCTGTGGTCAAAAGATTTTTCTAGCCATCAGATGCAATTGTGATGTCTGAGCTCTGCTGTTGCATGCATGCCCAGTGTATAGTCACCTCAACAACTGTTTCATTCCAATGACTCAGAAAGTCTTTTCAACTCCACAGTGATCGACCTTTGATATGATCATCAGGGTCTCTGTAGAATCCTGAGTGTGACTGTGATTTTTATTTCCTTAGAAATGTAAAATGTGAACACTTTTCCAAATCAACAAAAATTGCCCCTACAGACCCATGACATCTCTTCCATGAACTCTTTAGGCCATGATTCTGTGGTACCTAGTTATGATAGTACAAATCAGATCAGAGAAAAGCAATGTGATCACTATGGAAACATGTTCACTAAGGACTCCAATATCCAATGTAGGCAAAATGAGCTTCCACCTCTGTCCACTCCCTGCAGAGCCAATATAGCTGTGCTTCCACCTTGTAGGCATTGTCCTGCAGTGACTTGTCAGACTGTGGTTACTCTGTTGTCACACTTTGTAGAATTAGTTCTATAAAAGTATTGTGAATATAATGTGTGTCCAATTGGATTGTTAACACAAAAATATTTATAACCAATCACTAGTCTACTCAGGCTAAAATGATGTCAGCAGTTTTATATTCGGGCTTATAAACATTTCTTGGTTTCCAACAGAACTCAGATGTGTTGATGGGGAGAATCCACTGCCAGAATCTTGACAGCATTCCTGAAAGCTAAGACTTCCTTTAACATCATGATTTTGCATTGGGGTTACCTAAGTACATTCATATCAATCCACGCTCTTCTTTCCTTCCTGAACCATAGTAGGCTCTTCTTTACACTCATTCCAATTAGCCTTACCTCTGAATTTGTCTTAGTTCCTTAATCTCCTATGGTGACCAATGTTTTTTACCTAAATAATTTTCCATCAGAAAAATAATGGTCTCAACACTACTCCATGGAAGGCAGGAATCAGAAACATAATCCCCGTTTCCCACTCTAGCTAGAGATTTAAATCTAAACTTGTTTCTCAACCATAATGGCTCTAATAGTTTCCTACAGTAAGTGACTCCCTCCACTCACCAAGCAGCTTCCAAAACCCTAGATAATAGAAATCCATTTCCTTCTATGATAGACTAATAAATGAGGAAGAGGTCAAGCATGATTCTCAGATTGTCCAGAAAATGACCATGTGGTGGCCCCATCTGGCAAAAGCTCAAGGCAACTCAGTTGAAACAGAAATAACATTTGTTAAAAAAAGAACTGAAGGGCTCAAGACAACATGCAAAGTTCCCAGTTTGCCTCTGTTGGTTGAGTTCTGAGTCCTCTGTAGAATTAAATAGTCTTTCCATCCACATTAGGCCAATGGTGGTCCTCTTTGGAATATTCCACATTAGAAGGGTCTGATCTTTAGTCCCTGATTAGGGTTTCAGAAAAGCTATCTTGGCAAACTAATGATGCTTGGGTGCTTTGGGAATCAGACCATTTGAAAAATGGAAACTACCTGTGTACATCATTTTATAATGATGTACCTGTGAACATTGTATCTGTGTACATCATTGCCAACACCATCTTTCTCATGAATGCAGTCTGTATTTGTCTAAGCAACTGTATTTTGAAATTACTCTCCCCTGCTATAGCAAATAGAAGACATTCACTCAAGGTGTTTTATATTTATAAATTGATTACGTCTAAGTCACTTGGAAGAACAGCCTTCCTTCTACAAGTTACACTTTGTTTTTGTTGTTATTTGTTTGTTTGTTTTTAAGTGTTGGAAGACTTTAGTAAAGGAATTAGAATGGTTTTGGGTTGAGTTGGAAGTGTAGACTGGGAAAATGTATGAAATTAGAGATATTTTGAATGGAGAACAGAAAGTTTCCAACTGTGCCTGATTTAGAAGTTCAAGAGCACTCATATAATTTTAGCTATTAACTATAAAAATGTTCTTTAAATTCTTCAAGTTTCATTGACTTGAACATGAGGATGGTTCGTGGAGATGATGAAGGTCTTTTTCAGACCAACTAAAGCAGTGGTTGCCTTACTTCAGCCAAGCCCTGGGAGACTATTTTTTTCCAGAGCTGTAATTATGGCTCTTCTGGCCATATTATCCATATAGCATTTCTGAGCTAAACACAGCATCCACTCTCTGCTCTGGACAAAGAACAGTCAGGTTCATTTCTATATTCTCCAGTTTGAAAGCTCTTAGAGTGGAGATGCAAAGGTTTACCTTCAGCCTCACATCCACCACTGATGAGCTGGGTTTAGTCATTCTGGTTTCTTTTTACAGCCTTCCTTTCCACCTTCCCTGTCTCTTGGTGCAGTGGAGATTGGATAGTCTCTTCATCTTTAGCCCACAGCTCCAATAGTATGTAGAGAGAGTTTGGACAACCCTACTCTGCTACTGCTAGTTCCATTCATGTCCCCTCTCTACACTCACCCTTACTTCTCATTTCATTCCATTTGTCTGGTTGTGCCCATGATAGCACAATGTCTTTGCTGCTTACATTCAAAAGTGCCATTATGAGTTGTCAATAGCATGGTCCAGGAGGACCTTGTGGAAAGAATGATAGAAAGAGGTAGAAAAGTACAACGAAAATCAGTATCAGACAAGTGACTCAGAGTCATCTTAATTACCAAGAGATCACACAAATTCACTGAACATTAAATTCCAGCCCAAGATCTGCTCATTTTTATTTTAACCATATTTTCTGCTTTTGGAATGGTGGTAAAGTCATAGATACAGTAGCCCTCACTACTTATCACTTTAGCCATCATTTTCAAAAACGTAGACAAACTGAAGAATCACTTTCAACTTTCCCACTAGATTCTCTTTCTGCCTCTGTTGTTTCCCCCATGTTTTAAACAAGTATGTTTCTGCAATAGAACAATGATTTCTCATTTAAATCCCATGACCTCTTGATAAAATAAGGAGTCCCTTTGGATTCATTTAGGTTATTTAAGCTAAGTTTATTTTTAACTGGTCATTGCCCATACCTCTTAATAATTCCAAGGTTACCACTAAAATAAGGCTATGCAGAGGACATTTTAAATTTCAGTTTTGAATACCTATGGTAAGGGTGATTTTAAAATATTTAAAATATTAAGAAAGGGACCCATGTAGCCCTACACTTGTTAGAATCCCCCTGCATTCCAGTCTCACATGGCTTCATGGAGAAATGATTCTCTTTTAGACTTTTTGTTCTAGATCACTCTTTTTAACTGTGCTTTTGAGCATGAAAATGCAAAACTCAGAGTATATATCAAAAGGCTAGAAGGAAGAACAAAAAGAGATAGATGCAACACTTTAAGAAGCCCTGGAAAGAGGTGGTACTTAGAAAAGAAGAGGTTCCCTTGAACCATGAATGGGAAAAATAATAGGCTGGGCTGTGGAGACTTTTCAATAGGAAATACTTAGTTTGACTGGAGGTACAAGGATCTTGAGTTTTGTCTTGTTTTGTTTTGTTTTGTTTTGTTTTGTTTTGTTTTGTTTTGTTTTGTTTTCCAATGAAAGAGGCCTTCAGGAGCTATAATGCACTAGTACCAAGATGATTTTGCTATATGGAGCAACTTACCTTCAAAAATAAATTTGTGTCCATGCACTTACTGAAAACAATGTATGGCAAGAGTTCATGGAAGGAACTAGGAAGTGGGTGGTTGAAGAGCCACATTTAAATCAGAGCATTGATTTAGAAAGTCAGAGAGAATCACTGAAAGGGCCGCACAAGGAGCGATGAGTAGTGGTGACTGTACCCTTTGGGGTTGAAGCCTTTGAGACATTCTATCCTTTCTGGAAAGTATCACAGAAACATAGGCTCTCAAGTTGAACCATCTCTCAGCAACTTGAGATCCTGTGATTGCACTCAATAACAGCTCACCATGAAGAACACCTACCTTCTTCCTACATTTCCACCTTGTCATGCAGTACTCAATTATTAAAATACCCATGGGTCCACCACACAGATTAAAGGAAAGGAAAAGATTTTCAGATTATTTTACAAAGAGTCCTGCTGGTTATACTATTTAACAGACACCAGGGAGACCACCAAAAAAATCATAGAATAATCAAGAATTTAGTTAGAGGAATGAGTATGACACATTCTTGCTTGCAGTAAGCTTGAAATCCAACTTAAAGGAGCACCCTAAAGAGCCAGTAGAGAAAGAATAAGCATGGATAGAACACTGTCCTCCAATAGAGCAGGAGATAAGAAACAAGCAGTTTGAAGCGGTTAATCAAGCGTTGTAGACTAGATGGGGTTTCAGAGTTAAGTATGCTGAGGAGCAACATCCCAGCTCATTCAGGAACATGGATGGATCAATGATTTCATGAGTTGATCAAGTAGTCCCTGTGCACCTGTTGCTGGACAGCTTGTGTCCCTTCTTGGCAACAGGAGACATGTTATGTAGAACATGCATCCAATAAAGACTTTTAATTGGATGGGCTACATAGCAAGTAAGTACCATGACAGCTGTGGAAGTTTGACTTGGATTCTAAGGATGGGCAGGAGTTTGAAAGAGTCTATAAAAAGTAATGGTTTGTTGCAGACCCCAAGGACAGAGCAGTGCAGAGGGACAGAAAGAAGAGGAGAAGATGAGAATGTGAGACAAGAATTTAGACAGCTGAGAAAGGGGCTGCTTTCATCCCTATAAAAAGGAGGGGAGCGATCCATTCCAATCACGAAGGTATTCTGGACTGAAGATGCAAACAGCTGAGAAGATGTTTTGGGAGGTCCAGATCATGAGGAAGCCCCCTTTATCCCCCCGCCCCTGTGACTCAGGTAATTATAAAGGGAGAAGTCTGAATGAGGTTTTTCAATAAAGAAAACATAGGCTTAGATGACAGGTCAGTAGAACTGTCTGGAGGCTACAGCCAAGTTTTCAGGGGCTCAATGGAGCAAACCAAGCTGATATGATTAGGACAGAATATCTATTTAGTATTGGGAGAGTGGGAAACAGAAAGAGGGGTTTAAAAATAGAGAAAATGAACCAGTAAATGAGGGGTGAGATGGAGGGGATCTGAAATAGTGACTCAGAAGTAATGAGGCAGACTGTAAGGACCAATTTCTCCTTGTCTTTATCTCATGTGGTTGCCCTGAAGACTGGATTGAGTGAGAAAGTAGCAGGCCATTCTCGGTCAGTTTTTACACCATGGAAATGGGATACACAGGGTATCTAGGTCATCAGCATGCCCTCTAAAGTTCCCACAGAAAGGTCTTGAGAGGTAGTCTCTCCTTTCATCAGTTCATATCACCCCCATTGTACCTCATCCCTCATGCATAGCACACCCAGAACCTTCTAGTTGCAACAGTCTTCATACACAAAATACGAAGGTCGCCTTGTTCTGGTGGCTTTTCTGGACCGGGGTAAACGGGAATGCTTTTTGGCCAAGTGAAAACTGAGCTCCTTTCTAGGTAGAATATTACATTGAAAAGAGATTTCCCCTGGTCTGTTTATCCCACGAGAAACTTCTGTGTTTCTTCTTGTCCTCCAAAGCTGACCCCAAAGTTCCCCAGGGCCTGTCTTAGGAAACAGCACCTGTCCTGCTGTTTAGAGTCTTAGATGGAAATGTACACACACAACACATGTGCCTGTCAAAGCATCCCCGAACTTCCTGCCCTAGGGATCCAGGAGGTAGTCATCCAGGAGGAGGTTGTCATGGGGAAGGACAGGAGGAGGTAGTCATCCAGGAGGAGGTAGTCATGGGGGAAGGAGCCCCTATAACGAGACAAGTCAAGCCCCAGGTCTCCAAGAAACCAGAGCCGTTCCCCTTCTCCTTCCGCTGTGTACACATTTGACCAGAACTGCAACATTTCAAACATAAACCCAGATCTGCCTGGAAATCCTAATTAAAAACGTTCCGTTCCCAGGTGGTACAATCACATCCTGCCTAAAGTGTCTGGCTCTTGGCCCACTACACAGATGCCGAAAAGAGACTTTTCCCCACTTAACACCAAAACCTTCATTTGGGATTTCTTCAGGGGACAAAGGGGAAAAAAAAACCAATTCAGAGGTACCCATATGCAGAGGTCAGCCTACAACACATTCATTAAGGGAAAAGAGCGTGGTTTGTTTCTCTGTCTTTCACACTTTGATTGCTGGCATGGTGACTGTGGCTATGATGAATTATGTAACCAGACAGGAACTGGAGAAGAGAATAAATGCTGGTGCTCTGAAATGACCTACCCAACTCTGTCATCTGTAACAACCAGTGATAACTCTCTTGTCTTGTAAAAAGGGTTTGTACATAACTTGTACATGGTTTCATTTTGTATTTTTCGCAGATTAAAAATTTATGTATTTGTGTTCTAAAACAAGGAGTGTTTCTTGTGTCTTTGTAACTGTCCCATAGGGTGTGGGGAGGGTTACCTAAGGTCCTATTTCACCCCCTTCTCCTTTGTGAAGGTGAAATTGTGGACCAGAAGCAGCCATGAAGTTGTTTCTCCAGTTGCAACTGTGGGCCAGGGTACTTCCCAACATTGGCATGAGCAGTGTTGGGGAGGAATGGCTACTGGTGTCATTAAAAATCTCAGAGTCATACAGGGCCACACTGGTTGAGAGGGTCACATGCTGCTACAGGCGACTCCAGAATATAGTGCTCTAAAGACACTGCCTACATTCCATAGAACCTTGAAAAGTCAACACTGGATCACTTCTGCCACCTGCTCCCATGCTAGCTACCCTTCCTTGCTATTCATACAAATGAGCAAAGTCTCCCTGCTTCTTCCTCATCAAAACACAGGGGTTGAAGCTTGCTTAAGGGGTGGCCCTTCTTGTTCTTCACACCCATAGATGAAATGCCCAAGTCAATAATATCCAGTAACAATGCTACTATTTGAGTCTTTAGATCTTCAGAGGCCTGTGGATTTGAAGTCCTTACAGGACACCAGCCTCCTTAGTCTAAGACTGACCAGGCTTCTGAGAAAGGAAGATGCTGGTGAGAGTGTTCCATGTATGTACTATATAGAGACTGTCAAAAATTAATATCATTAGAGATTGTACCCTTCTTCATTGGCCAAATGTTAGTGTTTACATTCCTTTATTGGGACTTGTTTACAAAACAGTATGTAATAACATGATTCTGGGTCTTTAGTTGGGGAAAGGACAGAAGTAATAAATTATTGGCTCACATATTAAAAATTGATCTGTGGGAGAGAGTACAGCATGCCCTTACAGAGACATAAAAGGTTTGCTTAGCTATTTGAAGAACAATCTGATTGATACCTTGAAAGCCAAATCTCTGGGTACGTATGCCTATTAGTCTTTGTCAACTCAACAGAGACTAGAACCATCTGGAGTGAGGAAACCTCAATTGAGAACTGCCTACAACTACTTGGCCTGTGGGCATTTCCGTGGAACATTTTCTTGATTAATGATTGATGTGGGAGGGTCTAGCCCACTGTTGGCAATATTGCCCTTGGGCAGGTCATCCTGAATTGTTTATGAAAGCAAGCTGAACAAGCCACAAGGACCACTCCAGTAAGCAACTTTCCTCCATGCTCTAGTATCTGCCTCTGTGTTCTTCCCTTGGCTTGCCTCAGTGATGGACTAAACCCATAAGTTAAAAAAATAAAAAGCCTCATTCTTACCAAATGTACTTTTTCTCGATGTTTTATCAAAACAAGAGAATAGAAAGCAGAGGCAGTACTCAAACAAAACCAGCCCCAAGCAGACCTTATTGCCAGGAGTGAGAAACTGCAGACTTACATACCTTCTCCTGCCAACTCCTCACAGATCTTTGAGCTCCAGAGTCTCAACTTGTCTTCTCAATATTTGCTAACAAATCTGAATGTTGTTGGGGAAATGTAATTGCGGAGCATATGGTCTCCATTAGTCAGGCAAACTCTACTGCCAAGTTCAGCTCCAAGCAAGGAGTCTGCATAAAGGATGAAATATTAGGGGAAGATCCACAGTGACAGAGAAGCCAAATGAAAGAGATGAGGCACTGAGTTGCAAAACAGTAGGCTTGGACAACAGGACACAATGACTGTGGAACATGGTTTTCCATTTGGTAAGGAAACAAAATATCTGTGAATTTCTACTGAGATCTCTCTGTAGCAAAAATCAAAGGAGGCCATTCACCAAGATCAATATTAACTGTTTCTCAATGTCAGACGAGATAGATTCTGCCTGGGAGAAAATCGTAGGGCAAACAGAATACACAGCTTGCTAAAGGAATAAAGCAAGGATGAGATCAAAATGTAAACATCGGGCATAGTGCTATTTTCAATGTGGCTGGGGCTCAGCCTTCCAAAAGAGAGACAGGTTCTCATGCTTACAGATCTGTCCCACTCTTAAAATGTAGGGTAAAAGTCAGAAACTCAAGGGATCTAAAGTCAAGAAAAAATGTTCAGCACCCTTGCCACAAAAATGGTTTTGCAATATGCTTTTTAAAATAAAAAAATATGTTAGTAAGTTGGCTATACTTCCAGATTGATACACATAGATTTAATTTATCATTTTACTCAACATATTGAGTCTAATAGCTAATCTTTGTTGTCAACTTGATACACCTGGGAAAGGAGAACCTCAAGTGGAATTGTCTCCAACAGTTTGGCTAGTGGGCATGCTTTGGGGGGCATTTTCTTAATTGCTAATGAATTTAGAAAGACCCAACACACTGTGGGAAGTGCCTCCTCTGTGCTGGTCTTCCTGGGTGGTAAAAGAGAACAGGCTGAGCAATGGAAAGAGATGCAGAGACCCACAGCCAATCATTAGACAGAACTCAGGGAGTCTTCCGGAAGAGTTGGGGAAAGGATTGGTGGACTTGAAGAGGACAGGGACTCCACAGAAAGACCAACAGATTCAACTAACCTGGACCCTTGGGGGATTCCAGAGACTGAACCACCAACCAAAGAGTAATCCCAGGCTGGACCTAGACTCCTTGAACATATGTACCAGATGGGTAGCTTGGTCTTCATACGGGTCCACCAACAACTGAAGCAGGGGCTATCCCTGAATCTATTACATACCCGCCTGTGGATCCCGTTCCTCTAACTAGACTGCCTTGTCTGGCCTCAGTGGGAGAGGATGTGCCCCTAGTCCTCCAGTGATAATGTGCCAGGGTCGGGTAGGGATACTCATGGTGGGCGGGGAGCCTCTCTATTCTCAGAGAAGAAGGAGGAAACTGGGGAGGATCTGTAGTACTTGAAGGAGAAGGGAACTAGTATTGAGATGTAAAGCAAATAAATAAATAAATAAATAAATAAATAAATAAATAAATAAATTAGTATTTTAAAAAGAAAGGAAAGGAAAAGAAAAAAAAGAGGGAAAAAAAAAGCAGCTGAGAACCAGACAGGGGACCCAGCAAAGCAGAGTTCCTCCATGGTCTCTCTTCAGTTGTTCCCTCAAAGATATTGCCTTGACTTCCAACAAGGATGAATTGGAACCTTTACCCCCCCCCCCAACGTTGCTTATGGTCAGTGTTTTATCACAGTAAACTAGGAAAGAAGCTGGTACCAGGAATGTGAGGTTTTGCTGTGATGGACCTGACTATGTGGACTTTATGTCTTGGACTGTTTTGTGGGGGAGAGGTGGAGGATTTGGGAGCTCTAGGCTAGAAAAGCCATTGAATGCTAAGATCTCAATGAGCTGTTATGGGAACATGGATAATATTTCAGAGTGCAATGGAGAGGAGATAATGGAGACCTGGCTTATGGTTCTGGACTATCGGGATCATTTGTGTGATCGTATTTTTATTAAGAATCTATGGAAGTAAAACATTTGCTTTACTGTGACAAGCAGTGCTGATTATCTGGGGTCTAAAAAGCTATGGAAAGTTTGTTATATTTTAAATTTTTTCAGACAGTACAAATACTATTTGATCTGAAAAGACATAAATATCTAGATGTGGCTAGATCTTAATATACTTGAGAAAAATAAAAGGTAAGTATCAAAAATTCACCTTCAAGCTAGAGAGGAGGCTCAGCATAGTAATCATGAGGATCTGGGTTGATCATCAGAATCAACAACTCAGAAGTCATGCATTGTGCTTGTAATTGCAGTGCTGGTGGAGTGGAGGGAGAGAATTCCTGAGTCTGGCTTGCTGGACTGCCATCCGAGGACTTGGTGAACTGCAGGCTAGTGAGAGAACCTGTCTGAAAGCACAAGTTGGAAAGCGTCTGAGGAACTGAGAATGTTCTTTAGCCCCCTAGGTGTGAAATCAAACTACAAACATAAATTACACCAACACAAAACGCACACATTCAACCTAAAAAAAAAAAAAAGTTAACTGCAATTAATATGAGACCAGCATCCTTAAGGTAAAATTTTCTGGGAAGTGTTTGGTCAGAGTTGGCACAGAAGCTGTGGTCTAGACAGGGCCAAGGCTGCATCTCGAGCTGGAAGATGACCATGGTGATGTATACATCTCCTATATAGTACTGGTTTTGAACGTATAAAGGGATTGTAGAGAGCAGCGGAGGCTTGGTACTATGAGAGGTTAGGAGAGGGTATTGATGAAAGTGCAGCCTCAGCTTCAGTGGACACCCCAGGACATCGGAGATGCCAGGACCATAGGATGAATGCCAAGGACAAAAGCAGTCTGAGCCTACACAATAAGCTGTGTCTGCTCACACAAATGTAAACTTTCAGTCATGGCATTTGTCACAAGAACAGAAAGCAAACTAGATCACAACCATTAAAAACAATGAAGTAGGCAAGCTAAATTACAATAGTAAACACATCTAGCATTAATATGCTATGTACTTAATATATGATATTCTAGAATTTGTTTTATATTTATATATATAATATGCATATACACATAGAGACACAGACACAGACACACACACAAGCACACACACACACACATACACACGTACCTTTTAGGACATTCAGGTTGTTTCTCACTTCTTCCTACCTTCTGGAATTCTTCTCATCTTTGATAGATAGGACCACTACTCTCCCGAAGATGTCTATGCTAGCAAGTGGGTAGAATAAAAAATGAGCCCCAAACTTACAATACCCAAGATACAATTTGCAAAACACATGAAACTCAAGAAGAAGGAAGACCAAAGTGTGGAAGCAGGAGTGGGTGGGTTGAGGAGTGGGCTGAGGGGTGGGGGGGATAAAGGGGACTTTTGGGATAGCATGTAAATGAAGAAAATATCTAATTAAAAAAAGATTTAGCATGCCTTCATAATAAAAGCCTAGAACAAGTAGGACTATAGAAAACATATTCCAACATAATAAAGGTTTGTATGACACCCCCCCCCCCAAAAAATGAGCCCCAAGAGAATCAAGCTAAAAGCCCCAAAGATTTTTGTCTGTAAGCCAGTTGTTTCCTGTTCATCAAAACCTAAACAACTTACGGGGGTAAGGGGGAGTAAAATAAGTTATGAAAGGAAATTGATGCTGAGGTAATTAAAATGGAATATCTGTGTTCTGAAAGCTGAGAAAGATTACATTTAATACAAAGCAAACATAGGCATGTACTTGGGGTTTAATATTAAGAAAAGATTGTAAAGTCTAAGATGTGTAGAGATAAACGACATATGTACGAGGCCAGGGATCTCTGTGGTGGCATGTGCAGAGCATGTGAGAGGTCCTGAGTTCCAACAATGAAATGAAGGGCTAACCTTATTCACTTACTTTTCTCTTATAAAAAGACCCATGCTACAAACGTAAAACCTGAAATTAAGCTGTACAAATGCATCATCAATGAAAATAAGTTAGAATAGCTGGGAGTAAGGAACCATGGGAATTTATTCTGGCTAACTGAAAATGTGTGTTCAGCTGGCATTAACATAGGGAGTGATGTCGTTAAGAATTAAAAACAATAAGCAGAGTATAAACCATTTTTAGCCAACAAATCTGAGAATTTAAGTGTAGTTAAAATTTTAACAAAAGCTACTTAAAACTGATTTAAGAACGAAGAAAAATTGAACAAGGCATAATACAGTTGATAAAGCTGGTAAACTCTAGTGATCCAATTTAGCTTTAGACGGAGCATGTGTTAAAGGCTTTACACTTTAGGAATAAATTATGGCAATAAAAAGGAGAATGGCCTTCCAAAATGAGAGAGGAAATTTGAATGCTAATATTTGATTTCCAATATTGAGGAAATCAATTTTTTCTGTTATTACTTAACTCGTGTGTGCTTTTGTATACTATTCTTAAAAATAATCTGCCCACCTTAAAATCGTGAGAACTTATCTCCTTTTATTCCTAAGAGTTTTACATTTACAGCATCTTCATCCGGGTCCTTAGTCAATTTGAGCTCATTTACATTGTGGCAGTTTGAATGAGACTGTCCCAGTAGATTGAGAAATTCGAATACTTGGTCCCTCGTTGTTGGCATTGTTTGGGGGAGGTTTAGGAGGTGTGGCCTTGCTGGAGGAAATACATCACCTGGGGCAGGATAGAGCTTCGTCTAACCTGCCTGCAGTTCAGTGGCTCTGCTTACTGCTTATCATTGAGATATGGTCTCTGGGCTTCCTGTTCCTGCCACCTCGCCTGCTGCGTGTAGCTCTGCATCTCAATCAGGATGGACTCTTTTGCCTCTGGAACAGTAAGCTAAAATAAACTCATTTTCCTACATGCTACCTTTCACAGTGGTGTTTCATCACAGCAATAAGAAAGTCATTAATATATTTCACTTTTTTGTGTATTTTAAGTCTGTCTTATTTTTTTATCTTTACTACTTTCCTTAGTATTAAATGGAACATTTTTTATTTTAACATTTTAATAATTTAATATTTTTCAATTTTAAAAACAATTTTATTAATTTCTTACAATGTGTTTTAACTCTTTCATAACAACACCCCCCCCCGCCCCACCTTGCCCCATCCACCAATCTTTGTGTCCTGACCTCTTTTGTTTTCTTATCAACACTAATTTGTGTTGCCTGGGTGTGTGGTCTTCCACAGCATCCTGGTTGACTAGAGTCTACACTTAGAGAAAACTCTCTCTTCATCTCCCAATAACTGACAGTTGCCAGTAGGTGCCTGGGTGGGGTTGGAATTCCTATATATCTGTCTCCACACTGGATATTTGGTATGGCTGAGTTTTCCATGCACTCACAACAATAGAAGTAGATTTGCCCCTCTGCTAGCCACCATAAGCTTTTGGCTCAAAAATTGTGCCAGGTAAGTGTTTTTTTTTTTCTTCTCAAACACTGTTTACATCTAACCAGAAAGTGGTTGTTTATTCCCCTAATGTTTATGCCACTGTGTTATGCACCAGTGAGCATGTCTGCCAGTCCTGCCATTATTATACCTCTCAGCGTTCACAAGAAGATTGATTGCTACATTTCCCCATTTGGTAGAATGTAGCCTCTATCTAGAAACTATTACTTAAAAACATTTATTTTATTTGTATTTATGTCTGTGTCTGTGTATGTGTGCAAACATGTGTGGAAGTGCCTGTGGAGGCCAGAAGAGAGCATTACATCTTTTGGACATGGAGTTAGGCATGAGAGATTGTTAGAGCACCCCACCATAGGTGCTGGTAATTGAATTCTGGTCCTCTGCAGGATAGTAAGGATTTTAATCTCTGAACCAAGGCTCTAGTCCTACAATCATGTCTCTTCTTACTCTGTCCTTTGCATATATAATGTTTACCAATGTATTTTTAAATTTGATATTTCTTCTGTCAATCAAAATCTACCCCATATTCCTCCAAGCAAAAATGTCATTCTTTTATCATAATTTTCCTTACCAAAATTTTGATCTAGTTATTTCTCTAAAAATATTTATATTCTCTCTACATTACAGCATTGCCCCCGCTGCTCCTTTAGTATTGTTCCCTTTAGCTCTTTGAGCTTATTTACAGTAGCTGTGTTGAGATGTTTATGTGTTAATTTTACATTTAGTCTTCTTTCATGAACAGCCCCTGTGACTTCTCTTGTGTGAAGTTCATGCTTACCTCTTATTCTACTGGTCTCACAATTCATATTGAAAACTAGATGTTTTCGATGATATATTTCACCAACTTTGGATATTGATTTCCTCTTATGTATACTTTCATGTAATTACCACTTTATATAATTTTATATTTTAAAAGCTGAGAGAAGGAAGGAGCACATGTATATATTTAAAGAGTTTTAAAAATTAACCTTCTTAGTTCAGTCCCTTATTCTACACTTTTGTCAATGTTGGGTTGGTTTATTTATTCCCTAGACTATTTTAGTAAACATTTTCTCTTTGCAACTGTGAAGCCTTAAAGTTTTCTCCTTAGAGGTTTCAGTCTAGGGCACCAGACAGTTGTGTTGGGACATAATGTTATCACTTGGACTCTCTTGTCTCCTTTTCCACATCTCTATTGAAACACCTGCCCCTCTTATGTATCACACCAAACTATTAGGCTCCAGAAATCAGGCTGATTCCCCTCTGTTTTTTGTGAATGCTTTGGGTCATCATTTGTTTCATAGTCTTATGCTACTGAACTAAAGCCTATAGTTTAACTGATAATACTATGTATGAGTTTATCAACCTCCTTTTGCATATATATATATATATATATATATATATATATATATACCAGCTTTTAGAACTCTTAGACTTGAAATTCCCTAGATTTCGTTCTAAATATTGTCTAAAACTTGTTGATAATGAAGAACAATTTGTTTCTACAACTTTTACTCTCTTCTGAGCAAAACTGTAAGGCCCTTGGTCCAGGACTGGAGGGCAGCTAGTGTTTCACTTCTGAGTGGGTACCTCTGACTTCACTTCTGAGTGGGTACCTCTGACTCATAAGCATTAGTCAGGTGGGGATCTTTAGCCTCTGACCTTTCCTTGTCTCCCTAAGCACAGAAACTGACTTT
Source organism: Mus caroli (assembly GCF_978045245.1). Taxonomy (NCBI): domain Eukaryota; kingdom Metazoa; phylum Chordata; class Mammalia; order Rodentia; family Muridae; genus Mus; species Mus caroli. Next base: position 16,492,513 of record NW_028227267.1, on the reverse strand, counting down.
TTGAGTATGCTCAGTCAGGGGCAATCAGAACTTCAGTACTCTTTACTTGTATCTGACCTACAACCCCCACAGAAAAGCCAAGTAGGGACCAATCTCCTGCCATCATTTGAAGTTTCACACCACAAGCCTCTTCCGGTCAGAAAAGCACCTGAGCAGCTGGGGCGCAGGGTCCGCTGACACTCGCCAACTGCCCACAACACCCGCCACAGGATCTTAAGACTTCTGGTGAGGGGAGCACAGCTTCTGCTCCAATCCAATTGCGCGGGACCTGAGACTGCATTAGTTAGGGAAGCAGAAACCAGCCTGAGTAGGGCCACAGGCCTCACCCGGCCGGATCAGCGCCAGGGTAGCGGGAGCGCAGGGTTGCCTGACACCCGCCAGCTACCCACGACCCCCGCCGCAGGATTTTGGGACTGCTGGTGAGTGGAACACAGCTTCTGCTCCAGTCCAATCACGCGGGACCTGAGACTGCTCTGGTTGGGGAGAGAGAAATCCGGCCCACACAGGGCCACAAGCCTCTTCCGGTCAGAAAAGCACCTGAGCAGCTGGGGCGCAGGGTCTGCTGACACTCGCCAACTGCCCACAACACCCGCCACAGGATCTTAAGACTTCTGGTGAGGGGAGCACAGCTTCTGCTCCAATCCAATTGCGCGGGACCTGAGACTGCATTAGTTAGGGAAGCAGAAACCAGCCTGAGTAGGGCCACAGGCCTCACCCGGCCGGATCAGCGCCAGGGTAGCGGGAGCGCAGGGTTGCCTGACACCCGCCAGCTACCCACGACCCCCGCCGCAGGATTTTGGGACTGCTGGTGAGTGGAACACAGCTTCTGCTCCAGTCCAATCACGCGGGACCTGAAACTGCTCTGGTTGGGGAGAGAGAAATCCGGCCCACACAGGGCCACAAGCCTCTTCCGGTCAGAAAAGCACCTGAGCAGCTGGGGCGCAGGGTCTGCTGACACTCGCCAACTGCCCACAACACCCGCCACAGGATCTTAAGACTTCTGGTGAGGGGAGCACAGCTTCTGCTCCAATCCAATTGCGCAGGACCTGAGACTGCATTAGTTAGGGAAGCAGAAACCGGCCTGAGTAGGACCACAGGCCTCATCCAGCTGGATCAGCGCCGGGGTAGCGGGAGCGCAGGGTTGCCTGACACCCGCCAGCTACCCAGGACCCCCGCCGCAGGATTTTGGGACTGCTGGTGAGTGGAACACAGCTTCTGCTCCAATCCAATTGCGCGGGACCTGAGACTGCATTAGTTAGGGAAGCAGAAACCAGCCTGAGTAGGGCCACAGGCCTCACCCGGCCGGATCAGCGCCAGGGTAGCGGGAGCGCAGGGTTGCCTGACACCCGCCAGCTACCCACGACCCCCGCCGCAGGATTTTGGGACTGCTGGTGAGTGGAACACAGCTTCTGCTCCAGTCCAATCACGCGGGACCTGAGACTGCTCTGGTTGGGGAGAGAGAAATCCGGCCCACACAGGGCCACAAGCCTCTTCCGGTCAGAAAAGCACCTGAGCAGCTGGGGCGCAGGGTCTGCTGACACTCGCCAACTGCCCACAACACCCGCCACAGGATCTTAAGACTTCTGGTGAGGGGAGCACAGCTTCTGCTCCAATCCAATTGCGCGGGACCTGAGACTGCATTAGTTAGGGAAGCAGAAACCAGCCTGAGTAGGGCCACAGGCCTCACCCGGCCGGATCAGCGCCAGGGTAGCGGGAGCGCAGGGTTGCCTGACACCCGCCAGCTACCCACGACCCCCGCCGCAGGATTTTGGGACTGCTGGTGAGTGGAACACAGCTTCTGCTCCAATCTTTAAATAGTGACAACGATAACAACTAACCCCAGAGATTACCAGATGGCGAAAGGTAAACGTAATAATCTTACTAACAGAAACCAAGACCAGTCACCATCATCAGAACCCAGCACCCCCACTTCACCCAGTCCAGGGCACCCCAACACACCGGAAAAGCTAGACACGGATTTAAAAGCATATCTCCTGATGATGATAGAGGACTTCAAGAAGGACGTTAATAACACACTTAAAGAAATGCAGGAGAACACTGCTAAAAAAGAAGAAGACAATAAAGAGAAAGCACAAAAATCCCTTAAAGAATTGCAGGAGAACACTGCTAAAGAGTTACAAATCCTTAAAGAAAAACATGATAACATAATCAAACAGGTAGAAGTCCTTACAGAAAAACAGGAAAACACATCCAAACAGATGATGGAAATGAACAAAACCATACTAGACCTAAAAAGGGAAGTAGACACAATAAAGAAAACCCAAAATGAGGCAACACTGGAGATAGAAACCCTAGGAAAGAAATCTGGAACCATAGATGCAAGCATCAGCAACAGAATACAAGAGATGGAAGAGAGAATCTCAGGTGCAGAAGATTCCATAGAGAACATCGGCACAACAATCAAGGAAAATGGAAAATGCAAAAAGATCCTAACTCAAAACATCCAAGAAATACAGGACATAATGAGAAGACCAAACCTACGGATAATAGGAGTGGATGAGAATGAAGATTTTCAACTCAAAGGACCAGCAAACATCTTCAACAAAATTATAGAAGAAAACTTCCCAAATCTAAAGAAAGAGATGCCCATGAACATACAAGAAGCCTACAGAACTCCAAATAGACTGGATCAGAAAAGAAATACCTCCCGACACATAATAATCAGAGCAACAAATGCTCTAAATAAAGATAGAATACTAAAAGCAGTAAGAGAAAAAGGCCAAGTAACATATAAAGGCAAGCCTATCAGAATTACACCAGATTTTTCACCAGAGACTATGAAAGCCAGAAGATCCTGGACAGATGTTATACAGACACTAAAAGAACACAAATTCCAGCCCAGGCTACTATACCCAGCCAAACTCTCAATTAACATAGATGGAGAAACCAAAGTATTCCACGACAAAACCAAATTCACACATTATCTCTCCACGAATCCAGCCCTTCAAAGGATAATAACAGAAAAAAACCAATACAAGGACAGGAACCACGCCCTAGAATCAACAAGAAGGTAATCCCTCAACAAACCTAAAAGAAGACAGCCACAAGAACAAAATGCCAACTTTAACATCAAAAATAACATGAAGTTTCACACCATCAATGAAATCCTGGTGGTTTATCTCACTAGAGTAGTGGGACAATTCTTTACTAGCTGAATGGAGATCCAGTCCTGTTTTATCACTCAAACCCAATGAGTTGTCCTTCTATGAGGCTATGCTGGGAAATTTGAGAAAAGGGAGGAATCTCATGGTGCTTTAGACTTGCTAGGCTTACCATGGTTTAAAGATTTGTGTCTTGGAGATATGTTTCCTCATTTGGTATATATACATATATATATGCTGTTCTGATAACTTCAATAGATATTAAATGGCTACTTAAAAATATTGTTATTATTATTATTATTATTTACAAATTGTAGCTATTTCAATCGGAATAACTGAATAGTACTTTGTACTAACATTCTGGGCACTCCTTGTTTGAGAGATCCTTTCTCTTCCCTCTCCCATCCCTCCATTTTGTTTCTCTCACTTTCCTTTCCCTTCACCCTTTCTATTCTTGTCTACTTTCTCTTTTTCTTACTTTCTATTCCCCCCTCCCTTCCATTTATCCTCTTATCTCTCTCTCTCTCTCTCTCTCTCTTTCTTGTCCTTAGGATCAAACCAAGGGCATGCATGCTCTATGAGGCCACAACCAAGTCCTTGGGAAAATCTGTAGCAAGATGGAAAAATATCATAAGACAAACTAAAAAGAAAACCATATTTAACTGTATTAAATTTAAGAAATCTTCTTGATTTAAAGAATTTAGGGGGACTAGTGAGAAGGTTCAGTAGTTAAGAATGCTTGCTGCTCTTCAGTACTATGGGGCATCAATTTCCAGCCCGTACTGAGAGCAGTCTTTATCTCCTGCCTCTATAGGTACTGCACTCATGTTGAAAAAAACACCCACACAGACATATACATGGATTTAAAAAGAATAAAAATAAATCTTTTAGGAATGAATTCATAACAATAATAAAAATGTCAGAGGTTAGGATAATCTATGGAAAAAAATACAGTAATGTAACAGCTATGTTACTATCTACAAGTAATTAGAAAAAATAAAAAGACAATGGGAAAAATTAAGAATAGTGTGAAAAATTCATCTGAGGGAAGAGAAACTGACATACGCATGATAACCCTACAAACACTGTGTCTATGTAGTTATTTATGTAAACAAATTACAACTGGGAAGGGACCATATTACATATTCCCAAGTTTCCATGAATTACAGTATTTTATAACTTTCTGTGCTCACACTGCAGGCTCCATATGCTATTTCCACTAAAAGAAATTAGGAATTGGGGAAGCAGATGACTTCTGGTCTGAGAAAGATAATCAGAGGATGAGTATGGAATGTTTATATATATATATATACATATATATATATATATATATATATATATACATATATATATGTGTGTGTGTGTGTGTGTGTGTATACATATATATATGTGTGTGTGTGTGTGTGAGATATGTGATATATATCTCTCACAGCTCTTAAAAGGATTCAAGATCCAAAGCCAGAAAGGAAAGAAAAGAATACAACAAAATTACAAGCAAGAACTGAAATGGATTGGAACTCTTTTTATACATTTAATTTTACAAGTTTTAATAAATATTTTATCATTATGAATTCAAAAGAATTCAAAATAAATTTAATGTTCATCATTAGGAGATCATTGCAACTGAAGTCAATTTCTAAAGAACTGGTAAATAAATTGAATGAATCCTTTTTTGTCATAGTAACCTCATAGTAGTAGAAGAGAACATGTCTTCTTATAGAGTATTCCAGCTCCTCAATTAGAAGAGAGGGCGAGGACCAGGATGCACCATCTTGCAGCACTGTGTGAATTATGAATTCCAAGACAGAGCAGCAACTTCCAAAGTCACAAGGAACTAGAGAATCACAAATTATGATGGAAAAACACAACTTAAGCCTTTAGATTTAACTAGCAAGATATTGGGACATAGCCAATAATATGAAGGAGGTAATAATTAGCAAAAATTAGTCTGTGAGAAATTCTATAGGATATATATATATATATATATATATATATATATGCCCATGGGGACATTCTTATTCAAAGTACCACAATATTGATTAAAGTACACTATTAATACATGTTATATATATATATATATATATATATATATATATATATATATATATATAATCTCCAGTGAAAGTTAAGGGAGAAAAGATGAAAAGCACATGTTGACTAAAAAGATGTATGACATACCAACTAATTTCAGTAGGTGAATCTTTTACAATTCTTTTTTAAAAATATGTTTATTAGGTATTTTCCTCAATTACATTTCCAATGCTATCCCAAAGTCCCCCATACCCTCCCCCCCTCCACTCCCCTACCCACCCACTCCCACTTTGGGGCTCTGGCGTTCCCCTGTACTGGGGCATATAAAGTTTGCATGTCCAATGGGCCTCTCTTTCCAGTGATGGCCGATTAGGCCATCTTTTGATACATATGCAGCTAGAGTCAAGAGCTCCGGGGTACTGGTTAGTTCATAATGTTGTTGCACCTATAGGGTTGCAGACCCCTTCAGCTCCTTGGATACTTTCTCTAGCTCCTCCATTGGGGGCCCTGTGATCCATCCAATAGCTGACTGCTCTGAGCATCCACTTATGTGTTTGCTAGGCCCCTGTGATCCATCCAATAATTGACTGCTCTGAGCATCCCCTTATGTGTTTGCTAGGCCCCAGCATAGTCTCACAAGAGACAGCTATATAAAGGTCCTTTCAGCAAAATCTTGCTAGTATATGCAATGGTGTCATCATTTGGAGGCTGATTATGGGATGGAACCCTGGATATGGCAGTCTCTAGATGGTCCATCCTTTTGTCTCAGCTCCAAACTTTGTCTCTGTAAGTCCTTGCGTGGGTGTTTTGTTCCCAATTCTAAGAAGGGGCAAAGTGACCACACTTTGGTCTTCGTTCTTCTTCAGTTTCATGTGTTTTGCAAATTGTATCTTATATCTCAGGTATACTAAGGTTCTGGGCTAATATCCACTTATCAGTGAGTACATATCATTTGAGTTCTTTTGTAATTGGGTTACCTCACTCAGGATGGTGCCCTCCAGGTCCAACCATTTGCCTAGGAATTTCATAAATTCATTTTTTTAAATAGCTGAGTAGTACTCCATTGTGTAAATGTACCACATATTTTTTTATCCATTCCTCTGTTGAGGGGCATCTGGGTTCTTTCCAGCTTCTGGCTATTATAAATAAGGCTTCTATGAACATAGTGGAGCATGTCTCCTTCTTACCAGTTGGAATATCTTCTGGATAGATGCCCAGGAGAGGTATTGCGGGATCCTCCGGTAGTACTATGTCCAATTTTCTGAGGAAACGCCAGACTGAATTCCAGAGTCGTTGTACAAGCTTGCAATCCCACCAAAAATGGAGGAGTGTTCCTCTTTCTCCACGTCCTTGCCAGCATCTGCTATCACCTGAATTTTTGATCTTAGCCATTCTGACTGGTGTGAGATGGAATCACAGGGTTGTTTTGGTTTGCATTTCCCTGATGATTAAGGGTGCTGAACATTTTTTCAGGTGCTTCTCAGCCATTCGGTATTCCTCAGATGAGAATTCTTTGTTCAGTTCTGAGCCCCATTTTTAAATGGGGTTATTTGATTTTCTGGAGTCCACCTTCTTGAGTTCTTTATATATATTGGATATTAGTCCCCTATCTGATTTAGGATAGGTAAAGATCCTTTCCCAATCTGCTGGTGGCCTTTTTGTCTTATTGATGGTGTCTTTTGCCTTACAGAAGCTTTGCAGTTTTATGAGGTCCCATTTGTCAATTCTTGATCTTACAGCACAAGCCATTGCTGTTCTATTCAGGAATTTATCCCCTGTGCCCATATCTTCGAGGCTTTTCCCCACTTTCTCCTCTATAAGTTTCAGTGTCTCTGGTTTTATGTGGAGTTCCTTAATCCACTTAGGTTTGACCTTAGTACAAGGAGATAGGAATGGATCAATTCGCATTCCTCTACATGATAACCACCTCTTGTGCCAGCACCATTTGTTAGAAATGCTGTCTGTTTTTTCCACTGGATGGTTTTAGCTCCCTTGTCGAAGATCAAGTGACCATCAGTGTGTGGGTTCATTTTTGGGTCTTCAATTCTATTCCATTGGTCTACTTGTCTGTCACTATACCAGTACCATGCATTTTTTTTTTTTATCACAATTGCTCTGTAGTACAGCTTTAGGTTAGGAATGGTGATTCCACCAGAGGTTCTTTTATACTTGAGAAGAGTTTTTGCTATCCTAGGTTTTTTGTTATTCCAGATGAATTTGCAGGTTTCTCTTTCTAATTCGTTGAAGAATTGAGTTGGATTTTGATGGGGATTGCATTGAATCTGTAGATTGCTTTTGGCAAGATAGCCATTTTTCCAATGTTGATCCTGCCAGTCCATGAGCATGGGAGATCTTTCCATCTTCTGAGATCTTCTTTAATTTCTTTCTTCAGAGACTTGAAGTTCTTTTCATAGAGATCTTTCACGTCCTTAGATAGAGTCACACCAAGATATTTTATATTATTTGTGACTATTAAGAAGTGTGTTGTTTCCCTAATTTCTTTCTCAGCCTGTTTATTCTTTGTGTAGAGAAAGGCCATTGACTTGTTTGAGTTAATTTTATATCCAGCTACTTCACTGAAGCTGTTTATCAGGTTTAGGAGTTCTCTGGTGGAATTTTTAGGGTCACTTATATATACTATCATATCATCTGCAAAAAGTAGTATTTTGACTTCTTCTTTTCCAATTTGTATCCCCTTGATCTCCTTTTGTTGTCTAATTGCTCTGGCTAGGACTTCAAGTACTATGTTGAATAGGTAGGGAGAAAGTGGGCAGCCTTGTCTAGTCCCTGATTTTAGTGGGATTGCTTCCAGCTTCTCACCATTTACTTTGATGTTGGCTACTGGTTTGCTGTAGATTGCTTTTATCATGTTTAGGTATGGGCCTTGAATTCCTGATCTTTCCAAGACTTTTATCATGAATGGGTGTTGGCTCTTGTCGAATGCTTTCTCTGCATCTAACGAGATGATCATGTGGTTTTTGTCTTTGAGTTTGTTTATATAATGGATTATGTTGATGGGTTTCCATATATTAAACCATCCCTGCATCCCTGAAATAAAACCTACTTGGTCATGATGGATGATTGTTTTAATGTGTTCTTGGATTTGGTTAGTGAGAATTTTATTGAGTATTTTTGCATCGATATTCATAAGGGAAATTGGTCTGAAGTTCTCTATCTTTGTTGGATCTTTTTGTGGTTTAGGTATCAGGAGTAATTGTGGCTTCATAGAATGAGTTGGGCAGAGTACCTTGTATTTCTATTTTGTGGAATAGTTTGTGCAGAACTGGAATTAGATCTTCTTTCAAGGTCTGATAGAACTCTGCACTAAACCCATCTGGTCCTGGGCTTTTTTTGGTTGGGAGACTATTAATGACGGCTTCTATTTTTTTTAGGGGATATGGGACTGTTTAGATCATTAACTTGATCCTGATTTAACTTTGGTACCTGGTATCTGTCTAGAAATTTGTCCATTTCGTCCAGGTTTTCCAGTTTTGTTGAGTATAGCCTTTTGTAGAAGGATCTGATGGTGTTTTAGAATTCTTCAGGATCTGTTGTTATGTCTCCCTTTTCATTTCTGATTTTGTTAATTAGGATGCTGTCCCTGTGCCCTCTAGTGAGTCTGGCTAAGGATTTATCTATCTTGTTGATTTTCTCAAAGAACCAGCTCCTCGTTTGGTTGATTCTTTGAATAGTTCTTCTTGTTTCCACTTGGTTGATTTCGCCCCTGAGTTTAATTATTTCCTGCCATCTACTCCTCTTGGGTGAATTTGCTTCCTTTTTTTCTAGAGCTTTTAGGTGTGTTGTCAAGCTGCTAGTGTGTGCTCTCTCTAGTTTCTTTTTGAAGGCACTCAGAGCTATGAGTTTCCCTCTTAGAAATGCTTTCATTTTGTGGATTAGTTTGTGAAGAACTGGAATTAGGATACCCAAGATATAAAATACAATTTGCTAAACGCATGAAATGGATGATCACAGTCAGCTATTGGATTGATCACACGGCCCCCAATGGAGGAACTAGAGAAATTACCCAAGGAGCGAAAGGGAACTGCAACCCTATAGGTGGAACAACAATATGAACTAACCAGTACCCCGGAGCTATTCTCTCTAGCTGCATATGTATCAAAAGATGGCCTAGTCGGCCATCACTGGAAAGAGAGGCCCATTGGACTTGCAAACTTTATATGCCCCAGTACAGGGGAACCCCAGGGCCAAAAAGGGGGAGTGGGTGGGTAGGGGATTGGGGGGGGGTGGGTATGGGGGACTTTTGGGATAGCATTGAAAATGTAAACGAGGAAAATACCTAATAAAAAATAAATTTAAAAAAATGCCTTCATTGTGTCCCATAAGTTTGGGTATGTTGTGGCTTCATTTTCATTAAACTCTAAAAAGTCTTTAATTTCTTTCTTTATTCCTTCTTTGACCAAGGTATCATTGAGAAGAGTGTTGTTCATTTTCCACCTGAATGTTGGCTTTCCATTATTTATGTTGTTATTGAAGATCAGCCTTACTCCATGGTGGTCTGATAGGATGCATTGGACAATTTCAATATTTTTGTATCTGTTGAGGCCTGTTTTGTGACCAATTATATTGTCAGTTTTGGAGAAGGTCCTGTGAGGTGCTGAGAAGAAGGTATATCCTTTTGTTTTAGGATAAAATGTCTGTAGATATCTGTTAAGTCCATTTGTTTCATAAGTTCTGTTAGTTTCACTGTGTCCCTGTTTAGTTTCTGTTTCCATGATCTGTCCATTGATAAAAGTGGTGTGTTGAAGTCTCCCACTATTATTTTGTGAGGTGCAATGTGTGCTTTGAGCTTTACTAAAATTTCTTTAATGAATGTGGCTGCCCTTGCATTTGGAGCATAGATATTCAGAATTGAAAGTTCCTCTTGGAGGATTTTACCTTTGAAGAGTATGAAGTGTCCCTCCTTTTTTTTTTTTTTTTCTTTTTTTTGATAACTTTGGGTTGGAGTTGATTTTATTCGATATTAGAATGGCTACTCCAGCTTGTTTCTTTAGACCATTTTCTTGGAAAATTGTTTTCCAGCCTTTCACTCTGAGGTAGTGTCTGTTTTTTTCCCTGAGATGGGTTTCCTGTAAGCAGCAGAATGTTGGGTGCTGTTTGTATAGCCAGTCTGTCAGTCTATGTCTTTTTATTGGGGAATTGAATCCATTGATATTAAGAGATATTAATGAAAAGTTATTGTTGCTTCCTATTATTTTTGTTGTTAGAGTTGGCATTCTGTTCTTGTGGCTGTCTTCTTTTTGGTTTGTTGAGGGATTACTTTCTTGCTTTTTCTAGGGCATTGGTTTCCGTTCTTGTATTGGTTTTTTTTTTTTTTTTTTTCCTGTTATTATCCATTGAAGGGCTGGATTCGTGGAAAGATAATGTGTGAATTTGGTTTTGTAGTGGAATACTTTGGTTTCTCCATCTATGGTAATTGAGAGTTTGGCTGGGTATAGTAGTCTGGGCTGGCATTTGTGTTCTCTTAGTGTCTGTACAACATCTGTCCAGGATCTTCTGGCTTTCATAATCTCTGGTGAAAAGTCTGGTGTAATTCTGATAGGCCTGCCTTTATATGTTACTTGACCTTTCTCCCTTACTGCTTTTAATATTCTATCTTTAGTGCATTTGTTGTTCTGATTATTATGTGTCAGGAGAAATTTCTTTTCTGGTCCAGTCTATTTGGAGTTCTGTAGGCTTCTTGTATGTTCATGGGCATGTCTTTCTTTAGGTTTGGGAAGTTTTCTTCTATAATTTTGTTGAAGATATTTGCTGGCCCTTTAAGTTGAAAATCTTCATTCTCATCTACTCTTATTATCTGTAGGTTTTGTCTTCTCATTGTGTCCTGGATTTCCTGGATGTTTTGAGTTAGGATCTTTTTGCATTTTGTATTTTCTTTGATTGTTGTGCCGATGTTCTCTATGGAATCTTCTGCACCTGAGATTCTCTCTTCTATCTCTTGTATTCTGTTACTGATGCTCGCATCTATGGTTCCAGATATCTTTCCTAGGGTTTCTATCTCCAGCGTTGCCTCACTTTGGGTTTTCTTTATTGTGTCTACTTCCCTTTTTAGGTCTTGGATGGTTTTATTCAATTCCATCACCTGTTTGGTCATGTTTTCCTGCAATTCTTTAAGGGATTTTTGTGCTTCCTCTTTAAGGTCTTCTACCTGTTTAGAAGTGTTCTCCTGTATTTCTTTGAGTGAGTTATTAAAGTCCTTCTTGATGTCCTCTACCATCATCATGAGATATGCTTTTAAATCTGGGTCTAGCTTTTCGAGTGTGTTGGGGTGCCCAGGACTGGGTGGGGTGGGAGTGCTGCGTTCTGATGATGGTGAGTGGTCTTGGTTTCTGTTAGTAAGATTCTTACGTTTGCCTTTCGCCATCTGGTAATCTCTGGAGGTAGTTGTTATAGTTGTCTCTGGTTAGAGCTTGTACCTAAGGTGATTGTGTTAGCCTCTATCAGCAGACCAGGGAGACAAGCTCTCTCCTTAGTTTCAGTGGTCAGAATACTCTCTACAGGCAAGCTCTCTTCTTGCAGGGAACCTGCCTCCTGGCAGAAGTTGTGTTCCACTCTCCAGAGGTCTTAAGATCCCGTGGAGGGTTTTGTGGGAACCTTGCAGGTGTCTGCAGACTCAGAGCGTAGGTACCCAGGTGCTGGTGTGGACTGGAAGGGCTACAATTCTTATCTTAGTGTTCTATTGATGTGAAGAGACACCATGACTCTTATAAAAGAAAGCATTTAATTGGAAACTTGCTTACATTTTCAAAGGTTTAGTTTGTAATTATCATGGCAGAGCACATGGCAATAGTCAGTTATGGTGACAGAAAAGTAGCTAAATCTACCTGCTGATCTGCAGACTGTAATAGTATCTTTTATTCACCTCATGTGATTGTCATCTCAGAGGCTTACTGCCTCCATCTGCTAACTGGGGCCTAGTACTGGAAGCTTCTAACCTCTATAAAATCTAATCTAGGTTTAGAATGTTTTCAACCTCTGAGACTTGCTGCTGAATAAGCTCATCCTTTCTACCTCTTTCTGAACTCTGGCTGGTTGGTTCAATTCAGCTGTTTTGGCTCAAACTCTTCTCCAAACTGATTCAATCTGGCTTCTCTCTCAGCCTCTGATTTTTTTTTGCTCTACTTGGCCTCACACTAACTCTGGCAATAATTTCTACTCAGGATCCTTCTCATTCTGTGGCTCATTCTGTCTTCACATGTCTCCAGCTTGTTCTCTCTTCAACCTGTATCAATAAAACTTTCCAGGTCTCCTTTCTCCTTTCCTCCTGTCTCCTTTTCTCCCTCTGTGCTGTTCCCCCTTTTGATGACTCTCTTTCATCTCTCTTCTCATTAGAGGTAGGTATATCCTATCTCATCAAGTATTTCTCTAATTCATCACCTTGTTTGCCAATCATTTAGACATCATTTTAAAACATGGGTGCTTTCTAATTTACCTTTATTGTTTGGGATTAAAGGTATGTTCTAAGGGATGAGCTATACCATAACTAAAAACAGATTTTCCTTCAGTAAATAACATAGTGATAGATTTCACAGTGTGATCAAATATCCTGCAGAGAGAGACTAGACAAAGAGAGACAGGAAGAGTGACATGCAGAGAGAGACTTCTACCAACATGGCCACACTGCCTAATTGTTCTAATATTTTCAAACTGTTCCAATTCCTGGTGACTAAGCATTCAAATATATAAGCCTATGGGGGCATTCTTATTCAAACTACCACAATACTGATTAACGTACACTATTAATTAATACATGTTTATGCCAGGTGTGGTGGCACACATCTGTAATTCTAGTACTAAGGACACTTAATCTGAGGATCAAAACTGTGGGGCCAGCCTGAGCAACATAATGAGAACCTGTCTCTGAACAAGAAAAACCACAACAAAATTGATGATGATAATGACCACAGTTTGCTATTTAGATATGACTTCTTTAGGGCTGGTAATGATATTAAGATCATCTATTAAATTTTCCTTATACCTTAGCCCCAAATAAACATCTATGTTTTCATGCTGCTTGTGAGTCAAATATCCAGGAAGAGGAGGCTGAAAGTTTGTAGGAGCCTCAGGTCATAAAGGACTGCTGTCATTACCTTCTGGATACAGTGTACTCATGAACTGAATTCACAGTAGGTTACCTGCTTAAGACCTGCACTAGATCAAGCCAGTCAATATCACAGCATCGATGTTTGAGGGACACACATGTTCCATGCCTAGCAAAAGAGCTATTGGCAGTTAATTGCTACTGAGGGAGAAAGAGCAATCTTCTCCATGAGCGTGGCTCCTGGTCATTTGACTATGTTTCAGTTGCCATGCCTACGCACATAATTAGGTTTAGCAGATTTTTCATAAGGATATGAAATTAGGAGTCAGGGGATTTGGAGAGGAGATTCAAGACAAGTTGGAGGTGGGAAAAAGGATGGATATGATCAAAATACATTGTATACATCTATAAAATTTTTAATAAATAAAAATATTGTTTTAAAAATATAAGACATAAAAATTCCATACAGGTTATAAAATGATAAAAGAATTAAGGATTAAATGGTGATTTGAAGGATTAACATTCACTTAATAGTTACAGGACAGGAACATGGACATAACACAAATGAAACAACATTGGCTGAGAGGTGACAATTCTTGACTTTAAATGATAGAAAATAGCCCATTCTATCTCTATTATCTCCTTTAATAAAAAGATTTATTGATATTGATGTGTATGTGTTCCTCTGTGCATATATCACTCATGTGCAAGAAGAGAGGGTCAGATCCTTTGGAGCTGGAGTTACAGGTGGTTGTGAGGTCAGTGTGGATTCTGGGAACCAAACTTGGGTCCTCTGGAAGAGCGGTAAACATTTTTAACAGCTGATCCAGTATCATACATCTGTAATGCATAAAATTTTTCCATGTAAATGCTTTAGTGTTTGTGACAACAACTCTTAGCACTGATCTACAGCATCTGCCGTGCAGAGGATTTGGGGAAGAAAGGAAATGGATTCATTTTGAGACAGAAGTAGCGATCTCTAGTGTATTTGGGAAACCTTTCTGCTGTTGTGTCTATGCTGTATATAGAAGTAACCTCACAGAAGTGCCCAGAAAGCAGGCAAAATATTTTCAGAGCAGACCATATTTTTGTGTGCCAAAAATGGAAGCAACTTCAGTGTCCATCAACAGGGGAATAGACAGATTGTGTTATATTCATCAAATGCATTTCAATAGAGCAATAAAAGTTAATGAACTATAGCCACATAAATCAACTTTGATGATTCTCATAGCACAAGTATGAGGTTGAACAAAGAAAGAGAAAATTTTAGAAGAATCCATATATTTTATGTAAAGCTTTAAACATATTTAACAATGCTCTACTCACACATGTGTGAATCATCAAAGTGGCTATAAAATTATAATGATATGCACTGAAATGGCAGGTACCAAATCATGGGTAGTGGATTCAGCAAAGAGGAAATGTGTCTTGGGAAGGGCAAAAAATGGGCTTCAAATGCATTGATGACATGTTGATTTTTATGTTCACATATCATTTAAGTATTTGTTAATTTGTTTATAATTCCACATGTTTGAAATTTCAGAATCTTAGAAGGCCATTCCAAGCCACAATTTTCAGCCTAGTTGTGGTCACCATCACCTGGATAAACAGAATTTCTCCAGTCATGCCATGAGTTCAAGCATAGATAACATTTTCAGATCCTGATACACTGAGAATTGTAAGAATTTTACCAAGGGAACATGTATTTGAAAGAAAGAAAGAAAGAAAGAAAGAAAGAAAGAAAGAAAGAAAGAAAGAAAGAGAGAGAGAGAGAGAGAAAGAAAAGAGAGATAGAAAGAAAGAAAGAAAGAAAGAAAGAAAGAAAGAAAGAAAGAAAGAAAGAAAGAAAGAAAGAGAAAGAAAGAAAGGAGGAGAAAAACAGACAGATATGTATCTCCTATACCTATAGTTCCTATTATATCTTTTTTGGATACAGAGATAGAAAGGTGTCAGAAAACATGCTCTTGTAGAGTAAAGCAGCTATTTATTCTACAAGGAAAAAACAAAACAAAACAAAACAAAACCAAGCTATTCCCTTGTGTCTAGCGCCAACTATTTGATGGCCAACTCCAAAGAATGTCTATTACTAATTCTCTGCCTAGTTCCTGACATGGATCATGGTTCCCAAATACACTTCACCTCATCTCATAGAGCATTTCCTTTTCCATGAAAATCTCATTTAGCTATGGGACAATATTCCATCCCTAGCACTAGGACTACATCTCTATCAGTGTATGCATTTAGTCCCAAGCCCCCTTCCCATGTATAATTTTCCAGCCTAATATTAATAATTGTTCAGCCCTGCATTCTAGGACTGATGCCTGGACCTACAGCACATAGCCAGGAAAGCAGTCTCCTTTGGTTTCAATACTGCTCTGTGAACACATTAGCCATGCAACTTCTGCTTTACATCTGTTCCTTGTTTTCACTGTTTGAGGGAAAAAAAAGTTAGTGCTAGTGATGGGACCTCAGTCATTATGATGGAGATGCATGAGCACTGGTTACTGTGCCTCACACAGCTGCTGTATTGATGGGAAATAATGATATTAGTAGCAGCTCATCTACTATTAAATCTTCTCTTCGTGTAGCTGCTCAGTTTCTTTATACCATGTCTCTGATCTCAATATCAGAAAGGAAAGCTGTCTGTAGGGTAATGACAGGGTGGGAAGGGCTTGAGCACAAATCAATCTAAAAGGGACTAATGACGACATTGCTACCCTATAACTCATTCCAGGTAACAGTCATAGCTAGCTAGAATCTCCATTCCTTTCACAAAAGTGGACACAAAACCGTAAAGTGGGTCACAGCAGCAGGAGGCTCCTGTGGCAGGGAGGGACAGAATCAGGGAGGGAAGGGGAACTGAGGGAGGGAGGGAGGGAGGGAGGGAGGGAGGGAGGGAGGGAGGGAGAGAGAGAGAGAGAGAGAGAGAGAGAGAGAGAGAGAGAGAGAGAGAGAGAGAGTGAGAGAGAAGAGCAATCTTCTGTCCATTTAAAAGAAGAAATCAAACAGGAGTTCCTCATTGTATCTACTGAGACACTTTCTAGAAGAAGGTGGCTGACTTTTTATCAGATGTGTCACTCTGAGAAATAATTGCTTGCAATAACGGTGCAATGGCAGCCCCTTGGAGTAGTATTTATCCATGTCTGTTCTAGCTTTCAACTTCAAAGTGCCTACTGCTTCACAGTGAACATGAAAATGACGCCAGTGCTGTTAATGACAGTGGCCTAATGCAGCACACAAGACTCAAATGATTTCTCTGGATAGGCAAGGGGGAGGGAAGTGTGGTCTGTGTGCATATTCTGATACTTCATTTGAATTCACAAGTAGGGAGATGGAATGAGATTGCAGATTTATTCACATTCAGGGAAAAGCAGAACATGAGGTGGAGCACGGAGGAAGGAAAGCAGTTAAAAAACAACAGAAGAGGCAGCACTTCTCAGTTTTCCTCTGTAATTTGTTTCCAGATTGGGAGTGGCTCAATCCCTTTTGTGATATAAAAACAACAACAACTAAACTCAGAAAAACGTGGATGTGATTGTGAAAGAGTGAAGAGATTCATAATTTTGTTGCAGTAGACTTCGGGAACATACTTGGGTCATCATATCTTTTTCTGACCATCCTGAAGACCATATCTCCTCTTACTTCCCAGGGGAAACTGTATCTTCAAATTCCTTAACTTCAAAAGCCACTCCTCATTGGTCCCTACCCCACTGCCTGGATCATTTCTGCTTTGCCTGTTTGGTCAATACACACTCAGTAGCTGCCTCTTAGACATCTCAGTATCATTTTTTTAACTTTTCTCTTTTGGGTCCTGCTAACTTGACAAATCCTGGGGGGAAGACACTTCTTGCTTCCCTTCCAGTCTATCTATAAGACTGCTACCAAGGATTTGCCATGCTCATGACTGTTTCCATTCCGCTATCCCAAGTAATGACATGGCCTCTACAAAGATGGGAGGGAGGGGTAGTGCACTGACCAGGACTCTGGTTAGGAGCCCACCAGGCTTGGGTTATTGTCCTCCCTCAGCATTGTGATGAAATGGGGACAGAAATGGCTAGGACAGTGGTTCTCAACCTGTGAGTCATGACCTCTTTGAGGGTCAAGCGACCTAAGAGCATTAGAAAACATAGATACTTACATCATGATTCATAACAGTATCAAACTTACAGCTATAAAGTAGCAACAAAAATAATTTTATACTTGAGGGTCACTATAACATGAGGAACTGTGTTAAATGGTCGAGTCATTAAGAAGGTTGAGAACCATTGGGCTAGGAACTACCTCTTGGGCAGACTTGAAAGTGATGTTGACCTTGTTCTACTTGATTCTAGAAGGTGAAGATATGTAACCCAAATGGAGCCAAATAGATCGTAGCCTCTTCATATCCATCACTTCCTAGCCACATATCCCATGGAATCAGCTTCCTGTTCTCTCTCTCTTGAAGTTTTACTGATTATTACTGGTGCAAACTTGCAATATGACACCTGAAAACATGAGACCACAAAGTCAGTAATGTGATGAATACAACTTCTCCTATCTTCCTCCCATATATAAAACCTATTTCATTGCCAGACAAGTACTTAGCATTGAGTTTTAGAGCCTCACTATGTATCTATCACTGAGCTGAAGTATCTATCACTGAGCTGAATCTTAGTCATTCAAGTTATCCCTTCTGTTGTCACAATTTTTTTTGTTGTTGTTCTTGGGGGTTCATACGGTTCTAAGGTTTTAATTGAGGATTTTTGATTCTGATAAGTCAGACTCCATTTAGGTGATTACCTGCTAAAATGCCCATCCTTTTATTGTTAGTTTATGTGTCTTCCTCTGAGCCATCCCTCATCCCTAAGAGCAAGGCTCAACACGCCCCTGTCTGAGCTAGTTCTGTACCTTTATAAATTGAACAAGAATCAGCCAGCTGCTCCTGGTTTTAGAGCTCTGTAAGAACCTTGGTGAGGCTCATTAAGATTTTCCTCACCTTCATCCTTCCTCCACCCAAACCCTCCTCCTTTCGTCTTACAGGAACATGAGGAACACTGGAGCTGCTTGCGGCCTATCACCCTGGGCACATCATGGTGTCATTTATATCCTGCCTCTTCTAGCCTCCCCAGTCTCTGAGAAGCAGAGGCACAAACTTCTTTGTTCTCAAATTTCCTAATGCTATTTATTTTTGAAAATTGAAAGTCTAAGCTCTTTAAAATCAAAAGCCGTTTTCTTTCAACATCTGTTCTGTGCTCCCATGGATACCACATGGGAACAGGCCAGAGGATACAAAGAAATTCCAGGGAAATGTCAACTGTTATTTCAGAGTCTCACAATCACATGTATGAAGTGGGATAAAATTATTTCAGGCTTACGAGGTAACCAGCCTAAATGCCAAAAGAGGAGTAAAATTCCTAGCAGTGTTTCGTTTAAATAGGCACAAGACAATACCCTTTCCTTACTCCGTCCTCTCTTCTTTGCTTTTTTCCTTCATGGATTTTCATCCCTATCTGTTCCTTATATCAAGTAGTTCCTTGTTATGTTGTCATCTCTGAAAAGATTTTTAAAAGCACTTGTGTGCATGAGAGAGTGTGTGTATGTGTGTGTGTGTGTTCAGGTATCATACATGATCTGAGCACATATCTGTGGAGGCCAAAGAACACCCTCAATTATCTTCTTTCGTCCCTTTCCATCTCTCTTCTGAGACAGTCTCTCGCTTAATCTGGGGACTCACAGTTTCAGCCAGACTGCCTAGCTTGGGTTAGCAAAGTCCAAGTATCCTCTCTCCTCTTCCTCCTCAGCATGTGAACTGTAAGCTCCTACATCCATACTAAGCTTTCTCTGTGGTTGTCAGGTTGTCTTTGTGCTCATGCAATGTGACTGTGTACTTAGCTCCTTGGAAAATACTTTTCACTGTTCTCCTAAATGCACAGATAGCCACATTTCCACATTGGGAGCAATGCCCATGTGAGATTCCAGCTCTGTAGTTCTTCCTGCACTCTCCGGATCAGTAAGAGCATAGTTTTTACAATTTTACTTAAGACAGAACCTGAAAGGTGGCTGGTTCACTTTTTGATTCACCCCAGCTATCCTCACAGCTGGGCTCCTTAGCACTTCATACTCCATATCTTGTACTTCCAACTAATCCCCTTTCTTCGTATTTCTGGCTTCCTCTGGCTATTTGGTGGCAATATTCTATTTCTAAAACTCCAATGCGATGATGTAATCCTTCCAGCATAAACGTGTACAGCAGACTTCATTTCCTACAGGTAAATGTTCTTTGCTACTGCTCCTCCTCCTCCTCCCTTTCCTCCTCTTCCTCTTCTGCCTCCTCTCCTTCTTTCTCCTCCTCTACCTTCTCCTCCACCTCCTCTTTGTTCCTTGTTTTTTTAATATACATTCCTAAGCAATTCTCTGCACTCATGTTATAAAAATGTACTTGAAGTCCTGCCCAGTGGTGATGTGGCATTGATGTAGTATTGCTACCACTAAGATATTAGAGGTTTAGAATATATGCATATAGAGAGAGTTCCTTAAATATTGTTATGCACATATACAGTGAGTGAGGGCAAAGAGACAGTGTTCTTATCTTAGGTATTTCATTAGCTTCCATGCATAGTTTCTTAGAGTCATTATTTTAATTCTCTCTCTCTCTCTCTCTCTCTCTCTCTCTCTCTTTGTGTGTGTGTGTGTGTGTGTGTGTGGTGTGTGTATGCTTGCGTGTATGTGTTTGTATGTGAGTGTGTGTGTGTATGCCCATGTGCGGGAAGGTTTTAGATCATCCAGGACCTTTAGTTTCAGGTGGTTATGAGTCATCCAGAGTGGATGCTAGAAACCAGACTGTGATCCCCAGCAAGAGTGCTGTGTTCTCTTTAACTCCTAAATCATCTCTCCAGTCCCTTAGAAGAGGAATTATCTTAAAAACCACTAGAGAAATGAAAACTTTGCTGCTGTGTCCTTTCTGCTTTGCTGGGATATACCTATTGGATGTGAATAACCTACCATCCTTCCATTAGGCACCCAGTTGCTGGCAATGGCTTTGCTGCACCCATTTGCCTGTGTCTTCCACCATGCAGAATCATTCTAATGTTTCAAACTCAGGGGAACATCAGCTCCTCCTTGAAACCTGACAGTCACGAGTCCCTTCTTGGTGACAGTATGTTTCTTCCTGTGCCACGTTATGAGTGTGGTCTGCAGGTGCATTGGCTCTTCGCTTTGTTTCTGTAATATGAATTCTACATTATTCCAGTAGAGAGTGGAGAACCATTTTCTCCTGTTTCCAGCACGCATCACAGGCACTCTGTAATCCCTACCCACTTTTACCCCCTTTGATTAAATAGGAAACTTAGAAGCAAGAAAACTAAGAACTTGCCAGCTCATCACATGCATTGAGCAGAAATGCCTGAATGTAATTTTAAAGAGAACGCCTGGTGGCTGCACATTCCAGTACTGCAGAATCACCGTCATCTCATAATAAGTCTGTTTGTTCAGTGTCCCATACACAGGAGAATCCAGATCCTTGTCTTCCAGGGGCTTCTTACTGGTGTCAGTCACATAACTCAGAGATCTCTTGCTTCCCAAACTTTCACCACTCAAGAGAGCAGGAACACACATTTGAAGATTCTCTGCCCAAACTAGAGCATTAACACAGAAATGGCGGTAGCATAGCAGTTAGCTAGTCAAAGATAAGGGCCACTTTTCATTATACACACAGAACTTCAGAAGACAATGGATGTGTGTGTGTGTGTGCTGTAGTTCATCAGACTCAACACATGCTTTTTATTTTTTTGTTTTTTCTTCCAATGAATGGATGACCTAGGTGGTCCAATTTTTTAAAGGCACCTTTCCTTATCTGTCTTCCATAAAGACAGGAACAAGACCTTCTCATTCATCCACTTTGCTCTGTTGTTTCACTTTGAACTTTTCTTTTCAATTTATGTCCTTGTAAGGAGTTGTAGCAGGAGACATTGGAAATTTCATAGAACAGCTTCCCAAGGTACTTATCCTGAGGGATTCAACTAAAAGATGGTTATATGATCCCCAAGGCCCTGTAGCCCCCCAAATGCCACCTACAGCCTGGCTTGTCCTATCTCCTGAATGTAGAAGCTAATAATTGAAGCCAAATCTTTCTTGATTTAAGATCTTTTAATGGACAGCTAGAAGCTTGTCCACCACTTTCCAGCTGCCACAGTGTCAATCAGTTGGAGAGAAAACTATTTTTATGTCCATCAAGGATTCCTTGGGGGAGGTTGTAAGCTGTTATGATGTGTTATTATCTTCTGACCACTGTGACTTGAAGCCCCTGGCAGTAAAAAGCATGTGCTAGATATAATTAATTGTATTCACAGGGAAACCATGAACGTAGTGCTGGAGTCTTTGTGCATTCTGGAGAAGTCCATCATTTCTGGTGCACTGCCAGCCTTCCTAGCAATGAGATAGAGTAGGTGGAGATTCAGGGCTACTGCTCTCCTGCTGCAAATATTTAACGCCAGTGTGATTACTATTATCTGGTATTAATGTTCTGCCACAAGTGGTAACAAGACCAGTATAACAAACTGACTAATTTTCAATGCCCTGAGCACCCCATGGTTGAAGGAGATTAATTTTCCTAGAAACGGCCATTGTGGGAAACAGCAATATATAGGGCCGAGGCTGGCCTTCCACATTTTAGTGGTTACAAAAATGTCTCCCCCCACCTCTAGTGAGTTACTGCTCACTGAGGTCTGACTCTGAATCACTTTATCTCCTTCAGTAACTGCCTTGTTGTGCCTGACTCAGGGATATTCATCGGAATGACACCAACCTCAGAATCAGAATTTGGGCTCTAAATCTTGAGCTTGTGATGTTTTTCTTTATGGGTCAGATTTCAGCGAGGCCCCAAAGAAGAGAGAGTATACCCAACACGCACCTGCCTTGTACTCGTTCACAGCTCACCTCAGCCATCACAATATATGTCCTTAGAATGACCTGCTTTAAAATGAAAGCTGAAGGGAATAGCTACAAAGAGAATGCTTGAGAAGTCAGTAAAACAACAGGGAGACAGGCAGGGGCTGCAAGACCCAGACAGAGCCAGAATAAAACAAATTCATTCTCCCGTAAATTGCTCCCACTGTGTGGGAGTCTATGATGGGGAGTTTGTAAGAACCTAAAAAGGAGCTATGGATTCCTACTATATTCTGAGTCCATTGGCCACGTCCAAATCTTTAGGGCCAGGAACCTCTAACTTAGGATGGATCGCTCATAGTTAGGGAAGGTGAGTAGATAGAAGGTAAATTAAACTGGATAGCCTGCCCAATGTGTGAAGTCATTCTCTGTCCTGCATTTGGCCTTGCCATCCCCAGGGCCCAGTACAGGGCCAGCCAGAACATCTAGTCCTCAGTATTTTTTTACTTCAAAAAGATTGTCTTGAAGTATTACAACATTTTATGTTTATCTGAGTCCTGAATAGGCATTCAATAAGTATCAGTAATTCAATAACTGTCCTACCATGAGCTTCTACCATCTGACCATCTCTTCTCCATTGTGGGTGTATAATCCATACTATGATATACCTTTTTTGTTTGCTTTATTCATTCATTTATTCACTCATTAATTATTATTATTTACTAATAATTAATTACTAATTAATAATTGATAGCCCAACGACCATGTCTTAGGCACTAATCAGTCGTCTGGAATTTGGTAAGAGCTCTGCCATTGAATGGCTGTGGATTCAAATTCTGCTGTGATATTCAGTGGATTCTTTAATACCTCCAAACTTCTCTTTCTGTTTTGCACTTATGATGTTAGGGAAGTAATTGGGAGAAAAAAACAAAAACAAAAACAAAAACAAAGAACTTTCTTGCTAATGTGGCTAGATAACTCACCTATCCATCTCGTAGAGTGATTCCAGGTCTACTTGGTGTCTATGGCCTTGGTTCTGGATTGCACCTGCACGGCATACTTCCTTGTTCAAATTCTTTCAATGGCCATTCAATTCTGTGATTTGGCAACCAATTTACTCTTTTCAAAAACGATTCTGTTCTCTACCATGGCTCTGATCCCCTGGCTTTCTTTACGTAACACCTTTTCTAATTTAGTAAGAGCCTACCCAGCTCACTCCAGGTCTGATTCCTATTGCACACAGGCAATGGCCTGGGTTCATTTGTATCCTAAGACTTATAAGTAAAACTTGGGCATCTATTGTATTTTATAAAATATAACTGAGCCAAGCCGCATGTGCATCTGTCATGTCCTTGTTATCCCATAGTGCATTAAGATCCAAATATCAATCCCCAGTGGCAGCATATGACAGTGCATAGGTATTCGGAACTCCCACCTTCTTCTATTTAAATTAGAAAAATGAAAGTACTCATGAAGCAGGAAAATATTTTTGTACGCTGTGGTATATGTAGCACTGTGGTATATATTCAACATAATAGCATGTATATATTCCAAATAGTACTTAAAGGGGATATTGGATGATAGATGAAAATATTCATGATTAAATAGTGAACAACAAAGTCTGTACTGAATTGCATAAGAAGTGCCTGAAAAGTGGCATGGAATGAGACAAGCTATTTGACTCATTGCAGATGTATAGGATTGTCTTGCTTGCCTCTGATGAGTGCAGAGACAACTGCCACAGTGCTAGCCATGAGTCTGCATCCCAGTAGCGACATAGAGGGTAAATAAGGATAAAAGGGAGTTAAATCAATGAGGAATGCAACAGTTCTGTTTACTTGCCATCAACCAACTCTGCTACATGAAAGGCCTGGAGGAAGAGGAGGCTGGGTATGGAAATGATCTCACCCAATCAGAAGTGATCCTCCCAGCTGGGCATGCTCACTGTCTAACTTTGGAACTTGGTGCAGTCTATAGGCATAATGTTAAAGAGTCTTTTATAGACTGGAGGGGGAATTGCAGAGAGAATATTTTGTGCATTGTATGAATGTACCACCTGTCAATCAAAAAAAAACAAACAAACAAACCTATGTTGTATAGAAAAGGATAGAATAAAAGTGGGACATCTGATAAGCAGAAAGAATTCTGGCATAGAGCCAAGCACAAGAGGAGTTGCAGGGGAAAGATGTGAAGACAGATGCCTGGTCACTGGGCAGAGGTGAGCAGAGGTGACTTGGCAGAAGGTAGATAAATACAAATGGATTATTTAAAAATATTAGCTAGTCAGGGAACCTGCCTAGCTATATGGCCTAGGTATTTGCAAATCTATTTTGAGTCTGAGTCATAATAATGGAAGCTTGGGACCCAGGGGTAAAACCAGCCCACCATACAACAGCAGTTTCCAATGTAATCACTGCAGAAAGAGGGGCTGAGGCCAATATATGGCCCTCCCTCCTTCTTCTCCATGAGCCCTGCCCTGAGTCTATGTATTGTAAAACCCAGTATGTTCAAGATTGGTGTCAACACCTTTGTGTCTCATGGGGTATCCAGGACCTTTGTGAATTCTGAGTTCCTTGCAATCACCAGACATGCTCTCCACCCCCACTCTCAGAGAGAAAGCAAGCCCCCTTCAAAGCTATACCACCTGCAAGGTATCTGGTCCTCACTGTAGAAAACTTTCCTCCCTACCAGATTGCAAATTACTCAACAGGCAACATATGCTCCTGGTAAATAAATGGCTACCTCACTCTCATGTCCCTGCAAAGCCCAACTCCCACAGAACCTCTGCTAGGTTTCTGCTTCCAAGTCCTGTGCAGGTGATCCTGTCTGGCCTGCAGTACCGTCCAACTCTGAACCATGAGTACCTTTCACGATCAAAATGTATTTTATTGTGTCTATTGGGTTGGGAGCTATGCATTCATCTCATGTGTTTTGTGGCAAAGGCTTTTTCCATAACCTCATAACCAAAAGGAGGTAACTAGAATGTTCTTATCTTCCTGTCTTCCTTCCACCATCACATGTTTTTAAAATAGTGCTGAGGAACCCAGAACCTTGTAAATGCTAGACAACCAAGTGTGTGCGTGCGAGCGTGCACGTGTGTGTGTGTGTGTGTGTGTGTGTGTGTGTGTGTGCACGCCCTACAGAGTGGATTTAGCATTGCTTATATATAAATTTATTTAGGACTTACCACTTGGTATTCAGTAAACGTTCAGAAGGGCTTGTTCTTGGAGAAAGTGATCCATCTCGGGAGCCATTTATTTATTGCCCATAGCTCTTTATCTAGGGGTGGGGCATAGTGAGATTTCCCTGATCCCTGCCTTGTCAACTGGTATTGCCATTGTCCAGGTCTTATTTAGACAGCCATTTTATTGAGATTTATTGAGATTCATAAAGGTGCTTCCTGGCCCTTTGGCTTTAAAACTGTCTGTCTCTTTACCTGATATTTTCCCTGAGCTTTAAGTTAGGGTTGAGTTGGACATGTACCAACTGGGGATGGGCACCCCATGCTCACTTTTCCTCTGCATTGTTACCAGTTGTGGATCTCTGTAACAGTCTCCATCCACTGATTACAGGAGCTGATAGGGATGAGAGCCATGCTTCTCCGTGGGTTTAAGGATAAGCATGTAGAATAGTTAAAAACTGCATTAGTTTATGAAAACGGCACTAGTGGGCTATCTTCTGGAGTCTATGGCTTCTCCAGCTACAGCTCAGATGACAAAAGAAAACCACTGATAGATGGAAGAAGACCAGCATTGATAAGCAGAATTATATGCATAGCTTAGGACGGTCTGGGAAGAAGTACCTAATTATCTATGCCTAACAAATCAAATATGTTCCTATGTTCCTAGAGTCTTTGGTGCAGGAGTACAGATCATGTCCTGGTTTGCAGTACTAGAAATGAGTTCCCTCCTACTGAGTGGCCCTTCATTATAATTAGACAGTTCTCGGTTACCCCTAAATAAAACTGCAATCATTGCATCACTGGCGATATCTTACCAGGCAGCCATTGTGGTTCACATGTTTTACAGGATTAATGATTGTTTTCTGGCTGTTTTCACAGCACCATCCTATAAAAGTCCTTAGAGAGCAGGCTTCCTGTATATTGTGAGTGGGTTTCTGTCTATGAGTGTGGTATGTGGGTGACAGAAAGTGACAAGCAGAAGGTTAAGGTAGAGGTCTGGGTAGAAGATTATGTTCTGAGCTAGCAGAAGGTCAAAGCTACAGAAAAATGTACACGGCGTGTCTATGACATCATACCATTCTCTAGAGGGACTAAAGCATGCTCAGGCTCTAAGTGATTTTACACCCAAGGCTTTTTAAAAGTTTATGCTAGCTTCAGGAGGGTCAGGGAAATCAAATTCCCCTGCTCCCTTAGAAGAAGGGTTCAACTGCCAATGACACCCACTGTTTCTTGAAAATGATTGCATGTAGAACTTTTCTCAGCTGTGATAAAAACAGAAACAAAATAAAAACAAACACAAAGAAAACAAAGACAGACAAACAAACACCCTGTAGTGTTTAACACTGATAGATCATGTTCACCTGTAGAGACAAATGATTTTGTCATTATCAGAGTGGATCCTACTCTGGAGCACCCCCTCATGGTTATGAGATGGCTGCTCATTCAAGGCACTGGAAAGTATGAGGGGAAAGGCTGTGGCAGTGTTTTCATGGGCTCTCTTCTCTGAAGAGCTATGTTGCCTATGCTTCTCCCCATGTCTTCTGCTAATTCCCAATGGGAAATTCAGCCCCTAGTGCCTGGGAAGCTACACTGGCCAGTCTTCGTGTTTTAGATTCTATAGGAAGCAGAATGGGAGAGTTGCTCTAGGCATCCAGTTAGAACCCTTTCACAGCATTTGTAGCAAGTGCCCTGTAAGCCTGGGTTACATTTGAAGCAGAGAGGGAGAAGCTATGGATATAACAGAGGTCAGGCACTGTCATGAATTGTACGAAAGGTTTGCTGGGAAACTGCATTTAAGAAATATATATGGTTAGGAGGAGTACCTCAAAGCACGATCAAGTGATTTTCAGTGTGCTTCCCTGGTTCTAAGTACTGTCACTTGTCTTCATGTCAGACACTTGAGTTGTTTCAAAATCACCAGGCAGGCTCACTGCTCTTAAATTACATACACTTGGGCATGCGTGGGTGCATGCAGACACACACACACACACACACACACACACACACACACACGAAGCCCCTCTGCTGGCTGCAACATCAACACCATTGATTTCTTTGGACAAATATACTTCTCAAGACCAGAACTCAATGGAGATGCAGACTAGTGTCTCCCCCGAATTTCTTGCCAAATGAATGGAGTATAAATTCCATCTTTCTTGTACACGTCATAGCATTTGATTCTCATAGGCCAGCTGACAGAATAAGCTCCGTTCCCCAGCTTAGAAGAGGGAAGAGATCCACGGGAATGCAGTGCAGGGCCTACAGTCCTCTTGTGCAGATGAATCAGGCAGCGCTTCCATGGTTCAGACTGCAGTTGCTTCTCATGCTAGATGATGCAACAGACTTCCTGGAAAATGACAAAACAAGACCATGATCCCTATCTTAGTGGTAAAGAAGTCAAAATGGAGAGAGGATGGTGATGGGTCCCTGGTAACAAAGCCCCCAAGAGGCAGACTAGTATTGAGTTGAGCAGTATAGTTCCAGTGTTTACACTCTCCAGCCCTCTTAAGTGATCCACAAAGACATGAATGTACACACCTGGGTGGTTTCTTGAGAATTCCTAAGTATGGACCTAGAATTTACTAGTCTATTGACTTTCTATCTAAACCAGAGGTCTATAAATCATGGCTGTGGAGTAAATGTAGTTGGTCTTATTTTTGAGATTTATTTTAAAGTGTGAGTGTGAGTGTGTGTGTGTGTGTGTGTGTGTGTGTGTGTGTGTGTGTCTATGTACACATGCATGCACTTGAGTCCAGTTGTCCATAGAGCCCAGAAGAGAATTTTTGTCCCCTGTATCTAGAGTTACAGGCTATTGTAAGTCATCTGACTTGGGGCTGGGAACTGAATTTGGGCCCTCGACAAGAGCAGTTTGCTCTCTTTCATGACTGGGCCATCTCTCTAGCCATCTACATGTAACTACTCTTATATATTGTGCATTATCTGTGGCTCTTGAAAAAAGACATGTGGAATTTGCTTTCAAAACATTTATATTTTGGCTGAAGGAAATGCAATATTTAAACATTAAGCAGAGCCAAGAATGGTTGTCATGACTGTTCTGAAAGGAAGAGACAGGCTGGTCAGTATCCCAGGACAGAGGATTTCTTGTGGATAAAGCTGTTTTAGCTGGGAATCCTGTTATTGAAGATAAAACATTTTAATAAAAAAACATGGAAACAAAAAAAGTATGAAATGATCATCTCAAAGAGTAGAACAGACAGACTGCTTTCCAGGAAGTGTGGAAGTGTGGCAATCATACTTGAACTCCCATGTGTGCTGAATAAGGACAGTTGTGCAGAAATAAATATGAGTGTGCACATTTCTCTGTGGCAAGGTTTAAAGTCCTTGGGTTATAAATCAAGGAATGGTATACTTGGTAGTTATTCAGTAATTCTAATTTCCTTCCTTTTTTCCTCCTCTTTTTCTCTCCCTCCTCTTCTTTCTCCTCCTTCTTTCTTTGGAAACTCTCATAGTGGCTACACCACCATAAAGTCCCATCAGAATTGAATAAGGCTTACTTTTACTCTCAGGTCCTAACTAGAATTTATTGCTATTTATTTTTTTCTTGTTAATCATTCTGGCTAGAATGAGATTAAATCTCAAAATAGTTTTAATTTTAAAATTACAGATTTTTAAAAAGAAGTGTTCCATCATAAAATATATTGGTTGAAAGGAAACTTTAATGGCAGAATGAGTACTGGCAAATTAAATCCCAAGTTAAAAAAATAAAATTAGCAAAACAAAAACAATGCAAGCCAAAATAATTTACAAGGAAGGGATATTAATCATGTAATGTACATACTGTGAGTAGAAAAATTGTGGTTGTAACTTACAGATCAAACACCTACTGTATGAAATGAAACTGTATGAACAACAAGCTCACATAATCAAGAAGGAAAAAGTACCAAGATTTCTAAACAAGCCCAAATATGAGATATTGAAAATTTCCTAATGAAATACAATTAGCAAAACTGACACTACTGGGAATAGAACAGGTAAAAAAAAATGTCCAATATCCAACGAAAGATGTTATCAAGAAATTACTTCAGAAAAAGAAATTGACACAGATGGCATCATTGGTGGTGTGACATATGGTATCACAGCAAATTCTTTCAGACCTTCAAAGATCAAATAGCTCCAATGTTCCATATATTGCTGAAAAACATTGAAAATAAAGGGGGAAATGTTTTTGTTTTGTTTTGTTTTGTTTTATAATGAAAATGTCACAGTGACACCCATGCAGGAGAAAACCAGTGCAACTAAGAAATTACAGACCAACACCACCTGCAAGTACCAATATAAAAGATTTAAATTAAATACAGGAAAAATAATTAAATTAAATATTATCTATGAGAATACAGTATACCACTGCATGAAGAAAATAAGTCACCATAGGCAAATGGCATACGGAATGAAAAGTTGACTTAATAGTAAATCAATTAATTTATCATGCTACATTAGGAAGTCTCAGAAAATGTTGTGTCTCTGCAGATGTCAAAATTCATCACTCATTCCTGATTAAGTTGACTGACTCTAATAATAAGAAATGTAAATTCTCACTATAACCCCCCACTCTCTTTTTGACTAAGCACTACAGGGATTTGTCATGATAACAGAAACAAAGCAAGCCAACACCACTATCTTCAATAAATAACCATTTATTAACACTAACCAGTGCAATAAGGCAAGAAAAAAATCAATTAGAGGTATTGTAATAGTAAGGCAGAGCCAGGCATGGTCACATAGAGTGGGAAGTTCAAGTCTTGTTTACACTACAGAGAGATTTAAAGCCAGATTAAGCAAATTGGGTCCTACTACTTTTTTTTTTTCCAACTGGGTCCGACCCAGTGATAATTCATCACCTCCCAATGAAACATCAGGGTATGACCCCATCAGGTATCTTATCACATCATAGCCCTCATGATCTAATTGTCCTCATTACAGACCTTCATCAGAGACATACCCAGAGATGGGTGTCACTAATCTACAAGGAATTTCATTTTTTTCTTAGATATTTTCTTTATTTACCTTGTTTCCTCTCCAGAAAATCCTTTATCCCCTCATCCCTCTCCCTCCTCCCCAACCCACTCACTCCTGATTCCTGGCCCTGGCATTCCCCTATACTGCAGCATAGAACCATCACAAGACCAAGGGCCTCTCTTCCCATTGATGACCAACTAGGCCATCCTCTGCTACATATGCAGCTAGAGACATGAGTCCCATCATGTGTTTTCTTTGACTGGTGGTTTAGTCCCACGGAGCTCTGGGGGCACTGGTTAGTTCATGTTGCCGTTCCCCCCTATAGAGCTGAAAACCCCTTTAACTCCTTGGGTACTTTCTCTAGCTCCTTCACTGGGGACCCTGTGCTCCATCCAGTGGATGACTATGAGCATCCATGTCTGTATTTCCCAGGCACTGGCAGAACCTGTCAGGAAAACAGCTATGTCAGGCTCCTGTCAGCAAAATCTTATTGGAATCTCCAATAGTGTCTGGGTTTGGTGGTTGTTTATGGGATGGATTCCCAGGTGGGGCAGTCTCTGGATGGTCATTCCTTCAGTCTCCTCTCTGAAGTTTGTCTCTATAACTTCTTCCATGGGTATTTTGTTCCCCCTTCTAAGAAGGATTGAAGTATCCACACTTTGGTCTCCCCCCTTGTTGAGTTTCATGTGTATTGCAAATTGTATCTTGGGTATTCTGAGCTTCTGGGCTAATATCCACTTATCAATGAGTGCATATCATGTGTGTTCTTTTGTTATTGGGTTACCTCACTCAAGATGATATTCTCCAAATCCATCCATTTGTCTAAGAATTTCATAAATTCATTGCTTTTAATAGCTGCACAGTACTCCATTGTGTAAATAGACCACATTTTCTGTATCCATTCCGCTGTTGAGGGACATCTGGGTTTTTTCTAGCATTTTGCTATTATAAATAAGGCTGCTGTGAATATAGTGGAGCATGCATCCTTATTACAAGTTTGAGCATCTTCTGGGTATATGCCCAGGAATGGTATTGCTGAGTCTTGCGGTAGTACTACATCCAATTTTCTGAGGCACCACTGTGATGGTTTGTATATCCTTGGACCAGGGAGTGGCACCATCTGAAGGTGTGGCCTTGTTGGAATAGGTGTGACCTAGTTGGAATGGGTGTGTCACTGTGGGTGTGGGTATAAGATCCTCACCCTAGTTGCCTGGAAGTCAGTCTTCCACTAGCAGCCTTTGGATGAAGACATAGAACTCTCAGCTCCTCCTGCGCCATGCCTGCCTGGATACTGCCATGCTCCCACCTTGATGATAATGGACTGAACCTCTGAACCTGTAAGCCAGCCCCAATTAAATGTTGTTGTTTTTTATAAGACTTGCCTTGGTCATAGTGTCTGTTCACAGCAGTAAAACCCTAACTAATACAGAAGTTGGTACTGGGAGTGGGGTATTGCTGTGATAGGCCTGACCATGCTTTTATTTGAAAGAATGTGGATTTTGGGACTTTGGATTTGGAAAGCAGTGGAATGCTTTAAATGGGGCTTAATGGGTCATCCTAGTAGGAATATGGAAGACTTTGTTGCTGGGAGTAATTTGAACTGTGTTGACCTGGCCCAAGAGATTTCAAAGGAGAAGAATTTCAGAATGTGGCATAAAGACTGGTTTTGTGGTATTTTGGTGAAGAATGTGGCTACTTTTTGCCCTGGTATGAAAAGTTTGCCTGAGGCTAAGGTGAAGAGACTTGGATTAATTGCATTGACAAAAGAAGTTTCAAAAAAGCCCAGCAGAGACTTTGTTCTCTGGTTAAGTCTTATGAAGAAAAGTTTGAACAAGCATAGCAAGCTTAGAAAGGAAAAATATAAAATATATGGTTTGAGTATTAAAGGAGTACCAGGAAGTGAAATGGAGCAAAATCTTGTGTTCTAGGAGATAAAGATTAAGGGAGTGGGACCTTGGGGCAAGATCCTACCCAGCTAAATTAGATCCAGGCATGGTGGTACACACCTTTAATCCCATAAGACAAGCATGCTGATCTCTACATTCAAGGTCAATCTACAGAGCAAGAACCAGGATAGCCAAGCTTAGGCAGTGAAGGATTTAGAAAACATAAAGCTAGTGATAATGTAATAATACAAGGGGATCATGTTCTAGTTCTTGTAAGCAGCAGAACTCGGCAGCTTCAGCCATGTGCCTCTGGCTCTAGAGTTAAGAATGGAAGGAACTACTGGGAAAATTGATGCTGGTTAGCTGGAGCTAAGGAATTAGCGGTGATTAAGAAGAGACCAGCATCGTTGAGGTGAAATCTTCTGGAAATTGTTTTCTGGGAGCACAAAGAAGCTGTGTTCCAGAGATACCCAAGGTTGTACCTCATGCTGCGGCTGGACTTGGTAATGTGTAAGAATCACTCAGGTGGTACTGCTTGTGAAGGAATGAAGGGATCATGGAGAGAAGCTGAGGCTTAGCACTGTGAGAGGCTAGGGAAGCCCATTGGAGAAGGTAAAGCCTCAGCTGTAGTTGATGGCCCAGGATTGAAGGGGTCATGCAAAGGATTTGAGGCTTGTCACCCTGAAGAGAGCCTATGAGAGGCTATTGGTGAAGCCTAGTTGGAGTGGAACACCCCAGTGTATTGGAGATGTCAGTACCATGGGATGATCACCAAGAACAGCAGCCGTAATGGAGTGAATCAACCTGAGCATAGAGTGCTACAGAGGACAGAGATGGAGAAGTGATGCCAGTCCTTAGGAGGAGTCCAAAAGATCAAGTGGAATCCCAGACACTGAAAGAAGAAGCTGTAACATTGAAATTGCCTTGGAGACTCAAAGATGTCAAAGATGCCAGAGCCATGGGATACATGCTGAGGAAAGCTGCTAACAGGGAGTGGAACCAGCCCAGGAGAAAGCAGTTTGTTGCAGTCAACAGAGGTGAAAAAGGAGTGGAGATCTGAAGACAGCTTTGACATCAGCCCTGGAGATGCAGAGTTTGGAGTTTGCCCAGCTGGTTTCCTGTCTTGCTTTGAGATTACAGTTAATTAAGTTGGATGAATCTCAGAAGAGACCTTGAACTTTGGACTTTTAACATTGTTGTGACTGCTATAGACTATGAGGACTTTGAAAGTTGGACTAAATGCATTTTGCATTATGCTATGTTTAAGTGTGGCCCCCATAGACTCATGTTTTTGAACAAGTCTATGGGGACCAGGGAGTGGAATGTGATGGTTTGTATATCCTTGGACCAGGGAGTGGCACCATCTGAAGGTGTGGCCTTGTTGGAATAGGTGTGACCTAGTTGGAATGGGTGTGTCACTGTGGGTGTGGGTATAAGATCCTCACCCTAGTTGCCTGGAAGTCAGTCTTCCACTAGCAGCCTTTGGATGAAGACATAGAACTCTCAGCTCCTCCTGCGCCATGCCTGCCTGGATACTGCCATGCTCCCACCTTGATGATAATGGACTGAACCTCTGAACCTGTAAGCCAGCCCCAATTAAATGTTGTTGTTTTTTATAAGACTTGCCTTGGTCATAGTGTCTGTTCACAGCAGTAAAACCCTAACTAATACAACCACCAAACTGATTTCCAGAGTGATTGTACTATCTGGCATTCCCACCAGCAATGGAGTGTTCCTCTTTATCCCCACATCCCCACAAGCATCTGCTGTCACCTGAGTTTTTGATCTTAGCCATTCTGAGGGGTGTGAGGTGGAATCTCAGGGTTGTTTTAATTTGCGTTTCCCTGATGATTAAGGATGTTGAAGATTTTTTAGGTGCTTCTCAGCCATTCGGTATTCCTCAATTAACAATTATTTGTTTAGCTCTGTACTCCATTTTTTAAAAAAATAGGGTTACTTGGGTTTCTGGAGTCCAACCTCTTGAGTAATTTATATATATTGGATATTAGCCCCCTATTGGATCTAGAATTGTTAAAGATCTTTTCCCAATTTGTTGGTTGCCATTTTGTCTTATTGACAGTGTTCTTTGCCTTACAGAAGCTTTGAAGTTTTATGAGGTCTAATTTGTCAATTCTTGATCTTATAGCATAAGCCGTTGCTGTTCTGTTTAGGAATATTCATTCCCCTTGTGCCAATATCTTTGAGGATCTTCCCCACTTTCACCTCTATAAGTTTCAGTGTCTCTGGTTTTATGTGGAGTTCCTTGATCCACTTAGACTTGAGCTTTGGACAAGGAGATAAGAATGGATCAATTCACATTCTTCTACATGATAAGCTCCACTTGAGCCATCACCATTTGTTGAAAATGCTGTCTTTTTTCCAATAGATGGTTTTAGCTTCTTTGTCAAAAATCAAGTGACCACAGTTGTGTAGGTTCATTTCTGGGTCTTCAATTCTATTCCATTGATCTACCTGTCTGTCACTGTACCAGTACCATGCAGTTTTTATCACAATTGCTTGAGGTCAGGCCTGGTGATTCCACCAGAGGTTCTTTTATCCTTGAGAAGAGTTTTTGCTATCCTAGGTTTTTTTGTTATTCCAGATGAATTTACAAATTGTCCTTTCTAACTCTGTGAAAAATTGAGTTGGAATTTTGATGGCGATTACATTGAATCTGTAGATTGCTTTCGGCAGGAGAGCCATTTTTACTATATTAATCCTGCCAATCCATGAACATGGAAGATCTTTCCATCTTCTGAGATCTTCTTTGATTTCGTTCTTCAGAGACTTGAAGATGTTATACAGATCTTTCACTTCATTAGTTAGAGTCACACCAAGGTATTTGTGAGTATTGTGAAGGGTGTTGTTTCCCTAATTTCTTTTTCATCCTGTTTATCCTTTGTGCAGTGATAAAGGCCACTGATTTGAGTTAATTTTATATCCAGCTACTTCACTGAAGTTCTTTGTCAGGTTTAGGATTTCTCTGGTAGAATTTTTAAGGTCACTTATATATACTACCATCTCATCTGCAAATAGTGATATTTTGAATTCTTCCTTTCCAATTTGTATCCCTTTGATCTCCTTTTGCTGTCTAATTGCTCTGGCTAAGACTTCAAGTACTATGCTGAATATGTAGGAAGAGAGTGGGCAGATAGTCCCTGATTTTAGTGGGATTGCTTCAAGTTTCTTTCCATTTAGTGTGATGTTGGCTACAGATTTGCTGTATATTGCTTTTATTATGTCTAGGTATGGGCCTTGAATTCCTGATCTTTCCAAGAATTCATCATGAATGGGTGTTGGATTTTGTCAAATGCTTTCTCAGCATCTAATGAGATGATCATGTAGTTTTTAACCTTTGAGTTTGTTTAGATAGTGGATTATGTTGATGGATTTCCATCTATTGAACCTTCCCCGCATCCCTGGGATGAAGCCTACCTCATCGTGAAGGATGATCATTTGATGTGTTCTTGGATTAAGTTTGCAAGAATTTTAGTGGATATTTTTACATCGATATTCATAAGGTAAATTGGTCTGACATTCTCTTTCTTTGTTAGGTCTTTGTTTGGTTTAGGTATCAGAGTAATTGTGATTTCATAGAACGAATTGTGTAGAGAACCTTCTGTTTCTATTTTGTGGAATAGTTTGAGGAGAATTGGAATTAGGTCTTCTTTGAAAGTCTGATAAAACTGCACTAAACGCATCAGGTTCTGGACTTTTTTTTTTTTTTTTTTTTTTGGTTGGAAGACTATTAATGACTGGTTTTATTTCTTTAGGGAATATGGACTGTGTAGATCATTAATCTGATCCTGATTTACCTTTGGTACCTGGTATCTGTCTAGAAAATTGTCCATTACATCCAGGTTTTCCAGTTTTGTTGAGTATAGGATTTTGTAGTAGGATCTACTGATTTTTTGGATTTCCTCAGGTTCTGTTGTTATGTCTCCTTTTTCATTTCTGATTTTGTTAATTAGGATACTGTCCCTATATGCTCTAGTTAGTCTGGCTAAGGGTTTATCTATCTTGCTGATTTTCTCAAAGAACCAGCTCCTGGTTTGGTTGATTCCTTATATAGTTCTTTTTGTTTCCATTTGGTTGATTTTAACCCTGAGTTTGATAATTTCCTGCTGTCTACTCCTCTTGGGTGAATTTGCTCCCTTTTGTTCTAGAACTTTTAGGTGTGCTGTCAAGCTGTTAGTTTATGCTCTCTCCAGTTTCTTTTTGGAGGCACTCAGAGCTATCATTGTGTCCCATAAGTTTGGGTATGTTGGGTCTTCATTTCATTAAACTCTAAAAGTCTTTAATTTCTTTACTTCTTCCTTAACCAAGTTATCATTGAGTAGAGTGTTGTTCAGCTTCCACGTGTATGTTGGCTTTTTATTATTATGTTGTTTTTGAAGATCAGCCTTAGTCCTTGGTGATATGATAGGATGCATGGGATTATTTCAATATGTTTGTATGTGGTGAGGCCTGGTTTGTGACCCATTATATGGTTAATTTTGGAGAAGGTACCATGAAGTGCTGAGAAGAAGGTATATTCTTTTGTTTTAGGATAAAATGTTCTGTAGATATCTGTTAAATCCATCTATTCCATAACATCTGTTACTTTCACTGTGTCTCTGATTAGTTTCTGTTCCAGGATCTGTCCATTGGTGAGAGTGGGGTGTTGAAGTCTCCCAATATTACTGTGTGTGGTGCAATGTGTGCTTTGAGTTTTACTAAAGTTTCTTTAATGAATGTGGATGCCCTTGCATTTAGAGCATAGATGTTCAGCACTGAGAGTTCATCTTGGAAGATTTTACCTTTGATGAGTATTGACATGCCCCTCCTTGTCTTTTTTGATAACTTTAGGTTGAAAGTCGATTTTATTTGATATTAGAATGGCTACCTTACCTTGTTTCCTGGGACCATTTGCTTAGAAATTTGTTTTCCAGCCTTTTACTCTGAGGTGGTGTCTGTCTTTGTCCCTGAGTTGGATTTCCTGTAGGCAGCAAAATGTTGGGTTTTGTTTATGTAGCCAGTCTGTTAGCCTGTGTCTTTTTATTGGGGAATTGAGTCCATTGATATTAAGAGATATTAAGGAAATGTTGTTGTTGTTTCCTGTTATTTTTGTTGTTAGAGTTGGGATTCTGTTCTTGTGGCTATCTTCTTTTAGGTTTGTTGATGGATTATGTTCTTGCTCTTTCTAGGGCATAGTTTCCCTCCTTGTGTTGGAGTTTTTCCTTTATTATCCTTTGAAGGGCTGGATTCATCGAAAGATATTGTGTGAATTTGGTTTTGTCATGGAATACTTTGGTTTCTCCATCTCTGGTAATTGAGAGTTTTGCTGGGTATACTAGCCTGGGCTGGCATTTGTGTTCTCTTAGGGTCTGTATAACATCTGTCCAGGATCTTCTGGCTTTCATAATGTCTGGTGAGAATTCTGGTATAATTCTAATAAGTCTGCCTTTATATGTTACTTTAGTTTTTTCCCTACTGCTTTTAATATTCTATCTTTATTTCGTACATTTGGTGTTTTGATTATTATGTGTAGGGAGGAATTTCTTTTCTGGTCCAGTCTATTTGGAATTCTGTAGGCTTCTTGTATGTTCATGGGCATCTCTTTCTTTAGGTTAGGGATGTTTTCTTCTATAATTTTGTTGAAGATATTTACTGACTTTTTAATTTGATAATCTTCATTCTCATCTATACCCATTACCCTTAGGTTTGGTCTTTTTCATTGTGTCCTGGATTTCTTGGATGTTTTGAGTTAGGATCTTTTTTTTTTTTTTTTTTTTTTTTTGCATTTTGCATTTTGCATTTTCTTTGATTGTTGAGTCTATGCCTTCTATGATATCTTCTGCACCTGAGATTCTCTCATCCATCTCTTGTATTCTGTTGCTGATGCTCACATCTATGGTTCTCTTCTAACTCTTATATTCTGTTGGTGATGCTTGCATCTATGGCTCCTGAATTCTTTCCTAGGTTTTCTATATCTAGAATTGTCTCCCTTTGTGATTTCTTTATTGTTTTTACTTCCATTTTTAGATCCTGTATAGTTTTGTTCAATTCCTTCACTTGTTTGGTTGTGTTTTCCTGTAATTCTTTAAGGGATTTTTATGTTTACTCTTTAAGTACTTCTACCTGTTTAGCTGTGTTCTCCTGTATTTCTTTAAGGGAATTATTAATGTCCTTCTTAAAATCCTCTACCAACACCATGAGATATGATTTTAAATCTGAATCTTGCTTTTCCATTGTGTTGGGATATACAGGTCTCTCTGTGGTGGGAGTCATGGGTTCTAATGATGCCAAGTAGTCTTGGTTTCTATTGGTAAGATTCTTACGTTTGCCTTTCACCATCTGGTAATCACTGGTGTTAGATGTTCTTGCTGTCTCTTGCTTGAGCTTGTTTCTCCTATTAGTCTATAAGCCTGTGTCAGCACTCCTGGTAGACCAGCTCTTTCCTGGCAAGACCAATGCACAAAGTACAGTGTAACAGCCCCATCTCCTGGCTCCAGATGTAGGCCCATAGGATCCTGTCCTACAAGCTCTGTTGCCTGTGCTCTCTGGAGTGGACCTGCTTTAGAGAGACACTGGAGGGAAAATGGTGATCTCACCTGAGTCCTGTGGTCAGAGCCCTCCCTCGAGGCAAGCTCTCCTCTGGGAGTGAAGGTTCACAGAGGCCAGAGGATCAGTTCCACCTCTTGGCTGAGGATGAAGGCCTGTAGTAGGACTGTGTCCGAGAAGCTCTGTTGCTTCTATGGCTCTACTGAGCAGACCCACTAAGGAGAGACACCCTACAAGGAATTTCTTAATCCAGGTAAGTTGTTGAACAGCTTAACCATCACAGCAATGCTTGAAAATCAACAGCCCTTATATTCACAAATAATAGTCAATATGAAGATGGAGAAACTATAGTAAAAAATTAA
Source organism: Mus caroli (assembly GCF_978045245.1). Classification (NCBI taxonomy): domain Eukaryota; kingdom Metazoa; phylum Chordata; class Mammalia; order Rodentia; family Muridae; genus Mus; species Mus caroli. The sequence continues at coordinate 16,453,490 of NW_028227267.1, read as the reverse complement.
GTTGCCAAAAATAAGCTAAACAGGAAATATGCACAATGTTTATGAGTAAGACTTTAGGAAGTCTTTTGAAAGACGAAAACTATACTTGATCTGATGTCATTCCTTCTTGACTAAAATGACTCAACTTTCTATCAGTATGGGGTCTGCTAAACTGCAATAGTTCTGTAAAGAGCAATACAAGTTTGATGTAAAGCTAGGCTTGTTTATGTTGAAAATCAGACATAATAGCAGTCAGGAAAACAAGCATAGAGGGCACAGGTGGATTAGTAATGGAGGCAGTAGTAAGCTTTACCAGACATACATTTCTAGAACCTTTTTACAAGTAAAAGAATCTGACCAGACACTTAACTCTAGAGAGAGCCCTAAGAATTCTACATGCCAGGAAGTCTCACAAGCCAAATATCTCCAAAAACTAGAGATGGCTCAGTGGAGAAAATACTTGCCAGGCAAGTGTGTGTGTGTGTGTGTGTGTGTGTGTGTTTGTGTGTAGATAGATTAGATAGATAGATAGATAGATAGATAGATAGATAGATAGATAGATAGATAGATAGGCAGATAGATAGAGTATATCACAGGCACAAGCAAACACACAAACATGTAGATACACAACTTAAAAGCAAATTAGTCAACTGGGTATGGGAGCATATTCTTACAATTCCAGTGTTCAGAAAGCAGAGGCAATAGGATCAGGAGCCCAAGTCCAGCCTTAACTACTTAGTGATGCTGAATATGCAAAACAATGTGCCTCTAATCAGGGAACCATATCACAAGTCAAAATGGATTTATTGATAAATTATGCAAAAACTAAGTAGCCAATTCAAGAAAGATCACTTTAAACCTAGACTTCACACCATACCCAAGAAAAAATTGAAGAGTTTATCTGAAGCAAAGATTTATATACAAAATTTCCATATTCTACTATAGTCTTAAGAATACTACTCTATCATCTATCCATCTATCTATCTATCTATCTATCTATCTATCTATCTATCCATCTACAGCTTAAGAGAAAATTAGCAAACTGTGTGATTTAGATGTAGGAATTGCATAATGGATAAAGCAGAAGTTGGTTTAGAAGTTAGAGAATAAAAGAGGAATTTGCCACTCCATACAATTATACATAATCAAGTAAATGAAGTTAAAATGAGAAAACTTGCTCTATCTTAAGATTATATTTTAAGAAATAAACAAAGCTGGTAGAAACAAAAAATCCCATGGTAATCATAATATTGATTCATAAGTTTCATAAGATTCATTTGTGTTTGAATACAGTATACCTATTCCTATATATACATACATATGTATAATTGTATGAGAAATTAGATAAAACCAAGTTGAGAGACAATTCATAAAATAAGTGGCCAGTAATTTTAAACAAACCAAGCCATGAAACACAAGGATTGAGAAGGTTTTTCAGATTGATGATTATTTAGACAGAAGTGACTGAACTCAATGTTCTACATTGGGTTGGATCGTAACCCCCAGAGTGGACGTAGGTGAGCAAACTGGTAAAATTCTCCTAAGGCCTATAGACTAGCTGTTAGTATTCCATCAGTATTGATTTCTGGATTTTGTTGATTATATTGTTAGTGCATGTGTGTTCTGGTCACAATTTATGGTGTAATGCTTTGTTTGCCATGTTTTGTGCATTCTTATGAATTTGAATTTATTTCAAAATAATAAGTTAAAGAACTAGACAAAGCTAATGACCTAACCTCTCTGGAGTTTGGTGACAGACATTTAAGTGCGTAATAACCTGCTATTTCTTTTTAGTTTGGTGTCCCTGTACAAGAACTTGTAAGGTCTCACCCTACATCATGCAGAGTTCTCTGTGTAACAGTTGTGGGAAATGAATGAAAATTACTAACTACTAGCTTTTACTAGGATTATACCCCATTTTAATAATAAAGGGAAATATTTTTATTAACTAGAAAGTTTCCTTTTAACAGCAAACTTGTTGGTATCCACTTAGCTAGAGAGAGCACAGACTCAAATATCACCAAGGGCTTCTCTCTTTTTTGTTAATTGAACAAGAAACATACCCGGTTCCCTTCAAAAGTGTTGTTCAGACAGCTTGAGACTGCCTGGCAATGGCTTGTCTCAGGTAAATGGAAAGGGTGCAGTTAGCCATGTGTCTATGGCTGGGTAAATATTTCTCCTTGGAAGCTGGGTGTGGTAACTGCTGTAGCAAGAAACAGACTAGAATCACTTCATTAGTTGAAATGGAGATTCCAAAAACATGTTTAAAGAAAACCACATCCTCGATAGAATTCTGAGCTCTTTCGCATCTTCATGCTGCCACTGCAAATGATCGCTACCAGCCCCTCCTGCCCATCACCACAGCTGGATCAATACCTGTGCTGCATATAAAGTTATGTCTTACAGAATGTCGATATTAACCTTTCAAGTATGCATCTTTCATGATTTATCCATCAATAGCTCAACTAAATATGTTTTATATGCTGCAAGCACTTATTTTTACCTGGCAGGAAAAGTGACATTTCAAAGCTAACTTCCTTCCATCAAGACTATCTTCTGGAGTAAGGGATATATCTTACCTGGCTGGGCTGGAACTAGCCAAAGCTTTGGTCATATATGAAGGCTCTGTTCAGCTTTGGTCATGTACATATGGCTATATAATAAATATTGACAAAATAATTCCCAATTTTAAATAATTACTTTTAATTTTTACAGAAATTTAAAAAGCTTGATAATTTTATCTTTTGTATATCGAAGAAATAAACCTGTGTAGAGTTACATCTCGAAAGACACTTAGTTAATGAAAATAGGAGAGATAGTCACTGTAGCCATGTGTGTCTTGGGCTTGGTATTCAATAATGACGTAAAATGTATCCAGTCATTGTATGTGTTGGTGAGGATAGTTTGGGCTTAAGAACGATCTCAGTTCTAGTCTGTCCTGGAGTTAGGAGCATAGTATGTCTCAATCTAACTATTCAGCTAAGTCTGTTTTCTCAATGCTCCAGGGTGACAGATTTAGAGCAGGAAAGTTCCCATGAGTCAATGTGATGCCTGTACTTTCTGGTCCTGTTAACAAATCACAAAGGTTTGTGTCTTGAGCAACATGTTACGGCTCCAGCAGGACAGGGATGTTCTGAAGAGATGTTTGCCTGTGCCCCTCCTTTTGTCTGCCAATCAGCCATTTAGATAGAAGAAAAGCAAGTGACCAACATACCCTATCCAAAGTTTAGGTAATCTTATTAATAATCAGGAACATGTAGCTTTTGAAAATGTTATATTTTACAATCAGTAGAGTTAGTCATGTGACAGGTTAAGATGTTAATATGGAATAAATTTAGTGGTCACAGAAAAAAGAAGACATGGGATTAAGAGGAGAAATTGTTGAGAAGGATTCCTGAAAGACATAGGAATAAGGGATGTGGGGAGAGATTGTGACTAAAATTAATTATATAAATCTATAAAACAGCCAGACCGTGTGCATATTTTTTAAAGAAATAGTAAATCATGTGTACTAGTAATGAGAACCAAATGCAATTACAATTGCATTTACAATTAACGTCATTAATGCAATGACTTTAAAAGTATTTTGATCAATCTACCTGTAGACAGACTCACCAGATATCATCTTACAAGGGTATGTGGAGAAATTTTCAACCATGCTTGCTAATGACCTGTGTATAATACCAAATTCAGACATACTGTAAATCATGATGAATGAGCTTTGCATAGTTCTGTGTAAACATTATAGAACAAATGAAGAGAGTCAGCCACAGTCCAGGATGTGAATTTACATCCCACACCCGACAGTACAAGCTGTAAATTTAGTGCACACTTAAACCCAGAATTAGCCATTGGTAGGAAGCCACTCATACAGACCTTTACAAAGCTTAAAACAATAGTATAAATTATGTGACTATAAGCATGCACTTATGTGATAAATGTATACATGAGTCAGATGTATAAAACTTCGCAGTCATGTCATAGGTATGAACATGCATGAGTTAGCTTTTTTAAAGTCCGACTAAACATTCATCTGCCCATTGTACCACCAGGAGATAAATAAGAAAACTTCTGTGTCCAGCTATAAAACTTCCTATTCCTTCTCAATTTAGCCCCTCCCCCCATCAACTACTTTGCCTTCCTCTTATTGGACAAAAGCTCATAACTAATTTCTGTCAGATGACCTGAAGCAGTTCAGCATTGTGAGAGAATGTATACCTTCGGAGAGGCATTGATCTGGGCCATCTCTAAGCAGTAGCTTACAGCCATTTGCCTTGCTTCTGGGGCTGAGTCTAAGTGGTTAAACCAGAAAAGTGAACTCACTCTTCTAACGTTTACTATTGTAAAGATCTGGCTAACAAACAAACAAACAAACAAACAAACACCTGTGTCACATTAAAGTACCTAAACCTCAGTCACTGTATTCAACACTAGAGTTATTTTCAAAACAAAACAACAAAACAAAACAAAACAAAACAAAAAAACAACCAAACAAAAAGAGTTGTAAGCTTTGAGGTGAATGAAGACAGGATGGAATTCAGAAAAATGAAAACACCGTACTCCATCTATTGAACATCCACACCATCAGCTATTATTTTCTGATCCTACGGAAGGAGTGCATTCTACCCCTGGGATTGGTGGTTTACTGAAGGGCTAAAGTAGGGCCTGGAGAAACCTGATCCGAATTCACACAGCCACCCTCAGCTGTCTTCCAGGCTTATTAAACACCCGGCACTGTAAACTCCAACTTGTTTCTTTAAAAATTGTTAAAGCAGATATGCCAGGATGTCAATAGCAGAGTAATATCCAAACCATATATTATTCCTTCCAAGAGGCTACAACAAGGTAATGTGCATCGCCCAATGAGGACAAGACTAATCGCGGTGCAGGGCCGAGGCTGTGGAGATTTCCCCAGGGAGCCCATCATTTTATCATATGCCACAGCTTCTCTCCATCAGCATGCTTTCCAGAGCTGCTCCTCTTTCTTCCACAGGTACCATGCTGAGGAAAGAGCTCCCTGATAAAACCTACCTAGCACAGGTCCGGCCTGGTGCACAGGACCAAGCACAGATCCAGCCTGGTGCACAGGGCCATGTTACTGGCATACTGAGTAAGGGAATCCAAGGCTGCTCACTAACAGGTGCTTTGAAAACTCACCAGCATCCAAGTGAAGTGACCATTGCTTTGTGTGTGTGCTTAAGCAAATCAGTACTGGCTGTCAAATGACATATGTCACAGCTCCTCGTATTTCAGGCTACCCTGTCCCTGCTTTGAATGAACAATTATGACAGGCTTCAGAAACAGGACTATGCTCTCATGCATGTGTACATATGTACATAAGCACACATAAGACATATTTAGCAGTCCACATAAGACATATTTAGCAGTCTACATAAGACATATTTAGCAGTCCACATACAGACATATTTAGCAATCCACATACAGACATATTTCAACATACACATACATATTTAGACATAGACATAAAACAAATATTTAAAAGGCTGGTCATAAATACAGTTTGCCATTCTGCTTCTGAAATTCTGATGAGATAGACCAAGACCCATAACTCTTAAAATCACAGAAGGCTACAAGATTCCGCATGATTGCTTTTCTCTCTCACGCAGAGGGGTCAGGTAGAGTTACACATAGCACTTCTGCTGCTATTTGAGAAACATAATACCCAGTTCGTTTTGCTGCTTTTGACTTTGTTTAGTGATTGCATCCATAAGAGGCACGATTCACCTTTGTGATGATGGAGATTGAATGCTAAGCGGTGCCAGCTTAGAAAGTATTGACAGGTCACAGTCAAATTTGAGGTCACCAGGATCAAGGTCACCAGGTGACAAGCTCTAAGCATCTCAAACACTGAAGAATCCCTCCCCCCTCCACACACACACAAACATCCTGCCTGTGTTGTGTAGCACAATACTGGCCATAGGGCTGGAGAATCCCAGGATTTTTAGGTGCCTAGGGAATTGGCATAGTTCTCCCCAGCTCTGAAATCCCACAGTGGTCATTCTGAGTTACTTTAGTCTCAGCAGCCACAGGAAGTTTTATGTTCACTCAAGTGGCATTGAGTTGACCTGGCTGGAGATGAAAATATATTTTCCGTCCTTTGTTCTCCTGAAGTGCCCTGCACTCCCTCAGCCCATGCTTCCTAGACAGCTAAGATGGACGGCAAGGAGCTGTTAAAACATCTTGCTGGCAATGAATAGAAATGAAGCGATTGTCTGCAGAGACCTGTGCGGAGGTGGCAGGGACGAAGGAGGGCAATTGTTTTGTGAAGTACAGTTGTCACTCTGTGTTAATAACTGAACATGACCTTTCCGTGACAAAAATTAGTTGCTGGGATCTGTGCTGAATGATCAGAACAGTTTAAAATTTAAGCCCAGACAACAGGGGACCATCCATTTGAGAGAGCAAAACACCACACTCTCAATCCATTGCCTGTCACAGGAGCTCTGTGGAAGGTATGGAGGGAAGGTGGGAAATGACACTCAGGTCTCTCCCCAGAGGATGCTGCTGCTCTTGACAGCAGTAGAGGTGGAAGCTTCTAGCTGCCATTTGAGTACTTTCTCAAGATCAACCAAGATTCCACCGCTCTTTGCCTCAGGTGTAAACAACAAAGAAAATAACTCACACACATTTGTTGTTCCCATCCACAGACAGACCTCTCCTTCTACCGTACACTACCCCTTCATGACAACGGACATCTTTCTTCAACCTCATCCCCTAAGTGATATCTCTGTCTGATCTTTGCTTTGCATTCCTCCTGCCCAGTTGCCAGCTCACTCACAGTCTCTTGTTCCCTGAGCATCTACCTCAAGGGCTCTGAAGCTATTTGTCCTCAGCTGTCACTTTCCTAAGATCGCCTCTTCTGCTTTGGTATACAGCATATCAAGCTTGCCTTCTCTAGAGTAGCAATAGACTTTTCAACAAGAAAGGGCTCATCTGATTTTCACTGCTATTGTCAGAGGCTGTATCAGGTCTGGGGGACCATCAGGAGGGGTGAGTTTCAACTGCAAGAAATTTGTGTTATTTGCCACAGCATACTAGGATAGGAGCTGCTAGAACAGGCCATTAAAACAGAAGAGTCACTTTCATGCTAATGCGAACAGAAGAGGAGGAAAGAGTTCTAAATACTGATATCCCATCACTTTGCACTTGCCCAGTTAAGATCCCAAAGATAAAGAGATTGACTGTTGGCAGGGTCCAGACATTAAGACTGTGTAATGTTAGTGGGAGCTGTTCAAAATAGTCACAAATATCCCAATGCTTGTTTAGTGCCAGGTCTGTATTAAGAGCTTTCCAGGGGTTGGACGAATCACTCGGTGGTTAAAAGCATCTTCCAAGGGATCGGAGTTTGATTCCCAGCATCTACATGATGGCTCACAGGCATCTATAACTCCAGTCTCAAGGGATATCGCACTTTCTTCTGACCTTGGCAGGCACTAGACATACATGGTGTTCAGATATACAAGTAAGCAATATACTCATACACATAAAATAAAAATAAAGGAAACAATTTAAAAAGAAATTTTGCATAACATCTCTCAGGTTATCACTCCAGTCCAGGAAATTGGTTATGTGTGTGTAAGTGTGTATGTGTGTGTGTGTGTGCTCTCTCATGCGCATGCCTATGCACATGCACTAGAAATGGGAAAATGAAGACACTAAGACATTTTCCCAAGGATTTAAGGATTAGATATTGAGTGCTCTAGACAGAGAATCCAGCATGCAGCCAGCACACTCTGTGAATCGTTGGCACACACTTCACATAACTTCAGTTAATTGGGAAGAAAATAAATCAACTAAAGTGAAATTAAAACATCACCTGCTCACATGACTTTCTGATGCTCCATGAATCCCTAGAGCCTGGAGTCTTCTGGTGTGGATCTCTGGGTACCATTAAAGGCATGCATGACAGGCAAGATCATTCTCAAAAGGGCTTTGGTGTCCCCTATAAAATGAGAGGGTTGAATCAGATCTTCACAGTGTTCCTTTTTGGTTCTTGCAGCCTGGGATTTCAAGGAAAGATTTCTACATTCAAAGCCTATAAATTCTGACTACTTTCAGCAGCCCTAAAGAGGGAATGAAAGGAAAAATGAATGGTACCTTTGTGCAAATGTAAGTACTAGAGAATGGAGATAGTCCCCTGGTGAATTCTGAGGTGATATGCATGACTTGGGCAAAGCGAGAGAGAGAGAGAGAGAGAGAGAGAGAGAGAGAGAGAGAGAGAGAGAGAGAGAGAGAGAGAGAGAAAGAGAGCTCTTCATGTGGCACCAGAGAGGAACACCTTTATCTCAGCCCATCTTCCTGCAATAAAAATACAAGTGGGTTTTTCAGGTGAGTTGCTTGATGTATCACCCCGTTCTTTCTCATCAGTCTTGCATGATTCAACCAACATTAGAGAGAAATTTTTCTGCTTAAATTCCTTCTTGCAACAGAGGTAAATATCTTACTTTTATAAAAATACATTTCCTAAAGATAAAATACAGTGCTACAATGCTGTTTCAGATGGATTTGCCATAAGTCAGGTACCCTCATTCAAATAATAGACTATGAACACAATCCATCTTAGGGAGTCAAGCCGTAGTGAGCTTAGTCTTATGAAGGTGTTCTGTTATGAGGCCCAGTCACTGAGACCGTGGATTGTTTTTCAACAGGGCTGTGGGCTGCCACTAGAAGTATTTGGCTTGAATGAAAAAGCAATTAAGAAAAGGATCTGGAAGAAAGATTCACACTAAATGTTCTTCTTCTTGAGCCTCTAACATAATGAAAATGGTGTGTAGTCACCAGTCACTAAAACTAAGTAAAAAATGTAAAATTAAGTGACAGATGAAAGCTAACTGTATTTCTAAAAACACTCCTTCCTTCTAGTGTCATTAGACCCTTGCATTTATTTCTTGCAGAAGTTCTTGCTAAGGGTTCTTAAGTATTCATGTGAACAATAGAGAGAAGGCAATACTAGAGCCCTCATCTGACTCTTTAAAACTGAAAGCTCAACTTACCTTCCTCTGTTAGGAAAGCTTTAGTCTCCCAAGAAGATACCTTATGGCATTGCATCAAAGGCCATACTATCAACCTATTCCTGCATAAACTACATTGTAGTAATTTAGAAATACAATGTTGTGGCACTGTGGATATGGATGGATGAATGGGTGGATGGATGGATGGATGGATGGATGGACAGACAGACAGACAGACAGACAGGTAGACAGATAGACAGATAGGGGTGAAGGGGGAGATGAACTTTTATAACACCATCAATTGGGATGCAGAGAGAGGTGGACCATGGACTTTTTGAGCAACTAGCCTTGTCACATTAATGAATCTCAGATTGAGTTAGAGGTCCTGCTTCATAACTGTGATGGTTTGTATATCCTTGGACCAGGGAGTGGCACCATCTGAAGGTGTGGCCTTGTTGAAATAGGTATGACCTGGTTGGAATGGGTATTAAAGGCATACCAGGAAGTGAAATGGAGCAAAATCCTGTGTTCTAGGAAATAATAGATTAAGGGAGTGGGACCTTGGGGCAAGACCCTACCCAGCTGAATTTAGAACCAGGCATGGTGGTATACACCTTTAATCCCATGAGATAGGCATGCTGATCTCTGCATTCAAGGTCAATCTACAGAGCAAGGACCAGGATAGCCAAGCTTAGGCAGTGAAGGATTTAGAAAACATAAAGCTAGCGATAATGTAATAGTACAAGGGGATCATGTTCTAGTTCCTGTAAGCAGCAGAACTCGGCAGCTTCAGCCATGTGGCTCTGGCTCTAGAGTTAAGAATGGAAGGAACTACTGGGAAGATTGATGCTGGTTAGCTGGAGCTAAGGAATTAGCAGTGATTAAGAAGAGACCAGCATCACTGAGGTGAAATCTTCTGGAAATTGTTTTCTGGGAGCATAAAGAAACTGTGTTCCAGAGATACCCAAGGTTGTACCTCATGCTGTGGCTGGACTTGGTAATGTGTAAGAGTCACTCAGGTGGTACTGCTTGTGCAGGAATGTAGGGATCATGGAGAGAAGCTGAGGCTTAGCACTGTGAGGGCTAGGGAAGGCCATTGGAGAAGGTGAAGCCTCAGCTGTAGTTGATGGCCCAGGACTGAAGGGGTCATGCAAAGGATTTGAGGCTTGGCACCCTGAAGAGAGCCTATGAGAGGCTATTGGTGAAGCCTAGTTGGAGTGGAACACCCCAGTGTATTGGAGAGGTCAGTACCATGGGATGATTACCAAGAACAGCAGCCGTAGTGGAGTGGATCAACCTGAGCATAGAGTGCTACAGAGGACAGAGATGGAGAAGTGATGTCAGCCCTTAGGAGGAGTCCAAAAGATCAAGTGGAATCCCAGACACTGAAACAAGAAGCTGTAATATTGAAATTGCCTTGGAGACTCAAAGATGTTAAAGATGCCAGAGCCATGGGATACATGCCGAGGAAAGCTGCTAACAGGGAGTGGAACCAGCCCAGGAGAAAGCAGTTTGTTGCAGTCAACAAAGATGGAAAAGGAGTGGAGATTTGAAGACCACTTTGACATCAGCCATGGAGATGCAGAGTTTGGAGTTTGCCCAGCTGGTTTCCTGCCTTGCTTTGGGGATTACAGTTAATTAAGTTGAATGAATCTCAAAAGAGACCTTGAACTTTGGACTTTTAACATTGTTGCAACTGCTATAGACTATGAGGACTTTGAAAGTTGGACTAAATGCATTTTGCATTATGCTATGTTTAAGTATGGCCCCCATAGACTCATGTTTTTGAACAAGTCTATGGGGACCAGGGAATGGAATGTGATGGTTTGTATATCCTTGGACCAGGGAGTGGCACCATCTGAAGGTGTGGCCTTGTTGAAATAGATATGACCTGGTTGGAATGGGTGTGTCACTGTGGGTGTGGGTATAAGATCCTCACCCTAGTTGCCTGGAGGTCAGTCTTCCACTAGCAGCCTTTGGATGAAGACATAGAACTCTCAGCTCCTCCTGCACCATGCCTGCCTGGATACTGCCATGCTCCCACCTTGATGATAATGGACTGAACCTCTGAACCTGTAAGCCAGCCCCAATTAAATGTTGTTTTTTATAAGACTTGCCTTGGTCATGGTGTCTGTTCACAGCAGTAAAACCCTAACTAAGACAATAACCTAAAGCAGGGGGCTGGAAAAATGAGTTAGTGGTTAAGGGCACTTACTGCTCACAAGAACAGGAGTTCAGTTTTGAATGCCACAGCAGACAGTTTATGGCTGCCTAGAATTCCAGTCCTGAGGGAATCCTATGTCCCTGGCCTCTTAGGGCACCTGCATTCACCTATATCCTCACAGACACAAGCATGCTCACACACAAACACACATCACATCATTAAACGTAATAAAATAAATTAATGGAGAGTAATTGAGGAGACAGTCAACATAGGCCTCCGGCTTCCACATGCATGCACATATATCTATATAGATGCATGCAAGCATATATAACACAAACTTGTATACCAATATAGAATTATCATTCCACAGTTCCTTTGGGATTGGAATCTGGGCATGGCTTAGCAGAGCCTTCAACTTTAGGGTTACATTAAGGCTCAGTTAATGTTCACTAAAATAAGATTCACTGCCTAGCTCAGTCAGTGGTTATTGACAAACTTCAACACCTTGCTTGCCCGGGTGTGAAATCCATGCTCAGCCTCTCCAACATAGCAGCTTGTTCATCAAGCCAACAAGACTAACAGTCTGCTGCTCTTTTTTAACTTAATCAGAGAATTGCCCTTGCTTGAGTTTCAATATCACTTTGATTAGAGGTAAATCACTAGTCAGTTCTCACAGTCAATATTGCTCAAGTCAGTATTTAAGAGAAAGCCATGCATCATAAAACTGTCTCATGATGAGAGTCATGGGGAATTTGTAAGCTCTACTAAACACTAACATGCTATTTTTGTAGATAACCACTCCATCCAATATGATTCTTTGTAAAGTTTCTTAGTGAATCACACAATAATAAAATTTCTTCACATTTAATAGTCATAATGTATAAAATTATATTATTGAACATTTTATGGTGGGCTCCAGGAGCCAAGAAAGACGACTAGAAGAGATTCATCTGCCCCTTTTTTCTAGGAGGTGTCCTGCTCTCAAGACATACATGTTTGCTTTTTGAAAACAATTGACCTTTCTAAAGTTAATGACAATATTGGACACGTTGAAAAATATCAGATCAAGATAACCTATAATATTTAGGATTATATATTTTCAGTGTTGCTTTTCATAGGAAACTTCAAACTAGTAGAATATAAAGTTGTTGAAGATGGTTTAAGATTATATATGTGCATGTTTAATACCCTGCAACTTAAAAAAAAAAAAACATTGCCTGTTGGTAGTAAAATGTCTTCATTCCTTTTGACCAGAGGAAGCTGTTAGTAAAAAATCATATTTTTGTCTGTTATAAACCACACATGAGGAAAATGACCTCTGCTCATCTAGTCTACCTCTAATTTATATGAGAATCTTCTCCTTGCTGCCTCAAGGGACCTCCAACATGCCTGCTACTACCAGTGAATGGTGTAAAGGACTAACAGACTTCTGTAATCCTGAGTAGTTATAAATGCATTAATAAGTTCATAGATTTGACTGAGTTTGCTAATCAGCTGACAATATAGGGAAGTGCTTTGGGAAAGCCTTGTGGACCCTGTGGAATCAGGAAGGTCCTTAAAAATGACAGAGGTGATTGGGTAGGTTGGTATACTCAGTATTTTATGAAAAATGCTTATAATCCTTGCCCTGGTAATGCTGAAGCCAGGGGAAATCTCAAGTTCAAGGCTAACCTATCCTACATAGTGAGAGTGTCTTCAAAGGAACAATGCAGGTATTCTAAAGAGGACCTAGATGGTAGAGAAGCAGATTCCCCCTAGAGCTATCATGTGAAGACAGTTGACTTATGGTGCTAGCATCCTGAGACTCATTTTGGACTATTAACCTTAAGAACTGCAAAAGTAGAAATTCGGTTTAAGCTTCTAAATTTGTAGACATTTGTTGAACAATTCACAGGAAACAAACACTGATATACAGCTCTCAACTTCCCCAAATATCACCCACATTCCAGATCTGACCAGGCAATGTGAAATAATGGGATAACTATTTATATAACAGAATCTATCTGCACGACACACTACAGAATACACCTTAGATTTTAATATAGAAGTTTCTTCTAAACCATTGTATGTGAACAATGTAGCTCAGCATGTTCATTATCTTGATGTGATTGTATTATGCTTTAGGAAATCCTTCCAACGTGGTGACATGGAGTGTCCCAAGTTCCTCTGCTTTCTTATAAGTCATATGTATAGATAAGGTTATTGATAATTAAATTGTTTTATGGATTTAACATGTCATGGAACTGTATAGTGCTAAAGACATATATAACTTGTACTATGGAGAGACAGCTCAATAATTTAAAGCATACACTACTCTAGAAGAGAACTTAGATTCACATTCCAGCAGTCTTATGGTGGCTTAAAACTATATGTTACTCCAAATCCATTGGATCTGATGCCCCCTCTGGCTTCTGCATGTTCCTGCGTGCACATGGTACACAAAAACTTAGATATACACATCTATAGATATAAATTTTAAAATTGTTTTTATAAATCCCCACAAAACTTAACTTCATAGCCTAGATATCTTCAGGATGTACTGAAGAGAGTGTTATCTTCCTTGTATGGTGTTGAAATCCTGAAATGATAGATCATAAGTAAAGGGGCTGTAAAGTTACATGGTTACATATTCATCCTCAAACTTCAGATTTGCTTATTATTATTTTATTTATGACAACTCTATGTACAAATCACAGTATCCAGGAGTATACAGATTGTTTCACAGGCTCAGGGTCTCAGCACCTGGGAATGTGAGTTCCCATTCTTGTTTGTGTGCCCTTTGTTTGTGTGCATGAACCCAAGGATGCCTTTTTAATTATGCAAGGACATCGGCTGATGATATAACTGCTGTTAAAAGATCCCAAATTAAACAGCCAGAACTGGAGGCAACCTGGAGATTTTTGAGAGCAATCTCAGAGCTTGGAGAATTCATAAACCAAGTAAACCTTCTGACATAACTATAAAATGTGGTATAAACCCTAGAAAAAAATGGCCATCTTGAAAGGGTAACAGCACTTTTACGAGAATTCCAGCCGCACCATGGCAACATCAACCCGTCAAAGCAAATGAAGGGTAGTAAAAGTAAAATTAAACATGATGAAGGGGACACCAGCTTGCTAACAGCTTTCCAAGCAGTAAAGCTTTCAAATGTTATCTCTTCATTGGTCTGTTCAATCACACATGCCTGCTACCAAGCTTTATCGCATTATGTATCTTGCTCATAGCCACAGCCTGCCTAGCCTGGATGGACTTGTCTATCTGTTCACACAGGAGGGCTCTAGGCTCTCCCCTTCCCTTCCTAGTCCATCTCTCTGTGTGTCCTCTTTTCTCTGCTGAATTATCTCTCTGTCTCTGTCTCTGTCTCTGACTCTGTCTCTGTCTCTGTCTCTCCTGTTTCTGTTTCTGTTTCTCTCTCTCTGCTTCTCTCTCTTTCTCTCTCTCTCTCTGTTTCTCTCTCTGCTTCTCTTTCTCTCTCTGTTTCTCTCTCTGCTTCTCTCTCATTCTCTCTCTCCTTCTGTCTCTCTGTTTCTCTCTCTCTGCTTCTCTCTGTGTTTCTCTCTCTCTCTCTCTCTCTCTCTCTCTCTCTCTCTCTCTCTCTCTCTCTCTCTCTCTCTCTCCTCTTTTGCCCTTGCTTTAGTGTCCAAGTCTCTGCAATCAACAGCATTGGCTGTGCCCTAGGAGCATAGGGGTCTAAAAATAGCTCAATGCCTCAGGCAGCCTTCAGCATCCTAAAAATAGGATCTAACCTGATTCTGAGCTTGTCCTCTTGTTTGCTCCAAAAATCATGTCATTTTTCCCCCTTGATCCTCTCCCAATGAATCTCTTCTCCATACACCTTGTACAGACTTCTGCAGGGGAGACCATGGGGGCTTTTACCTGTGTGAACTCACAAACTAGCTGATCCCTGACTTGAATACATGTCCCTCTTTGCAGGGATAAGGAAACCTCAAGGTTACATTTAGTTTCGGACTCACTCAACCTCTAGAGACTCCCTGAAACAAAATTCTAGTGCACTGTTTCAGTCCCTCACACCTCTCCTTCATTCCATTTCTGTGTGTATGTCACGTTGACACAAGCCAAGGTCCTCTGCCTTTAGACTACACAGGTTATCTAACTGTATGGAAAGCAAAATAGGAAATCACATGAACAAACAGCCAACTTTGGCTTCCCATAGCCCACACAGAGAGGAGGAGATAAGGGAGAAATAAGAGGCCAGGGTATCTTTCTATCCTTAAAAATAGTCAATAGGAGAAGAAAAAGAGAAGGCAAAACCATGAAAAGAGAAACAAGTGGCCATGCTAAGTGTCTCATGAAACTGTCAGTATTTAGCTCCTTAGCCCTAGTATATTGTCTATTAACATGGTAACTCAATTGCTCTGAATTGTTCCCTCTCCCTCTTCCCCTCTCCCCCCACCTCTCTCACTGGTATGCCAACCCACTTTCCTATGATCAACCTTGAAGTCTGTTCCCAGTTAAATCAGCCCTTGTGATTTACTCGTTTGCCCATTAGCTTCCATCATTTGCAGAGTGAGACTTCATATGCTTTTAAAATCTTTGAAAGGGGTCATTGGATTTACCCAGTGGAGCTTAGGGGAGAATATGCTCAATCATACTTAGACAGCTCCCATCTTTGATCTATAAGCTTCTCTTTGGTTTGCCTCATAGAGCTCATCCTTAGGTACCTGGTCAAACCATCTTGATCTTCCACGGGGAACCTAGATATTTGCCCCTGTTGGCTTCCCATCTTTTATTGTCCTTACACATTTACTAGACAGTTTCTTACCTCCCATCTACAGCTGCTGCTTTAGTAAGCATTAAAATCCACTCCTTAACACACTCAAGCAAATGATAATGCTTACTTCCCTTTTCTCCTATTAGGATGTCTATTGGTGTCACCCTCGTTCAGGTACCATATCAGTGAGACCACATGGGTTTAGCTTTTGATATTTCTAGGGGGTAGCATCTCATAGTAAATTTTCTGTTTCTCTGACTCTTGAAGTCTAGTTATGAAGATCAAATACACTGGAAATTACTGGTGTGTGTGTGTGTGTGTGTGTGTGTGTGTGTGTGTGTGTGTGTGTTTTACTGGGAATAGAACTTAGAGCTCTGATTATGCTAGGCAAGGATCAGCTCCCAAGAGTTTGTATCTTTTAGGAGTTGTTGATTTTTGAAGAAAGGTCACTGTACCCCGGGCTGACCATGAACTCATTATCTTCCTGCCTTAGCCTCCTGAATGCTAGGATTATAGGGATGTAACATTACACTTGGATTCTCTTCAAACAACTGGAATAACCTAGTAATTACTTCATTCTCTCAGACATGCTTTCTCTGGGATTAAAAAGAACTTCAGACTACATCTCCTCTAGATTTCCCTTGGGGATAGTCTATGACACCTTTTTCAAATTTCAGAAATATACTCAAGAGAAAACAATCATAGGTCTTTCCTGTGTTTGCACAAGTTATGAGTGTTTTATAAGAACATAGACCCGGGAGTGACTCTGCCTGAGTCTGAAGCTTATATATTTGGTTAGTAACCCTCACTATATCACCAGATTTCATCTTGTCTCTGTCTCTTTCATGTAAGCCAGGAATATTAATACTATCATTTGCCTATTCTAAACATCAAATTGATTAGCATTTGAAAACTATTTCAGGTCAGGTGACTGGTATATATTTTGAAACTGTTATATCCATTGTCAACCTGAGTGGAATTGGTATCACCAGTAGACACTGTCGGGCACATTGGAGAAGATGTCTCTAGAGAGGTCTAACTAAAGAGGAATGAGTCTTTTTGGGTGTGGGGGGTACCTTTCTATATTCTGGGGTCCCAGACTGAGTTTCAAAAGGAAATAAAAGGAAGGCGTTAAATCAGCATTGTCTCTCTCCAGCTTCCTCACTGTGGGGGCCTGGGACTATTTGACTTACAGATCTACTGACATGCTTCCTAAACCTATCCACATGGTGCCACCAACTGGGACTAAGTATTCTAATGCCTGGATTATGGGGGTCATTTATCACTCAAACCACCACAGTGCTACAAGTGTTAAGCAAGAATTTCTACAAATGCATATATATAAAGGTAGGAGTGAAGTCTCCATGCATCCAGCTCTTATTCAACTACAAACTTATTTTGGAAACTACTCAGCTATAGATCAAAGTAATTGGAAAACTTATATTAATTCAATGTGATAACGAATATGGTTTTTCTGAATGTAAATTATGGAAGTTGTGATTAATTCTATAAAGATTTAGTCTCAGATCTAACTCTACATTGAATGTTTCTATATCTCTGGTTTTAATACCATTAAAGGAAGGCTATGTGCATAAATAAGTTTCTCAAATGCTATAAATGCCTTTAAGACTTTGCAATTTAGAGTAACCAGATCTAGCTTTTTTATCAGCATTCTATTGGAATGACAATTTTAAAAAAATCTTTATTTTTGAGAATCTTGTATATTCATATAACTCAATATGATGGTGTCTACTCGCCATTTCTCCTTTTACTCTCCCTGTACTCCCCCAAACTCCCTTCTTCCAACTTTGTTTCTTTTTGATTTTCTTCTTTTGGATAACACACCAAGTCCAGTTAGTATAGCTCACATGTATAAAGATGTGGGTTTGAAGTCATCTACTGAGTCATAGGCAGCCTACTAGTGACCACAGCCTGAAAAAAAATTGTTTCTTTCTGCAACAATTGACTGCCAATAGCTCCTCAGTAAGGGGTGGAACCCAGAATGCCAATTTTAATTATAGATAATGTCACTATGAAAATGTCCTCTAATTTCCAGACAGAAATCTGGAGGACATTCATCATTCCCACCTCTTTCTCCCCATTTTTGAGCTGAATTAATCTTCTCACAGTCACCTTTAAAACAGTAGAAACATTCTGCATTCTACTTTCATCTACTTTGTCCTTCAAGGCTGAACAACTCTCTACTTTTATACTGTTTCTTCCCAGCCTCCTAACTCTGCCTGCTTCACTTGCATATTCCCCAGCTTTTTCTTATATAATTTAACATAAACTATGCAACTGATTGTGGTCATAATTTTGTGCTCTATGATAAAGCTAAGAATCTCTGAGTTAGTCAATTGTGTAGGACTTGAATATACCTCAGTAAATAAACACTAAAACACTACACACACAACACAACACACACACACACACACACACACATCACCTGAAGGCCCTAGTATATGGAGAATATCCCACTTTCCCAGTCTTTCTAAGGTCATCTTCCTCATGAATTGCTCTCCCCAGCCATGCCAGCCTGCATTCATTCTCTCTCCTACAATCAAGTTTTCAGAAGCCTTAAGTCCTTTGCTCATTACCTTTCTTTTCTTAGGATTCTCTCTCCATAAGAATGGGCCCTTCTCATCTTTCAGATGTTAATGTGAACATCACCTCCTCAGTGAAGCTTTCTCAGATCACTGTAATGACATCGCCCTGGATTCATTGTCAACTCTTCATCTACTAGATTGTCCATTTTCTTTCTTAACTCCTCACCATTTTTTTCTTTTCATTTATTTATGTTTAAATTCCAGATTTTATTCCTCTCCCGGTCCACCCCCATACTACATCCCATACCTCCTCCCCATCCCCCTATCTCCATAAAAATGTCTCCACCCCCACCCCACTCCACTAGACCACTAAGCTCCCTGGGGTCTCCAGTCTCTTGAGAATTAGGTGCATCTTCTCTGACTGAACCAGATCTGGCAATTCTCTGCTGTATATGTGTTGGGGGCCTCATAACAGATGTTGTATGCTGCCTGGTTTGTGTTCCAATATCGTAGAGATCTTGGGAGTCCAGGTTTATTAAGACTGATGGTCCTTCTACAGGGTCTCCCTCTTCCAAAGCTTCTTCCAGCTTTCCCCTAATTCAACCACAGGGGCCGGCAGCTTCTGTCCATTGCTTGGGTGTAAATATCTGCATCTGACTCTTGCAGCTGCTTGTTGGGTCTTTAGGAGGCAGTCATGCTAGGTCCCTTTTTGTGAGCACTCCATAGCCTCAGTAATAGTGTCAGGTCTTGGGGCCTCCCCTTAAGCTGGATCCCACTTTGGGCCTGTTGCCAGATCTTCTTTTCCTCAGGCTTCTCTCCATTTCCATCCCTGCAGTTCTTTCAGACAGGAACAATTATGGGTCAGAGTTTTGACTGTGGGATGGCAACCCTATCCCTCACTTGATGCCCTGTCTTTCTGCTGAAGGTGGGCTCTACAAGTTCCCTCTCCCCAATGTAGGACATTTCATGTAAGGTTCTTCTCTTTGAATCCTGAGAGTGTTTCACCTCCCAGGGGTCTGGTACATTCTGGAAGGTGACTCCTCACCAATTATAATCACAGATTTGTGTCTTTGTTTCCTGATTTTTTTGTCACTTATCTAAGAATGTTATCCGGTTGGATGCCTAGTCTACCTGTGAATACCTAGAATGGTGTATGACCCATAACATGCACTTAAAAATATTTGAGAAATAACATTATTATTCAAACCCACTATCATTGTGGGATTAAGTTCAGATAGGTTTTCATCACAATAATTCCAGAATGTTCTTAAAGTTGGCTCATGCAAAGACGGGGTTAAGGTAGTACGTTCTGACATGTAAACACACATTTGGAGAGATGACTTAGTGGTTAAGAGTACTTTAGTGGTCTTGCAGAGAACCTAAGTTCAGTTCCCAGCACCCATATTGGGTTGCTTACCTGTAATTCCTCTTTCAGAGGATTTGACTCTCTCTTAGAGCCTCATGGAACATCTACATGCATGTGGTACACAGACCCAAAACTTCTAATTTTTAAGAAAACTTTAAAAAATGACACCAATTTACTCTTTGAAAGTTTATTAGGTTGTAAATTCAATAAGGGCCTCACTGAGAACAATCACAAAGTTCAGCTGTGTACAATCCCTATTGCAAATTGGGGAAGAACCCATTCAGGTTCTTAGTGGCTGTTCCTGTTCCCAGGCTCATGATTCCTCTTCTCTGGCCTCAAAGGCAGGAAAGAAAGCTGTGTCCTTATCTCTTTTGCTCTCCTTTAGCTGCTTATCTCACACCCACCACAACACAGTGCTTGAACCAGAAGCCTTTAGCTATAGAGGGCATTGAATAAAATGAATGAAATCCTGAAAATACCATTTTCCCCCCTGGATTTTTATTCCCTATACACTCTCACGTGTTTTGGTGCTGTTCATTGTGAATTATCAAATATGGTTAAAATACAGTGACAGAAATTATTTATCTTCCCACATTGTTCATTTGCTTTTCCAAGACATAGAGTAAAGATTACATGCTGCTCTAATGGGTTGGTTACTATGGAGGATAGGTATTTGAACATACATTATTTGTCAAACTGGTAAACATTAGGTACAGGTTGTATTGCCAACAGTACCATCAAACCCCCTGTAATTCTGTTGTAATAAATGTTTCGTGGGAAATTTTTCATTTTTTACAGTTGCTATGTGAGTAGATCTTATTTTATCATCACCAGTTAGTTTCAAAGTCAGAGCAACTAGAAAACATGAGTGAATATATCATTTGCTCAATCTTTCCTTGTTAAGTTATCTAGACCTGTAAGACATCCCACCTACATGTGTGAATATTACACTTACAAGCCTCATTCATCTTGTTATAGTTTAGGAATTACAATTATTCTTACTATTAATGTGATAATTATTACAACTGAATTTTTATATGCATGGTACATTTATGTGTATGTATATGCATACATATATGTAATCATATATAACCCCCTATATTATCTCTTATACAGCTCAATATGGTGACAGGCACTTTGCATGTATATTATTCTCATTTTTATGATAACCAAGCAAAAGTGACATCACCACTATCATCTCCCATTCTAAATGGAAGAAGCTGAGGCCTAAGAATATATTAGAAAGTCACCGAGGAAGGCCGTTGTGCCAGAGTTCTCCCAAGGAGTCCTCCAAGCAGACTTGCTCAGCTCAGTACAGCTTTTCTTTGCCTGGATTTATGCTTACTGGGATGAATCATGGCCCATGCCCAGAACAAGAATGTCCAACCTGAAGGGAGGGCAGATAGTCGCCAAGTAACAGAGAGAAATATTTGGAGCTTAACACTGTAGCTGCAACTGGACACCATCCAAGGCCCAGAGGAAAGGCAGATTGCCTAGAGTCAGAACAAGCATTTCCATGATGCTGATCATATGCCTAGCATTATCTTTAGCTTCATTCCTTGCTCACCTATCCTCACAACAACCAAACGAGGATACCCCCAGCCAATGTGAAACAGAGACCTGGAAGGCTGAGGCAATTTGCCTGAGGTCACAGAACTAGGAAGTGACCAGCTAGGGCACTAAAACTCAGACAAATTTAAGAGCTTGGCTTCTCACAGGTACCAGTGGCTTCAACATACCTATTGTCTCATTGAATCCTGTTCTCTCCTGGTTGCCAAGTACCAATAAATCTCAGCTTCCTTCTAACCATGTTAACTGCCATACCCATTACATTGTGTTGTTTCATTACAGTAACTGCCTCCCAAGTGGGTATGAGCTGACTGTCCCATCTGTGCCTTTGCAAACTCTCACTGAAGCTGATAGGCCACAGGCATTCAGCTGCTCTCCCCAGCAGTCTAATTTTACCCATCCCCATTGCTCTAACTAGTCCCAGAGTTTTGCCTTCTGATGCAAGGTTTACAAGGGAGCCATAATCACACAATTATCCTCCCCCCCCCCCCAGCACTGACAATGCAATTGTCTGTCAGCAAATGACCTGAGCAGCTCCTGCGTGGGGCTGTGTGGACCACACTGAGCAGAAGCAGGCTGTTGCTAGGATGGCTCTAACCAGAGAAAAACAATAGGGTTCTGTTCATCAGAACGGGAGGATGGCTTTGCCTGGCTTTCCTACTCACATTCTGAGATCCAAGCATGAGCTGCAGAGGAAAGGGGAATTATCTGGAGACAAAATGCCTTTGTCCTACCTCTTTAAACAAAAAGAGTTGAACAAGTTTTGCAGAAGGTTCTTGAAAGCTGATTACAAGAGGCTTTGCATGTCTTCTCCTGAAAGGGGTGCTCCTAATATTACCTGGCAGGTTTGTCTTCCAAATAGAAAAAGAAATTAAGTGGAGCAATGGGGACACCAACCCACCCATAAAACCTTCGACCCAAAATGTATCCTGTCTACAAGAAATGCAGGCACAGGGGTTTGGAGCAGAGACTGAGGGAATGGTCAAACAATAACCGGCCCAACTAGAGATCCATCCCATGGGCAATCACCAATCCACTATTAATGATACCCTGTTATGGTTGCATACAGGAATCTAGCATGGCTGTCCTCTGAGAGGCTCCATCCAGCAGCTGATTCCAATAGATACAGAGACTCACAGACAAATAGTGGATGGAGCTTGGGGACTATTATGAAAGAGTTGGTGGAAAGATTGAGTCCCTAAAGTGGATAAAAACTCCATAGGAAGACCAACAGAGCCAACTAATCTGGACCCTTGAGGCTCTCAGAGACTAAACTACCAACCAAAGAGCATATACAGGCTGGAGACCCCCCTCCAACACACACATATATAACAGATGTGTAGTTTGGTCTTCAGGTGGGTCCTGAATAACTGGAGCAGGCTCTATTCCAAAAGCTGTAGCCTGTCTGTGGGATATGTTCTAGCTGGGCTGCCTTGTCTGGCCTCAGTGGGAAAGGATGCATCTAGCCCTCCAGCGGTTTGATGTGTCAATGTAGGGAGATACCCAAGGTTTCCTCCACCCTCTCAGAGGAGAAGGGAATATAGGGATGAGGGAAGGATTTTGAGAGGAGATAACCAGGATGTAAAGTGAATAAATTAAGTGAATAAATTAAAAAATATGAAATTAAGTCATTTTATGTGGTCAGTGGGCAAGCAGAAAGACTGAGTTTGTGTGCCATGGCTTAGTCAGCTAAGCCCCAGAGCTCCAACATGCTGGTAATGCTGACTAGGTAAGGAACGGTTGATCCCTTTCTATTGTGAGAAAAATGAGGCTGGGCATGGTAGCGCATGCCTTTAATCCCAGCACTTGGGAGGCAGAGGCAGGCGGATTTCTGAGTTCGAGGCCAGCCTGGTCTACAAAGTGAGTTCCAGGACAGCCAAGGTTATACAGAGAAACCCTGTCTCGAAAAACAAACAAACCAAAAAAAAAAAAAAAAAAAAAAAAGAAAAGAAAAAGAAAAGTGAAGCCTTCCCCTCTAACACTCTGAAACAGTCCCAGGGGCTGCAGGGTTTCTCTGGGAAACATCCACGTTCCACCTTGTAACTCAGCTTAGATTTTATTATGACTTGCCTTCCAGCCTATCCGGCTACTGTCTATCCCAATAGCCACTTATCAATATATCCTATTTTCAAATGCATTTCTCTTCTGAGACAGAATTTCATGAATTTCAGGCTTGTCTTCAACTCACTATGTAGCTGAGAATAAACCTTACATTTCTGATTAGGCATATACCACTCATGGTCTATTGGGTTCTGGGAAATCAACCCACAAATTTCTTTGTGTCTGCTGGACAAGACCTCTACAAAGGGTACTTTAAGTTGCAGATTTTGCCACATTTTACCCCAAACATGTATTTCTAATCAAATTCAATAGTTATTAATATCTATCTCTCATATTTTAGTTTTGAGGTAAAATTTGCACATAGTATTGTATAGGGATCTTATAATAGTCTTTCCTGGATCTAGATGTGTGTGTGTGTGTGTGTGTGTGTTATTGGGCTGTATACACACTGTATACAGCCATCACGCCAGAAAATTCCCTCATACCACAATCCACTCTATTCTTATGCCTGCTTCCCTGGATGCAAATTGTAGGGGTTGGTCTGGTGCTGCTTGTATTCAAATGCTAAATTCTGTGCCCTAAAATCTTGCACCAAGATGAGAGAATCCTCGAGCATGAGCATACCAGCTTTTGTTGTGTAAACCTTGCCCCCCACCCCACCCTGCTCCCACTTATATCTGATTGATTAATAAGGATGACTATAGCCAGGAGCTGAGCAGAAGAGATGGGGGCAGAGCCTAGGGTTTGAGGCACCATTGACTAGAGAAGAGGAAAAGGAAGAAAGAAGTCACCATGGAGTAGGTGGATTGTGAATGAATGGCCATGAGGGTTAGCCTGTTGGAATAGGGGAAGACTTGGCAGAACAGGGAGAGTGATGCCTCAGGCTTTTGACAGGGAAATAAACAGAAGAACACAAAGGGCTGATATCTGCCCAGCTCTAGTGCTTTAAGGCTTGTTATAACTATAAATGTGTTCTTTATTTTGGAACTAAATTATCTAGGTGGTGTAGAAATCTATGGACTAATATTTACCACAACTGCAAATGCTATTTAGCCCTGGTTTCCCCATCACAGGTGGGATATATTTGCCACAGTGTGATATTATGGATCATAAAGCAGATACTCTTTTTGTGGACGGTATCCTTCATCTGTGGAAGATATCCTTCATCTGTTGATTAATGCCTGTGCTGCCTTCAGGCGTGGCTGCTTCGAGCAAAGCTTCTATGAATATCTCTGTGCACATCTTCCTGTGGGCATGTTTTCATTTCTTTTGAGTGAATTGGTGGTAGGATAGCTGAATGTGTCATTTCTAAGAAAGCTTTGTCCTCCTTGCAAAGTAGATATACAGTCTGACACACTCGCTGGCAGTGTGTTAACATTCATTTCTTTCCCATCATCACCATACATGAGTATTGCCAGTCTTTTTGGTTATTCAAGTTGTAACCTTGGTGTAGGCACCTCCATGAAGTATTAATTTATAATCCACTAATAAGATGGAACTATTTTTTTCCTGTACATATGACCATCTCTATAGCAAATTTTGTGAAGTGTCTTGTCATTTTTTTTTAAAAGTAATTCACCACAATCAAGTTGGCTTTATTCCAGATATAGAGATGGGATAGAGATTTAGAGATGGGATATACATACAAATAGATAGCTATAGATATATAGATGTAGGTGTAGATATAGATTTAGATTAGAAATTGTCTTTTCTTAGCTTTGGATCAGTTTCTTTCCCCCCAAAATGAATGCTTGGTCAAACACAGGCTCTCTTTTCAGGGAAACAGCATCCCGTGCATAACTAGAAAGTTCCTGGCTCATCCCTCATCTCCACTGCTCGGACCAGTTTTTGAAGAACCTGAAGAAGGCATGCTAATTTTTGAATAAATCCTAGTTATACTTCTCAGTTCCTGGGCACTACTAGTAGGCAGCAAAGATTGACGGCTTGTTAGTAGAGCCTGGCCCCTTTGTGAGATGTTTGCAGAATGATTGATTTACAATAAAGTGGTTCCTGGTGGGTGCATGCAGGTGGAACTGATGCGGATCGATTCCAGGGGTGCTAACTAATCAGCTGTTTAAACTGGCAGGAAGAGCGCCCAGTGACAGATACAGTGCCACAATCATTTTCCCCCTAAGATTACAAATTAACTTGTTCTGGTGTGCTTGCTTGTGTGACAACCTGAGGCCAGCTTCAGAGATGGAGAGGACAGGGAAGGGCAGCTATGGCCTCCCTGGGATCCACCTTTCCTGTTAGCCTGGGTCTGGGATCACCCTGACTGAAGGAAAAAAACAAAACAAAACAAAAAACAAAAAAACCCTCACCATTGAATTCATTGAAATTCTCTCCACTGCAATATGGGAACAGCTGTGTTTTGAAAGGCCCAAGTCTCTTCTCTTCTCTCTTTTGGTAGGCCCTTTCTCCTTCTCTCCTTTTAATAAATAGGGTCAACACAGAGGGACCCAATCTCTGCCTTTGGAGAGAATTCCATATCTTCAAGTGAAAAACTCATGGTTTGAGGAAGGTTGCTATATTTTGTTCTTCTCTTCACAGTGAGATTAAAGTACAATATGCTTTTAGCTTATTCAATAATACAATATGCTTATACAATATGCTTTTCAGCTTATTATTTTCAGCCTTGCCTTTTATAATATTCTCTACAAGAGTGTTCTGGAAACATGTACAGCTGTGGTCAAGTGGCCAGATAAGGTGTGGAGAGCAATGAAGTTATATCTGGAGAGGCCAATGTAGCTGAGGCCAATCACAACCACTAAGAATGCTAAACTTGACACTTTAGCAGTGGCACGGGAACAACTCCCGCAACATTGAATAGCTGTGCGATTCAGTTCCTTAACCTTAAGGTAGCTCAGTGAAAGGCACTGTACTGCCTCTTTATATATGAGAAAATAGAAATTAAATGTCACTCTCTAGACGGTCTAAATGAAGCCCTTTGTATGCTAAAATCTCCAATGAGAGCCAGGTTTTACACCCACACCCACCTACCCACACTTTATGAACAGTCTACAGTGGAATGTTTCTATACCACTATCCAGAGATAAAACAAGATAACACTACAATAGGGAAATCAGTCTGGCCTCAGGACAAACAACTGACAAATGAACTAAGAAAACTCTGTGGTGTTTTCCATGAAAGATAGAATGCACAATGTTAAACCTTATAGAGAAGAGATATATTAGAAAGCATATGACTCATCTGGGTGGTGCTAGCTCACACCTTTAATCCCAGCACTTGAAAGGCAGGGGCAGGAAAACCTCTGAGTTCGAGGTCAGCCAGATCTAGAGAGCTAGTTTCAGTACAACCATGGTTACACAAAGAAATACTATCTTGAAAGTCCAAACAAAAACAAACAAACAGCACAAGATTTTAGAACAGTGGTTCTCAATTTGTGGGTTGTGACCCCTTTTGAGGTTGAGTATCATATATTTATATTACAATTCCCAACACTAGCAAAAGTACAGTTATGAAGTAACAACGAAATTCATTCAATGGTTGGAGGGGGCAGTGTCACTGCAACCTGAGGAACTGTACTAAAGGGTCACAAAATTAGGAATGCTGAGAACCACCTCCCTAGAGCAACTGGAAAGCGGTTGGAAAAACTCTGTGTAGAAACTTAACAGAAGCCAAGTTTTAAATAAATGTTAAATGTGTCCATGTAGAGACCAAAATCCTAAAGTCTTCAAAATATTTAGGTAACTATTCAAGACTTTGAAGTATAAGGGCTCTAAGTAGAAAAACAAAGGAACAACCAAGAAATGAAAAACATCCATAATGTTAAAGTATAAAACCTTTGGTTTTGTATTTTTATTGTTTCTATAAAATAATGGAAAGATTAAAACCTAAACCAATTAGAATAAGAGGAATATTTACAACAAGGGTGCTAAAGGGTTAGTACCACTTAATATACAAAATGTTCCCATAGATAAGAAAGATGGGAAGCTCAGTGGGTACATTAAGACTAAGATATAAAGAATTAAGTTATAATGGAAGAAATGAAAAATGCTAAATTAGTTTCTTTTTTTTTTTTTTGCAAATTCACCAGTAAACAAATGATTAAAAACTGAGATGAGGTGTCATTTTTCACTGATCAAATTAGCTAAGATGTGAATAGGATAATACTGAGCCTTAGCAATTGCATGATAAAACAGGCAATCTCCTGCACATACGGATGAGGAGGTTTAAGTTGTGCAATTTCTGGCTGCTGTGCCATGCTCTGTTCACTGATGTCTCTCAATGACCCTGTCTCGAAAAACCAACAAAACAAAACAAAACAAAACAAAACAATGCATGAACAAGGATAACACCAAAACACATGTTAATGTAAACAAGGAAAGTCTGGTTGGGGTCTCAACCCTAGACAGAGGACACATTCTACTCTCTACTAAGGAACACTGGCAGATGGAGAAATGGTCTTCTCTAGGAAAGAGCTCTTTAACTGATTATCCAGTACCAAGTGTTCAATCCTAAAATCATATATAGGTAAATAAAGGGGAGAGCATTTAAAATGTAATGAAAAAAATCTAATAAAAAAAAAGACTGAACAGGTTGTAATCATACATGCACATGCACACACAAACACATACATACAAAAGAGAGGCCATAAATTTCAGAAAGACTAGAGGTTACATTGAGGCTTTCACACACACACACACACACACACACACAGAGAGAGAGAGAGAGAGAGAGAGAGAGAGAGAGCAGTAAATAGAGGCCATGGCTTATACAAGTCTGTCTTTGGTCCCTGGAAACCATAGAAATATGTAAGTAGAGAATACCATAATGTTGTTCTGTGATCTCCACACACACATAGATATACTATGTGTGTGTGTACATGTATGCACACACACACAGCATACACATCATCATCATCATAATTGTTATTATTAGTAATAAACTATTACAACTAATATAATAAAGGAAAAATAATAACAATTGTAGAAGTCCAGCCATAAAACGATGCTGGCTCACACAGGAATGAAGCTGGGCAGTGACACAGCATCCTTCAGAATATGTTTAGAAGGCAAATCTGAAGAGCCTTGATACTACAGGTGTAGTGAAGTGTGATGATAATGGAGGAATCAAAGATGATGTCACAGTTGTGATCTGTAGTGAATTTGGTGAATGCCGGTAGTTTAAAATATATATTTAAAAGAGACACTAAGATTAGTGGCTGGGAGGTAGAGAGATGAGATGGCTTACCAATTATGAATGCTTGCTGCTTTTGCAGAAGACCTGGCACCGAAACATAGCCCACAATGTCTTGTAATTCCAGTTCCGGGGATCCAACACCTTCTTCTGGCCTCCATGGGTTTATGCATATGCAAATGGTGTGCACACACTTATATAGGCACACACACACACACACACAGAGAGAGAGAGAGAGAGAGAGAGAGAGAGCGAGAGAGAGAGAGCGAGAGAGAGCAATAAAATAGAAATCAAATCTTAAAAGTAAAAGATTAAGTGTCTACAGTTCCTATTGGCTACCAAGTTTGGGTCAGAACTTACATCCAGAGGAACTCCAAGGAGAGATGAACAGACAGGATTCATGACAACATTGCTGTGAACTCAAACCTAGCTATGTCTAAAAGCCAGAGACATGGGGTTCTTGCTAGTTATGTGAATCAATAAACTCCCTGTTTACACAGGAGTGCATGATCTGGGATTTGATTCATTGCAAATAAAGGGCAATGGACAGGAACAGCACGTTACTGGATCCAGAGAACAGCAACAAACAGCCCATGGTGCCGAGCCCGATGCACACATGTTTTACCCTAGACTCAGTCCATAGGTTGTTAGGCACCTGGTCAAACGTGGAAACAAGATTGAGAGAGAAGTGCTTTGCCTTATGTTTTAAGTGTTTAATAGTTATTGTATTGTTTGGCTTCAGTGTGTCTAGCTGTTTATTTACATTATGCCATGAAGTCAGGAAGAGTATTATAAAGTATAATTTTTAGATTTCACTATATCTTTTAAATTAGTTTCATATAGGGTCAAAAATGGAAACATAGAATAAAGATTATTGGTGCATTATAAAGATATCTAAATCTGTGTCTTCAAAAACATTTTTTACTAGACTCAGTCCATAGGTTGTTAGGCACCTGGTCATGGGCAGATACTGAAAAATGCCTGGAATCTTAAAATGGAATGTTTCTAGCCTAACTGTCCATAGGCTAAAGCTAGAATGTACTGCTTTTATTCCTTGACTTAGAGCATGTTTCATGTCTATGTAGGTAGTATGGAGCATGTAGGCTGCTCATTTTTGTGTCTCTAAGTAGGGTGTCTGAGTTTGACAAGGAAGGGCAAAGAAGGGATATAAAAATCACCATCAAAGATTCATGCTGAGGAAAGTCTCCTTGAGAAGCACATAGAGACAGGAGGACAAGAGGGGTTTCTTCGTAGGTGGAAAGAAGTGATAATTAAACATAATTTGTAGAAGAAAATTAATAGTGATGGACTTGAATCCTTTATAGCAAATGTAAATTTCAAAGCAATTTTGTGTGGAGAAGTAAAAAGCTGTAATATATGGCTGAGTGGTATATGCTGACAGTAATGGTCCTCTTGTGTTATGAGTTATTAAAGACTTTCATCTCGTCATTTTCAATAATGAAAGGAAGGCATTTTGGGGCATTTTCTGAGATATGTCCCTGGTGTTGATTTAGCTGGCATGATCAGTAGGTTATCTCCACAGCTGTATGGAAAAGGTTAAATTTACTAAGGATGTGGAGAAGTGAGACGTGAGAAGCATCTTATTTTAGGAAGACATACTGCTACTTCTGATACTAACAACCTATAATCATGGGAAGTCATTTGATCCCTCAAGGGCTGAGTCTCAACATCTTGTCCAAGGATCTTGTGTGCACAGCCATTTCTAACTCTGATAACCTGATTTCTTCCTGTGATGAAAACATCCATTTACAATATGCTTTTTTTTTTTTTTTTACCCTTTGCAGACAGATCACTATGAAAACAATTCAGAGACATTTTACTCACAGTCATTTTTCTCTTCTGTTCCCTCCAAGACTGCTTCTCTTCCACTGAGCGGAGTTTATGGATTGTGAAGGACCATGACTGGATCACAGTCCTGGGTCAGAGGGATGGATCACAGTGCCAGATCACAGAATGAGATTACAGCACAAGATCAGTGTCTTGTGTTCATAATTTCACAAAAAGTTACAGAGGGAAAATATGCCTGGAAACCAATAGTTCTGATAATTAGGTCATAACATAGATGACTGAGGGTCTGGGAAGTCCGTGACTATTCTTAGGATGAGACCACAGAGAAAGGCAGGATTCTGCTGAGAGAAGAAAGAGGTCCTGTGAATCTGATAGTTTGTTGTATGTATTAAACCTTGGGGTGGGTGAATATGAGGCTTAATGTTAATAAATTTATAGAGCTCAGTAAATAATGTACTTTAATAAATAGGTTAACCAGAGTCATCCTATAATAACATGATGCATTTGGTGAAATGAATTAATCGATGTCAATTCATTATTGCCAGCTACATTCTTTTTTTTTAATTAGATATTTTCTTCATTTACATTTCAAATGCTATCCCGAAAGTCCCCCAGTTTGTAAGTCCCCCTCTCCCCCCACTCCCCTACCCACCCACTTCCACTTCTTTGCCCTGGCGTTCCCCCGTATTGAGGCATATAAAGTTTGCAAGACCAATGATGGCCCACTAGGTCATCTTCTGATACATATGCAGCTAGAGACCCGAGCTCCAGGGGTACTGGTTAGTTCATATTGTTGTTCCACCTATAGGGTTGCAGACCCCTTTAGCTCCTTGGGTACTTTCTCTAGCTCCTCCATTGGGGGCCCTGTGTTCCATCCAATAGCTGACTGTGAGCATCCACTTCTGTGTATGCCATGCCCCAGCATAGCCTCACAAGAGACAGCTATATCAGGGTCCTTTCAGCAAAATCTTGCTGGTGTATGCAATGGTGTCAGCGTTTGGAGGCTGATTATGGGATGGATCCCTGGGTATGGCAGTCTCTAGATGGTCCATCCTTTCATCTCAGCTCCAAACTTTGTCTCTGTAACTCCTTCCATGGGTGTTTTACACGATGGAGTACTACTCAGCTATTAAAAAGAATGAATTTATGAAATTCCTAGGCAAATGGATGGACCTGGAGAGCATCATCCTGAGTGAAGTAACCCAATCACAAAAGAACTCACATGATATGTACTCACTGATAAGTAGATATTAGCTCAGAAACTTAGAATACCCAAGATACAAGATACAATTTGCAAAACACATGAAACTCAAGAATAACAAAGACCAAAGTGTGGACACTTTGCCCCTTTTTAGAATTGGGAACAAAACACCCATGGAAGGAGTTTCAGAGCCAGCTACATTCTAAACATAACTTAGAGTTATTCATTATTTAGCCTAGTATCTTATACTTTTCTCACATTTTACTTTATTTTTTAACATTCTTAATTAAAATTTAATTGCACAATTTTCCCCTTTCTTCTCCCCCAACCCCTCCCAAGTCCTCTTCCCCCAACTGCTTCCATGTACTTTCTCATTCTCAAATTGATAACCTCTTCTTCCCCAATTATTACTGATATTTATGTGTATACATATGTATAAATATAGGCACACAACCCACTGAGACAATTTTATGTTTGTGTGTATATGATTTCATGGCTGATTACTCTGTATTGGACAAACAATTAGGGGACTCATACCTGGGAGAAACTAACTCTCCCTCTCTCTGCATTCACCAGGTGCTAGTCGTTCCTTGTTTAACAGTATGGCCTCATGAGATAACCCATTCTACATTAGCATGGCTATTGATATCACCATTGCTTAGATATTGTTTACGCAGCTATTTCTAAGAACAACTGTTTGATTAGCAGGTTATTTGGTATTCTGAATTTTACAATCCTTACACTCCCTTTTCAGCAATGTTCCCTGAGCATCTATGGATGAAGGAGCTGTGACATCGATGTATGAGCAAGGTTGGCTTTCCCACTGTTTGTAGATCTCTGCATTGTATCCAGTTGTGGCTTTTTGTTATTTACTGTAAAGACGAGCTTCTTTGATGGGGGTGGTAGCTACACTTATCTGTGAGTATATGATCAAGGTTTAAGATACACTTAGAAATTATTCTGGTCTAACAATGTGGTAGTAGAAGATTCTTCTTCTCACTGGATCGAGACAGATGGCTAGGCTTCTAGTACAGCCATGGTTTCCTAGCTGTTCGAGGGCCATAAGGCCAATTAGACAACTGTTGGTTACAACCAACATGCGAGTGTCACTTATCATACTTTTATGTCTGTCTTGTCATGTTCATAGGTGACATGATCTGGGTAGGACTATTAATATCTTCCTTCTTTTGCAGCTTTCAGAGTTGGTTCTGGTACCCCCAGAAGCTAGACCAGGGGAAGGAGGCTTTCAGGACAGACTCAGCTCTAATCATCCAAGTCCTGCATCCTAAGTGTGCAATGTCTTACGGAATGCAGAATTCCTTCAACCTCTCAGAGGCTATCAAGGGCAATAGGCACAGTTTGCTTGGGCAGTCACTTGGACTACTCCACTAACCATTTGAAAATGATTTCCTGTGTCTGGTATTGAGGTTTTTACTAGTCTATGATTCTTGTGGGGAACATTGTCTTTAAGTGTGTGTGTGTATAAAATTTCTGTATTTATATAAATATATTCATATTTATATAAATATATCCATTAAGGCTTTATAAAACAGTTTTGGTGCTGTTTGTTTCTCCTCTAACCTCCTTCTATATTGACCTTCCTCCTCCATCCCATTTGGAACCTCTTCCTCTGTTTTTCCC
This sequence comes from Mus caroli, assembly GCF_978045245.1. Lineage (NCBI taxonomy): Eukaryota > Metazoa > Chordata > Mammalia > Rodentia > Muridae > Mus > Mus caroli. The sequence continues at coordinate 16,420,290 of NW_028227267.1, read as the reverse complement.
TTCTTGTTTCCTATCACCTGTACCCCACTATTCCTCTCTCTGACCTCCCCCACATGATGCTTTATACTTTTCTGGCTGGTATGGTTGCTCCACATTGGTTACTCATGTAGGAAGATGTAGGGTTAGGAAGCATGGGGGAGAGAGAGAGAGAGAGAGAGAGCGAGAGAGAGAGAGCATGTGGCTGTGCAGGTGCTATAACTGAGTTGGGACTGACGGGATCAGAAGGTTAGTTAGAGTCTATGACCATCATGTTGGGAATCATGGCAGCAGAAAGGAAGGCATGGTGTAGAAGCAGTAGTTGAGAGTTTATTTAAGCTACAGGCAGAGAATGCCAACTAGGAATGGTGTGGGCTTTTGAAACCTTAAAGCTGACTCTTAGCAACTCACCTCTTCTAATATGCCTCCTAATCCTTCCCAAATAGTTCCATCAACTGAAGATCAAGTATTTAAATACATGAGCCTATGGGGGGGGGGGCTGGTCTCCTTTAAACTACCACAGTTATCTTACCAAATACAATCTTATGAAGGTCCATTCATTTACATGTAATTTTATATTGTTTTATTTATAGATAAATATTATTATATTGTGTGTACATACCACATTTTTGATATCTATTAATAAGTTAAAAGTCTTTTAGATTGCTTCCATTTCTTGGCTATTAGGACCAAGCAGCAATGAACATAGGTGAGCAAGTGTCTGTGAAGCAGGGTGTCAAGTCCCACAGATTTATTTCTAGTTGTCTTAGAACTCTCCATACTCATTGTCAGAGTGGCCACAACGATTTGAATTTCCAATCACAGTGAATGAGGGTCTGCTTTCCCCACAATCTTCCAGAATTTGTTGTCTGCTCTTTTTTTTTTTTTTTTTTTTTTTTTTACTAATTTCCTTTCTCTGTTTGTCTTAGTCAGGATTTCTATTCCTGCACAAACATCATGACCAAGAAGCAAGTTGGGGAGGAAAGGGTTTATTCGGCTTACACTTCCATATTACTGTTCATCACCAAAGGAAGTCAGGACTGGAACTTGAGCAGGTCAGAAAGCAGGAGCTGATGCAGAAGGCCATGGAGGGATGTTCTTTGTTGGCTTGCCTCCCCTGGCTTGCTCAGCCTGCTCTCTTATAGAACCCAAGACTACCAGCCCAGAGAAGGTCCCACCCACAGGGGCCTATCCCCCTTGATCACTAATTGAGAAAATGCCTTACAGTTGGATCTCATGGAGGCATTTCCTCAACTGAAGCTCCTTTCTCTTTGATAACGCCAGCTGTGTCAAGTTGACACAAAATTAGCCAGTACACTGTTCTAGGACTTCTTTTAGAGTAGAATAATATCCATTATTATCAACTGCTCAGCTCTTGACCTGGCACAGTGTCTCAGAAATTTCCTTGTTTTTGATGACCTCAGCAATTTAGAAGGTTGATGTGATATTAGGTGTTTCTAAATTCACATCTGTCTGATATTTTTGTTTCAGAATTATATTGTAATTCTGAATTTCTAGGAAATGATGAGGTTTGTAAAGTGCCATTTTAGATAATGACAACTGTATATACTATCAGTATGAATTTCACTGATGATTTTAAACTCGATTTCATGGCTGAGAAAGCATCAGGTTTCTCCACTGAGATTTCCCTTCCTTTCCCTCTTCACTGGCTATTTCCATATTATTTGAAGGGAATGAGGGTAGGTTGCCTACATTTAAGAGAGTGAAAAGTTAGGTACTACTTCCAAACATCAATTGTTTGGGAGACTTCTGTAAGGTAAACATAAGCATTCCCATTTATTCATTTAATGAATTAATCACTTAGCTCAAAATAGACTCGGTATTTGTATATACTCCAAACTATACTATAATATATGTTATTAATATTGATTTTGTTGTTCAAAATATCCTAGCTGTAGTCCCCAAGAGTTCTTTCGGTTGAGCCTGTGTGTCACTGATACAACCCCATTGATTTATTCAGTCTGAGACCACAGGAGTTTTCTGTCTATCTCTCCAGATCTATAACTCCATCTCTCTTGTGAAAGGGTATTTCAAACCAAGATCTGGATGCTACCTGTCATTTCTGCTAAGGAGAATCCCTGCTTCCAGACTCTTTCAGGAGACTTCCCTTTAAAAAAATATGCCCACTATCCTTTATACGTACACATAGTTAGTTAGTTCTATATTTATTCATATGAAATCTCTGTTAAGTCAAACTTAAGTTTGCGCTGGCATTGAAGATTCCTATAATGTATCATATGATCCATTCTAGCCTTCTCCCCTTGTTTATCTGAAACCCCCATTGGTACCAAGGAGAAACCCAATTCTTAAGATCTGTATTTTAAGCCAGGTGTGGTGGCACATGACTTTAATCCCAGCACTTGGGAGAGATGGCAGAGGAAAGTGGATTTCTGTGAGTTTAAAGCCAGCCTGTTCTACAAAGCAAGTCCAGCACAGCCAGGGCTTATTACACAGAGAAACCTTGTTTCAAAAAACAAAACATCTGTCATCTAGGGGCTGGAAAATTGCTTTAAGAATAGAGCCTGCCCTGTTCTCACGCTAGACCTAAGTTCAGTTCCTAGCACGTATATCACATGGCTTATGACCACCGGCAACCTTAGCTCCAAGGGATCTAACAATATTCTTGTAAACTCTGCATGCAACTGTACACATATGCACATAGCCCCCAGCACACACACACACACACACACACACACACACACACACACACACACCATTAAAAGTAAAAACTTAAAGGCAGAGTTGTCATCTAGGTAGTTATTACTTGACTTCTTTACACATGCAGAGCAGTTGTACCCTTGTATATGTTATCAACTTTACAAACTGTGACGTAGTACTTGTAGTACTTAATTTCTTTAGTTTTATAGTCTCTGTTTGTTTTCAAAGTTACTAATGTCCATCATTCATAGAACAGCATCATCTGTTTGACAGACTGCACTCAACCCAGTGTCCTCTAGCTTTCTAATAATTGGTTAAGTTGGCATAGATTAAGCATGTAGTAAAGTTCATTCTTTGTCCTGTAAAATTCTATGAGTTTTCAGAAGTTCACAGAATTATGTATCCATTGTTATGTTACCACACAGACAACTTCACTGTCCTAAGAAATCTGCTGTTTCATATATTCTGACCCTTCTCTCATCATTGCAGTTTGCTATGAATCCTTGTCAAATGGAATGTTATTACATTTGATCATCATGGTTTCTTTGGGGCCTCTTGACTAATATGTTTCTCTCTGTCTCTGTCTCTGTTTCTGTCTGTCTCTCTGTCTCTCTGTTTTATTAACAAAGTTTTGATCTACTTATCTCTTCTGTTTTTTAAACCTTTTCCAGAATGTTGCATATGTTAGAACCATGCAGGAGGTGACATTTTCAGTCTCATTCTTTTTTTCAGCAAATGATCCAAAATTTATCCACGTGGTTATTTAGACTGAAAATTTACACGTTTGTTGCTGAGCTTGTTCATTTGGAAATGCTTGATTTGTATGATGGATACAGGATTTCAACTTGAAATTGAAAAGGTTGGGAGACAACACCCAAACTTTCATGGATACAAAAACATGAATGTAGTGAATGTCACTGAACTGTGTTCCTGAAAATGGATAAGATGATAAATTTTACTACCAGGTATTCTTTATCACAATTTACAAATGTTTAGTCTAAAAGATGAAATCCAGAAACTCCAGTCACCAAACTGTCCTGCAAACTGGCCAGGCTATTTTCCATTCCCACCAGCCATGAATGAAGAGATCCAGAGGCTTCAGCACTCACTTAGCTTTCTAAGCTGTCAGGCTTATTTGTTTGTTTTCCTGTTTACTGGAGATACCCCAATAGGTCTGAACAGTTGGCTCACTGTTTTGTATTTGCTTTGTGTTTTTAAGACAGAGTCCTGGTATGTATCCCAGGCTGACATTGAAATCACTGCATAGTGTCCGCAAGCTTGAAACTCATAGCACTCCCCCTGCTTACTGTTGGGATTCCTATGTGTACCTCCACACACCTTTTCCAAATGATAAGTGATGTTTCATTTCATTTACATTCTGATTTGCTACCTGCATATTCTCACTGGTGATGTCTGTGCATTGAGTTGTCCTCTTCATCGCTGAGTTTTCAGAGTTCTTTCCATATTCTGGATACTGGTCTTTAATTCACTATGTACTGTGTAAGTATCTTATGCCAAGCCAATGTGCATCTTGTTTAATTCTATTAACAGTGAGTTTTCACTTGGGGGGCAGAGTTAGGCAGATCTCTGAGGTGTACACCAGCCTCATCTACAGAGTGAACTATAGGACAGCCAGGGCTATACAGAGAAGCAATTTTTAAAAGCCCTAAGCAACAACAGCAGCAAAAACAAAAAAAAATTACACTTGTTCTATTGCTGAGATAAAGAAATATAATCAATTTTAATATATTGGCTGTATATAATGTCACATGAAAGTGCTCATTTCTTGGTGCCAAGAGGTTAGCTCTTCTGGTGGATGTGCACTGATATTATAAACACCAGGGGTTTCTACATTGATGGCACATCACCTGTGAATAAGTCCCTTTTTATTTTTCATCTGTTTTGTTATTTTCTCTTGTTTTGTTTCACTATCTAGGATCCCAGTATAGTGTTGAAGAGCTGTAGTCTTAGCAGACATTCTGCCTTTGGTCCCAAACCTGAGAAGGAAGTTCTCAGTTGTCTGATCATGTTAACTATTGGGGCTCGTTTCTGCATCTTTCTCTACAATAAAGAAGTCTCTCTTCAAACCATAAGTGGATGCTTAATTTTGTACTTATTTAGGTCTCAGAAAGTGGCTATATTCAGAAATGACAGTATTAACCCACCTCAAGAGGGACTATAGAAGAATTTCTGGCCCTTTAGATAAAAGCCAGCAATCCTTGGAAACTTGTAAAACAAGTTCCTGCCAGCCAAAAGGAACCATTTCCTTTTCCTCTGGCAGAAAAGATATTTGGCTCTTCATTGGTATATACCTGTGGTTATATATCATAGCTCATGCTGGCCTCCAGGTTCTTACAGTCCCTATTCAGGAGAACCCATTACATACTTCCAATTTCCCAAGCTGGCACCCGAGCCCTTCTTTTTCATTTTCCAAAACAGGACTTCTCCGTGTAGTCCCGACTCTCCTGAAATTCAGCCTGTAGACCAGGCTGGCCTTGAACTCTGAGAGCTGCCTGCCTTTGCTGGCAGTGCTGGGATTAAAGGCGTGCAGCCACCACTGCCTTTTCCTATCTCCTTCTCTATCCTGATCTCCCAGGTCTGTTGCAGCTCAGTTTCTTCTCTTGATATTCCTCAGTATCTGCTCTTCCCCAGCAGATAGTCCTGGCCATGTCCAGTCTGCAGTTTCTTTCTCTTACTCACAATAAAAACCTTCCCCTAATGGAGCAACCATTTTGGTAGTTTCTACCCTGTGCCCTTGTCTACACTACTGATATGAGCTCACTGCCAATTCTTACACCATTTGCAAGGGCAGTGAATTGTATTGATTAATCAAGGATGCTGAACCAGCCTTAACTTAGTAGTGATGTGTCTCCCTTTTTATTTCTGAAGCCTACTGACAAGTATTTTGGTAAGAACTTTTTTCTCTGTCTTTATAAGAGGAAGTCATGTGTAGCTTTCTTTCCTTGGACACCTTTCTTGGGTTTTGCATCATACTTTATGCGGGCCTTATAAAAGAATCTGAGAAGTGGTGCCTTTTTCTTGCCTTGCCATAAAGAGATTGTAGATAGCTGGTATCTTTTTTTTCCCTGAAATAATTGGTGGAATTTATCAGCTCTGCTGTGTGAAAGTGGTAGTTGTAGTTTTAAACCAGGAACTCAACTTCCTTACTGATGCTGTGCTGATATGTCTATGCTGTTCAAGGCATTGGTCCATTGCATCTAAACCATCAGATGTCTTGCCATTGGTTCTGATAAGACATTCTTGCTATCCTTCAGAAACGTAGTCAGCAATAAGTAATCTGTATTATTCCTGGCATTAGTAATCTGTATCATTATTCTTTTTATATGGCTTAGTCTGTTTATGGGCTTACCATTTTTACTATCTTGCCTGATTATTATTATTAATTATTATTATTATCTTAGCCCGTTTATAGGCTTACTGTTTTTATTATCTTCTCAAAGAAAAACTTTAGTGTGTTGTTTTCCTACTTTAACTTTTATAGTTTTTACTTTGAGTTTGGTGATATCTTTTTTTTTTTCCCTAGTAGTTTTAGATTTAATTATTTTTCTTCCCAGAATTTTCTTCAGAAATGTTTAGGCTACTGAACTTAAAATGCTCTTCTAGCTCCTATACATTCCCCTATAGCTCCCATAAGTTTTGCTAAGCTGTGATGTCACATAGTACAAAACCTTTAAACTTTCTTTGGAAACTTAATTTATTATGTAGAAATGTGCCATTTTACATGCAAATGTTTGGGCCCTGTCCAGCCACCGGTCTGTTAGGGTTTTCTAATGTCATTCTGTTGTAGTTTAAGAGTATGCTTTGAGAAGCTGTTATTCTTTGAAAAGCATAAGGTGGACCTGGAGAGATGGCTGAGTGGTTAGGAGAAGGCTGTTTTTTTGAAGAGGATCTGCTCTCCTTTCCTAGAACCAGGAAGTAGTTCACAGTCAAATCTCTAACTCCAGTTCTAGGAGATCTCAGGCCCTCTTCTCATCCTTATGGCTACCAGGTTAGCATGCAGTAGACATATATACACGCAGGCAAAACCACTGAGACATATAAAACAAATCTAGAACATTTTTTTAAAATATAAACTTTTTCTTTTTTTTTCTTTTTTTTTAATTTATTTTTTTAATTAGTTATTTTCTTTATTTACATTTCAAATGCTATCCCAAAAGTCCCCCAGACCCTCTCCCACCCACTCCCTTACCCACCCACTCCCCTGGCGTTCCCCTGTACTAAGGCATTTAAAATTTGCACGACCAATGGGCCTCTCTTTCCAATGATGGCCAACTAGGCCATCTTCTGATACATACGCAGCTAGAGGCACGAGCTCTGGGGGTACTGGTTAGTTCATAATGTTGTTCCACCTATAGGGTTGCAGACCCCTTTAGCTCCTTGGGTACTTTTTCTAGCTCCTCCACTGGGGGGTCCTGTGTTTCATCCAATAGCTGACTGTGAGCATCCACTTCTGTGTTTACCAGGCCCCGGCTTAGCCTCACAAGAAAGAACTATATCTGGGTCCTTTCAGCAATTTTTTTTCAAACTCTATTGTTGAATGGACCCTGTGTACTGAGAGACTGAGTGATCTGTTTCTTTTTGGTGGACTATGTTCTACAATGTCAATTTGATCAATTTGATTGTGTTGTTCTGGAGGTTTTACTGATTGCTAGCAGACAGATTCATCTGTCAGTAACTCACTCACTCACAGACGTGTGTTTAAGTCTCCAGATGTGATGGCAGGTTTGTCTGCTTCACTTTTCTGTGCTGTTAGCTATTGCCTTGTCTCTCTCCCAAGTCTTACATATTTCCATGGCTATGGCTGTGGGTGTTACGTCTTCTTGGATAATTAACCTCCTTCTGTCCTTCTGTAAAGCTTCTCTCCACCCTTCAAAGTTGCTCCTGCTTACAAGTCTGCTTTATCTACAATGAAAAAGACAACTCCACTTTCCTTTTTGAGTCCTGTTAGGATTTTCTACCCTTCTACTGTGCCTCTACTTTCAGCCAGGGGGACAAATAGGTTTCTAATCATTATGTTTGTTCTTTGTTTTGTTTTTTTTAACCTTCTTTTCCAGCTTTGCATTATATGTAGCTCCTAGAATAGCATTTGTATCCCCCTTAGACATGTCCCAAGAGACTGCCTCAAGATACCCTATGTATGTGCATATTAAAATAATCAAAATCTATTTCAAATACTCTCATAGCCATTCAAGTCCAGCATAGGGGTTTTCTAAAAAAATCTTCCCAATTCATTTAACCATCCTTGAAGTAACTTTGGTGATGTATTTTACTATCCATATGTATCAGTTTCATAATTCATTGGTCTATTATTTCTATTAAAAAGCAGTTTTCTTTGGAATAAATTTAAGAGTAATAAAGAATCCAGATTTCTGACATAAATTTTTCCAACAGTCTGAGGAATTTCTAATACTTTCTTCATGACTGGTCTGCCAGCAGCAGTTTCCTTTGTCACTCTGCCCACCCCCCACCAGCAGGGAGTACATTTGCTTTGCTTTTGAAGGACACTTTGCTAGCTATAGAGTTCCTTGGATTCTTCTTGGGCAGTCCATTCAATACTCCATTGCATGTTCTTCTTTTATGAATTGTTGCAAGGAGTCTGCTATGTGCCTATCCTTTGGATTGTATTATGTTAAAATATTTCCTTAAAAATTGTTGAGTAACTAGCTTGGGTTTCATAAAATTGGCATAATGAATATTGATGGAATCACAGCAGAATGTCTAGCAATTTCTGAAATAGTCCTTTATACAGAAGGTGTTCTCAGCACTGATGAACACACAGTCAAGATACCATTGGACTATGAGGCATCTTCAAGTTGCTCCTTGTCTTGCAGCATCAAATATTCAGTATAATATAAGCCTTCATATGAAGACAAACAAGCCAGTCCATGTCATGGCTCGTGAACTTGCTTTTCTCTTTACTGGGAGGTTCACTGTGTGTATATGGCGAAGCACTATTTAAAAGGAAATTTCTTTATGTTTTCTCTTCACTGAAGCTTGATTTTAAAATGTCTTTTCTATTTGATTAATTTATTTATTCACTTTACATGTCAACCGCAGATCACTTCCTCTCCTTCCAGTCCCACTCTCACAGCCCTTCCCCCCATCACTCCCTCTTTTTCTTCTCAGAGAAGAGAACACCTCTCTTCCTCATGGGTAACTAATCAGTCTTGGTATAGCAAGACTAAGCACATTCTCTCCCACTGAGGCTAGAGAAACAGCTCAGCTTGGAGAGTAGATCCAATGGCAGGCAACAGAGTCCGAGACAACTTGCTCCAATTGCTAGAGGGCCCACATGAGGACTCCAAGCTGCATATCTGCTACAAATATGGAGTGGGGGCTTAGGTCTATCCCATGCATGCTCTTTGGTTGCTGGTTCAGTCTCTGTGAGCCCTCATGGGCCCAGCTTAGTTATCTCCCTAGGTGTTCTTGATCCCCCTGCCTCCCTCACTTCCTCCCCCAACTCTTTCACAAGAGCTCTACCTGATGTTTGGCTGTGGGTATCTTCTTCTGTTTCCAACAGCTACTATATGATGCCACTGAGGAGACAGTGCTAGGCTTCTGTCTGCAAACATTCGAGAGTATCCTTAATCATGTCAGGGTTTGGTTCTCTCCCATGGGATGGGTCTCAAGTCAGACAAGTAATTGGTTGACCATTTCCTCAATCTCTGTTCTGTCTTTATCCCTGCATATCTTGTAGGTAGGACAAATTTTTGGTTGAAAGTTTTGTGGTGAGTTGGCGTCCCCCTCCCTCCACTGGAAGTCTCACCTATAAGACTATAGGAGGTGGCCACTTCAGTCTCAATATCCCCTGTTCATAGGAGTCTCAGGTAGGGTCACCCCATGGCCTCCCCATCTCAGATCTCCAGCTCATCTCAGAGATGACCTCCCCCCTGATTTCCATTTTTTCTCTCAGCTCTCTCCCCCTCTCTCCATCCCTGACTCTCACTAACATTTACTTCCCCACCATATCTCCCATCCACTTTCCTCCCTCCATATACTCTACCACTGATGTCTTTTATTTCCCCTTCTGAGTGATATTCAAGCATTCTCCCTTTGGCCCTTCTTGTTACTTAGCTTTGAGGCTGTGGATTGTAGTAGGGTTATCCTGTACTATATGGCTAATATCCACTCATAAGTGAGTTTTTCTAGGTCTGCATTACCTCACTCAGGATGATATATCCTAGTTTCATATATTTGCATGAAAACTTCATGATGATCTTGTTTTTAATAATTGAAGAGCATTCCATTGTATAGATGTACCATTTTCTTTATCCATTCTTTGGTTGAAGGACATCTAGGTTGTTTCAGTTTCTGGCTATTATGAATAAAACTTCAATGACTATAGTTGAGCAAGTGTCCTTGTGGGATGGTTGAAGCATCTTTTGGTTATATACCCAGGAGTGGCATACTTGGATCTTGAGGTAGAACTATTCCCAATTTTCTGAAAAATCACCAAATAGGTTTTCCAAAGGGGTTGTAAAAGTTTACACTCCCACCTGCAATGAATGAGTGTTCCACATCCTCAATACTAATGTGCTGTCACTTGAGTTTTTGATCTTAGACATTCTGTCATATGTAAGATAGAATCTCAGAGTCATTTTGGTTTGCATTTCCCTGATGAATAAGGACATTAAACATTTCTTTTAGTTCTTCTGGGCCATTAGAATTCCCAGTTTAGTTCTATACCCCATTTTTAAATTGGATTATTTGGTTTGTTGGTGTCTAACATCTTTTTTAAAAATTTTTTTATTACATATTTTCTTCATTTACATTTCAAATGCTATCCCAAAATTCCCCTATACCACCCCTGCCCTGCTCCCCTACCCACTCACTCCGACTTCTTGGCCCTGGCTTTCCCCTGTACTGGGGCACATAAAGTTTGCAAGACCAAGGGGCCTCTCTTTCTAATGATGGCCAACTGGGCCATCTTTTGCTACATATGCAGCTAGAGACAAGAGCTCTGGGGGTACTGGGTAGTTCATATTGTTGTTCCATCTATAGGGTTGCAGACCCCTTCAGCTCCTTGGGTACTTTCTCTAGCTCCTCCATTGGCCCTGTGTTCTTTCCTATAGATGACTGTGAGCATCCACTACTGTATTTGCCAGGCACTGGTATAGCCTCATAAGAGACAGCTATATCAGGGTCCTTTCTACAAAAATCTTGCTGGCATATGCAACACTGTCTGCATTTGGTGGCTGATTGTGGGATGGACCCCCGGGTGGGGCAGTCTCTGGATGATTCATCCTTTCATCTTAGCTCCAAACTTTGTCTCTGTAACTCCTTCCATGGGTATTTTATTCCCTATCTACGGAGGAATGAAGTATCCACGCATTGGATAAATTGGAAGAAGGTCTTCCTTCTTGATTTTCTTGTTTTTCAAATTGTATCTAGGTTTCTGGGCTAATATCCACTTATCAGTGAGTGCATATAACATGACTTCTTTTGTGATTGGGTTACCTCACTAAGGATGATATCCTCCAGATACATCCATTTGCCTAAGAATTTCATAAAATCATTGTTTTTAATAGCTGAGTAGTACTCCATTGTGTAAATGTACCACATTTTCTGTATCCATTCCTCTGTTGAGGAACATCTGGGTTCTTTCCAGATTCTGGCTATTATAAATAAGGCTGCTATGAACATAGTGGAGCATGTGCCCTTATTTTAGCAGTTGGAACATCTTGTGAGTATATGCCCAGGAGAGGTATTGCTGGGTCTTCTAGTAGTACTATGTCCAGTTTTCTGAGGAACCACCAGACAGATTTCCAGAGTAGTTGTACAAGTTTACAATCCCACCAGCAATTGAGGAGTGTTCCTCTTTCTCCACATCCTTGCCAGCATCTGCTGTCACCTGAAGTTTTGATCCTAGGTATGAGGGGGAATCTCAGGGTTGTTTTGATTTGTTTTCCCTGATGATTAAGGATGTGGAATATTTTTTTCAGGTGCTTCTCAGCCCCTTGGTATTTCTCAGGTAAGAATTCTTTGTTTAGCTCTGTACCCCATTTTTAAATGGGGTTATTTGGATTTCTGGAGTTCAGCTTCTTCAGCTCTTTGTATATATTGGATATTAGTCCCCTATTGGATTTAGGATAGGTAAAAATTCTTTCCCAATCTGTTGGTGACCCTTTTGTCTTATTGACAGTATCTTTTGCTCTACAGAAGTTTTGCAATTTTATGAGGTCCCATTTGTTGATTCTTGATCTTACAGCATAGGCCATTGATGTTCTCTTTAGGAATTTTTCCCCTGTGCCCATATCTTCTAGGTTTGCCCCCACTTTCTCCTCTATAAATTTCAGTGTCTCTGGTTTTATGTGGAGTTCTTTGATCCACTTAGACTTGAGCTTTGTACAAGGAGATAGGAATAGACCAATTCACATTCTTTACCTGATAACCACCAGTTGTGCCAGCACCATTTGTTGAAAATTATGTCTTTTTTCCACTAGATGATTTTAGGTTTTTTTTGTCAAAGATCAAGTAACCATAGGTATGTGGGTTCATTTCTGGTTCTTCAATTCTATTCCATTGATCTACCTGTCTGTCACTGTACCAGTACCATGCAGTTTTTATCACAATTTCTCTGTAGTATAGCTTGAAGTCAGGCATGGTGATTCCACCAGAGGTTCTTTTATTGTTGAGAATAGTTTTTGCTATCCTAGGTTTTTTATTATTCCAGATGAATTTGCAAATTGCCCTTTCTAACTCAGTGAAGAATTGAGTTGTAATTTTGATGGGGACTGCATTGAATCTGTAGATTGCTATCATCAGGATAGCCATTTGTACTATATTAACCCTGCCAATCCATGAGCATGGGAGATCTTTCCATCTTCTGAGATCTTCTTCAATGTCTTTCTTCAGAGACTTGAAGTTCTTATCATACAGATTTTTCACTTCCTTAGTTAGAGTCACACCAAGGTATTTTATATTATTTGTGACTATTGTGAAGGGTGTTGTTTCCCTAATTTCTTTCTCATCCTGTTTATCTTTTGTGTAGAGAAAGGCCATAGATTTGTTTGAGTTAATTTTCTATCCAGCTGCTTCACTAAAGCTGTTTATCAGGTTTCAGGGGTCTCTGGTGGAATTTTTAGGGTCACTTATATATACTATCATATCATCTGCAAATAATGATATTTTGACTTCTTCCTTTCCAATTTGTATCCACTTGATCTCCTTTTGTTTTTTAATTGCTTTGGATAGGACTTCAAGTACTATATTCAATAAGTAGGTAGGGAGAAAGTGGACAGCCTTGTCTAGTCCCTGATTTTAGTGGGATTCCTTCCTGCTTCTCTCCATTTACTTTGATGTTGGCTACTGGTTTGCTATAGATTGCTTTTATTATGTTTAGGTATGGGCCTTGAATTCCTGATCTTTCCAAGATTTTTATCATGAAGGGGTGTTAGATTTTGTCAAATGCTTTCTCAGCATCTAATGATCATGTGGTTTTGTCTTTGAGTTTGTTTATATAGTGGATTACATTGATGAATTTCTGTATATTGAACCATCCCCACATCCCTTGGATGAAGCCTACTTGGTCAGGATGGATGCTCATTTTGATGTGTTCTTGGATGCGGTTTGCGAGGATTTTATTGAGTATTTTTGCATCGATATTCATAAGGGAAATTGGTCTGAAGTTCTCTTTCTTTGTTGGATCTTTGTGTGGTTTAGGTATGAGAGTAATTGTGGCTTCATAGAATGAGTTGGGTAGAGTACCTTCTGTTTCTATTTTGTGGAATAGTTTGAGGAGAGTTGGAATTAGGTCTTCTTTGAAGGTCTGATAGAACTCTGCACTAAACCCATCTGGTCCTGGACTTTTTTTTTTTTTTTTTTTTTTTGGTTGGGAAACTATTAATGACTGCTACTATTTCTTTAGGGGAAATGGGACTGTTCAGATCCTTAATCTGATCTTGGTTTTATTTTGGTACCTGGTATCTAGGAACTTGTCCATTTCATCCAGGTTTTCCAGTTTTGTTGACTATATCCTTTTGTTGTAGGATCTGATGATGTTTTGGTTTTCCTCAGGTTCTGTTGTTATATCTCCCTTCACATTTCTGAGTTTGTTAATTAGAATACTGTCCTGTGCCCTCTATTTAGTCTGGCTAAGGGTTTATCTATCTTGTTGATTTTCTCAAAGAACTAGCTCCTGGTTTAGTTGTTTCTTTGGATAGCTCTTTTTGTTTCCACTTGGTTGATTTCAACCCTGTTTGATTTTTTTTCCTGCTGTCTACTCCTCTTGGGTGAATTTATGTCCTTTCATTTGAGAGCTTCTAGCTGTGCTCTCAGACTGCTAGTGTATGCTCTCTCTAGTTTTCTTTTTGGAGGCACCAAGGGCTATGAGTTTTCCTCTTAGGAGTGTTTTCATTGTGTCCCATAAGTTTGGCTATGTTGTGTCTTTGTTTTCATTAAACTCTAAAAAGTCTTTAATTTCTTTCTTTATTTCTTTCTTGACCAAGGTATCATTGAGTAAAGTGTTGTTCAGTTTCCATGTGAACGTTGGCTTTCTATTATTTATGCTGTTATTGAAGATCAGACTTAGTTTGTGGTGATCTGATAGGATGCATGGGATAATTTCAATAATTTTTTTTTATCTGTTAAGGCCTGTTTTGTGACCAATTATATGGTCAATTTTGGAGGAGGTACCATGAGGTTCTGAGAAGATGGTATATCCTTTTGTTTTATGATAAAATGTTCTGTAGGGATCTGTTAAATCCATTTGTTTCATAACTTCTGTTAGTGTCCATGTGACTCTGTTTCGTTTCTGTTTCCAGGATCTGTCCATTGGTGAGAGTGGGGTGTTGAAGTCTCCCACTATTATTGTGTGAGGTGCAATGTGTGCTTTGAGCTTTACTAAAGTTTGTTTAATGAATGTTGCTGCTCTTGCATTTGGAGCATAGGTATTCAGAATTGAGAGTTCATCTTGGTAGATTTTACCTTTGATGAGTATGAAGTGCCCCTCCTTGTCTTTTTTGATAACTTTGGGTTGGAAGTCAATTTTATTCAATATTAGAGTGGCTACTCCAGCTTGTTTCTTCGGACAATTTTCCAGCCTTTTACTCTGAGGTAGTGTCTGTCTTTGTCCCTGAGTTCGGTTTTTTGTAAGCCACAAAATATTTGGTCCTGTTTGTGTAGCCAGTCTATTAGTCTATGTCTTTTTATTGGGGGATTAAGTCCATTGATTTAAGAGAAATCAAAGAAAAATAATTGTTACTTCCTGTCATTTTTGTTGTTAAAGTTGGGATTCTGTTCTTGTGACTGTCTTTCTTTAGTTTTGTTGAAGGATTACTTTCTTGATTTTTCTAGGGTGTAGTTTCCATCTGTGTGTTGGTGTTTTCCCTTTGAAGGGTTGGATTCATGGAAAGATATTGTGTGAATTTGGTTTTGTCATGGAATACTTTGGTTTCTCCATCTATGGTAATTGAGATTTTTGTTGGGTATAGTAGCATGGGCTGGCATTTGTGTTCTCTTAGGATCTGTATAACATCTGTCCAGGATCTTCTGACTTTCATAGTCTCTGGTGAGAAGTCTGGAGTAATTCTAATAGGCCTGCCTTTATATGTTACTTGACCTTTTTCCCTTACTGCCTTTAATATTCTGTCTTTATTTAGTGCATATGTTGTTCTGATTATTATGTGTCGGGAGGAATTTCTTTTCTGGTCCAGTCTATTTGGAGTTCTGTAGGCTTCTTGTATGTTCATGGGCATCTCTTTCTTTAGGTATGGGAAGTTTTCTTCTATAATTTTGTTGAAGATATTTGCTGGCCCTTTAAGTTGAAAATCTTTATTCTCATGTACTCCTGTTATTCGTAGGTTTTGT
Organism: Mus caroli; assembly: GCF_978045245.1. NCBI lineage: Eukaryota > Metazoa > Chordata > Mammalia > Rodentia > Muridae > Mus > Mus caroli. The sequence goes on along the minus strand of NW_028227267.1, from coordinate 16,404,807 downwards.
CTTCTCATTGTGTCCTGGATTTCCTGGCTGTTTTGAATTAGAATCTTTTTTCATTTTGCATTTTCTTTGATCGCTGTGCCCATGTTCTCTATGGAATCTTCTGCACCTGAGATTCTCTCTTCCATCTCTTGTATTCTGTTGCTGAGTCTCACATCTATGGTTCCTGATTTCTTTCCTAGAGTTTCTATCTCCAGAGTTGTCTCCCTTTGGGTTTCTTCATTGTTTCTACTTCCATTTTTAGATCTTGGATGGTTTTGTTCAATTCCATCCCATGTTTGGTTGTGTTTTCCTGTAATTCTTTAAGGGATTTTTGTGTTTCTTCTTTAAGGACTTCTACCTGTTTAACTGTGTTTGCCTGTAGTTATTTAAGAACTTCTACCTGTTTAGCAGTGTTCTCCTGTAATTCCTTGAGGGATTTTTTTGTGCTTCCTCTTTAAGGGCTTCTACCTGTTTAGCAGTGTTCTCCTATATTTCTTTAAGTGAGTTATTAATGCCCTTCTTTAAATCTTCTATCACCATCATGAGATATGATTTTAAATCTGCGTCTTGCTTTTCGGGTGTGTTGGGGTATCCAGGGCTCGCTGTGGTGGGGGTACTGGGTTCTGATGATGCCCAGTGTTCTTGGTTTCTGTTAGTAAGATTCTTACATTTGCCTTTCGCCATATGGCAATCTCTGGTGTTAATGTTCAAGCTGTCTCTGGCTGGAGCTTGATCCTCCTGTGATTCTGTTAGCCTCTGTCTGCACTCCTAGGAATCCAACACTCTCCTGAGTTCCAGTGGTCAGAGAACTCTCTGCAGGCAAGCTCTCCTCTTGCAGGGCAGGTGTCCAGAAGTCTGGAGCTCTGATCCACCTCCTGAGTCCTGCGGTAAGAGCCCTCCCTGTAGGACAACTCTCCTCTGGCAAGGAAGGTGCCCAGGGGTCTGGGTCTCAGTTCTGCCTCCTGGTTGAGGATGAAGGCCTGACAGGACCCTGTCCAAGAAGCTCTGTTGCTTCTGTCGCCCACATGCACTCAGGTGATCATGAGGTCCTGGGTCTGCTAGGGGTCCTGTGGCATGGAGAGTCCTCTGGGGCCCTAGATGCCCTCGGCTGGGTTTATGCAGAAGATGGTGGGGCTTGCCCCAACCTGAACAGATCCCAGACTCTGGTCTGGTGGGGTTCCTCCATCCCTGTTCCTGCTGGCACAAGACCCTCCTCCACTCTTTGGAGCTGATGTTGTGTTCCACTCACCCATGATTCTGAGGTCCTGCAGAGTGGAGAATACTCTAGGGCCCCTGGCAGCCTCTGGCAGGTTGAGGCAGAATATGGCGGGGGATGGCCTGTGTCTAACTTCTTAAGTTCTTTATATATTTTGGATATTAGTTCTCTGTCAGATGTAGAATTGGCTATACATTTTCTATAGACACATATCCAGGATTACATAAAAAAGTTTCTTAGGCAAATGGGTTACAGGTGGAAACAGATTTCAGATGCCTTGTCCTCGGGACCTCTGTCTCAGGATGTCACTTTCCTGATGTTTTCTGTTTGTCTGTTTTTTCTTCCTCCCACTATTACACCCTCCCAGCATGCCTGTACTAAGTTGCTGCTTCTGCTGCTTGGTTTTTTGGTTTTTTTTTTTGTTGTTGTTGTTTTGTTTTGTTTCTTTACCACTTTGACAATAGGTGACTGAGACTGCCTGGGGAATAATTCTCTTTCCTGATTTTCCTAGATTCTCAGCACTACCCTGGCAAAGGAGTGTCCTGGAGGGTAACATTTTGTGGTGGAGATGGAGAAGGAAAAGAGATAGTTACTCTTAGTTTTCTTTTCCTCTGGTCAGAGCAGGCAGTGTGGGTGTGTCTCCTTCATCCTCTCCTTGAGCAATTGATAGGATATCAAGGTCAAGTGTAGGGACTCTCCTCTGGTTTCTGTCCTCAGGAGCTATTCAGGATCAAATTGTAGGCATACATCCCACAGACATCTCTCTGAATTCACAAGCAAAGAGTTTTGCAAATTCCGGTTGCCACTTGACTTCTGTCCCCATCACCACCCACTCCTGTCCCCATCACCGCAGTCTTCTGTCACCATGACCCCCGACTTCTGCCCCACATCAGCAGAGATGCAGAGCAGTGTGTCTCTAGATACTCTCATCTTTTCGGATTTTGGAGTACAGCTTACTCTATGGCCTGTTTTTGAGTAGATGTGCAAACAACTGTTGATTTTCAGTTTGCCCCCATTTTCACTTGCAGAGTTCCTCAGATGTCAGCTTTAAAATGGAAAATGCCAGTTTATTAATTTCAATAGCAAAAGTGGATGTGGTCTGAATTAACCCCAGAGACCTCCACATAGGGCAAATAGAAAGATAAATTAATTGAACAGTGAAACAAGTTCATGTGGCACACAGGCACTTGAAGTCAATAGATGCACAGGGCAATCCAACTTGATTTCATAAAAGGATGAAGAGGACATTTCAGAGCAGAGTTGTTGTAGCAATGAAGTGGCTTTTGGGAAGGAACATTCATCATTCTGTACTTGGTGACCATTTTTACATGAATGTTGAATCTTGAATGGAAATATTAAAAATACAGAAAACACAGAAATATCTATTTAAGGAAATAAGGGCTGAATCTAAAGGCCTGTCAAAGTGTGGGAAAACTGTACACACTCAACAGGCTGTTGAAGAAGTATCTCCCCTGTGTCCTTCTTACTTGGCAAATATTGCAGATGAAATGAGTTGGTTCATTAAACTATAACCCACAGTTTAAACTTGTTCCATGTGAGAATCTCTGACTAGAGCTGTATCCACTAAACAGGGAAATGCATCTTTACCTAAAGCCATAACATTACCATGTCTCATTGTAGAGAATATTCACTGTCTTAATGTTTATTTCCATGGGAATGCCTCTGTGTGTGTGTTGTGGTATAGGTGCTTTGGTGAAAAAGTCATTACAAAATAAAGGAGAGAAGTTGTGTCCAGAAATCAGTATATAGCTTTTCTTAAAGCTGTTATGGCAACCAACATTAACAGTGCAGTTCCTTTGAATTCATTCTGCCATTCATTGTAGCTTTGATTTCTTTTCAGCCTGGAACTAGTTAATTAGGAACTCAGCTTCCTCCAGAGCACTTGAATTTTTCTCAGCTTTGTTCCTAATCTCCACCAAAGAATGTATGGCAAACTCCTAAAATTTTAATTTACATTATTGTTAAATTCTTCCTAATAAAACATTATTTAGATCCAACCACAAGTGGCCTTCACTTCTTTGCTAACTGCTTCTTCACACATTTGCCTGCTTCCTTCTGAGTTCCTTTTTATTCTCATTCTACAAGTCATCCTCTGTGAAAGAGTCAGCTTTTGACACAGTTTATAATTAATAGACTTTTAAATTGAAGTTCAACTTTCAGTATTATATGTGGGTATAGAATTGTAGGGTCAAAATATTTTCTTCCGTACTTGCAAGATATGATTCCATTGTGACATTAAGTATAGTTGTATTGGTGACAAATTGGGCAGAGGTTCAATCTTTGAAATAGGTTGTGAGGCAAAGATGGCAGAACAGGATGTGCATTGTGAAGATGATCCCAGAAATACTAATGACATGTGAGACTAAAAGGGAAGACAAAAGCAGTCACCATGTGGGCAAACGAGGGTGATCTCCCTGGTCAAGGCTGAAAAATGGTATAGAAAGTTCCCTTGAAATTATCCCACTTTTATTGAGAGAGAGAGGGGAGAGAAACTGGGGGGAGAGAGAGGAGAGGAGAGGAGAGGAGAGGAGAGGAGAGGGGAGGGGAGGGGAGGGGAGGGGAGGGGAGGGGAGGGGAAGGGAGAGGAGGGGAGGGGAGGGGAGGGGAGGGGAGGGGAGGGGAGGGGAGGGGAGGGGAGGGGAGAGGAGAGGAGAGAGAGGTGTTGATTCTGCACCCCTTAGTTACTTGTTGGCTTAGAGCTGTCTCTTGGTGCTGCCAAGTCTTGTTTTTCTTACACTCATGACCACAGAGCAGCTTGTGGACCCTGAGTGATTGTTACAGATGACCACATCTTTTTCATAGTAAGAGTTACCATTTTCTCCTCATTGTTAATTAACGTGTGACTGTGTCAGCAAAGCATCGGAGCTATGTGTACATTTTCTTCCTGTGCTGTCATCCTTTGCAACTTAGGAATATATGTCTTTCTTTAATTCTTAGAAATTATTGGTCATTTTTTTGACTATCAATTTTCTCTTATGCCCTCTATTCCTTCCTCTGAGCTTTCTACTAGTCTGTACATGTTTAGAATTGGGTCATCTGTTTTCCTGGTGTGGAATTCTTGACAGTCTTTATATATTCTGGACCCAAGTAGGGTGTTAGATATAACTTATGAACATTGTGTGGATTGCTGTGTCTCTTCAAAGGACAGAATATCCAAATGCAGACACTCTTAATTTTTATGAAAGTTATCTAATACCAAACGTTAAAATTTTCCATAGCTTAATAATGTCTTCCAAGCCAAAAAGTTAAATCCAACTTTATTCTTTTTTTCAGTATTATTTTTGTGATTCTAGAAATTCCATGTTTCCATTGGAATTTTAGAAAACCCCCTTTGGAAATTTCTGCCACAGTATTTTCTAGAAGTTTAATTATAGTTGCACTGTATATATATATATATATATATATATATATATATATATATATATAGTTTAATTTGAAGATAACCACAGTTAAATGGCAATATTTAAAGTCCATGAATATAGTATGTTTTTCAATTATTTGTGTCTCTTCCTTCCTCTTGGCTGAGAAGAGCACCCCTCCCCCAGCTTGATGAGAAACCTACTCCTGATATCATTCTTCAAGCAGAAAGACAAATGCCTTCTGTTTAGGACCAGAACTAACCAGGAATGTCTGCCTTCTCTATTGTTACTTAGCATTGAGGGATCTCAAACTAGGGGATGTCTCAGTCAGGAAAGTGCTTGCTTTAGAAGCCTGAGGTTCTAATTTTAATCCCCAGAACTCCTAGGAAATAGCCTGGACATAGTTGTTGGTCCTTATAATCCCAGTGCTAGAGAGAAAGACAGACGATCTCTGAGGCTCACTAGCCAGACAATCTAGCCTTACTGATGAGTTCCATGATATGGAAAATTACAGTATTCATGCTTCTGAAAAAAATGAATGATATTATGAATGTTGGCTCCATCCCAGTCAAAATCACAGTAGTTTATTTCTAATTATTGATGAATTTTATAGAATGAAATAAATAGGTAAAAAGACTGTTCTGAAAATGTTGACCATTGAAGTATACAATTCTGCTGAATTAAATGGTGTAATAGAGCTATCATTTGAAGTAAGGTAATCCCAAAATATCCACACACTTCTGGGGCAAACTGATTTTCAACAAGTATGACTAAGTAATTTGAAGAAAGAAGAAAATTGTTTTTCAACAAAGGTTTCTAAAACCATAGAGCTTCTATGGAAGAAAAAAAGGTCGACCATATGTCCCACCATATATAATATTTATGTCAACATGAACCATAGGGATGAAATTAAGAAATAAAACCATGTCATTTTTAGGAAAAAATAATAAAGAGACTCTTTGTAACCTTGGCAAAGCAAGGTTTTCTTGATATGGCACACATACAAATCAAAAATTATCTAATAAAATGTTAAAATTGATTTCATCGGAATTAATAAAGAAAAAATTTCTCAAATAAAGAAGTCCCATGCTGATTAGAAATTTACAAAGCTGGTGTTTATATATTGTGTGTATATATTCAATTTTAGAATGAATCCATTGAAAAGCAAATTACTTGAATGGATTCTTCATCAAAGACAGTAAATAACCAAATGAGCTCATGAAAAGATAGTGAGTATTTCTCCAAAATACAAGTGGAATATTAAAACCAGAATTAAACACTCCCACATGCCCAGAAGAGCAGCCAGAATGGAAAGAAGAGCAGTTTTGTGCTGGCAAGGTTATGAAGTGGCATTATCACAGACTCACATAACTGCTTTGAAAAGCACTTGGTGGTTTTTAGCACAATTAAGCATACTGTTAACACTCAACCCAGCCTTCCCAATATTGAGCAGTAATTACAGAATATGAAAACATGCCTATCAAAAGACTTGCACACAAATACTCATATCTACTTAATCATCATCACTACAGTCCGGAAACAGAGCAGGGGCATGTGGATGGTTAGTAGATAAACATATTGTGGGCCATCAACTTCAAAGCTGTACTCAGCTGTGTAGAAGGCATTGAATCAGTGACATGATAAATCCTAAATGCATTCTGTGAAGCTAAAGGAGCCTGATATAGAAACTATTGATTCTGCAGTTCCATTGAAATAAAATGCTGGAAACTACAGCAACAGCTACTAATTTTGTGGTTGTTTTAGCTTGGACTGAACTGGTAGCAAAGGAGTAAAAGAGGCCTTTATGGGAAGGGATTAAAATATTCCATTGTATAATGGAATAATGGTAGATCTTAGTCATTTTTATTATAATGGTCTTCCTTCCTTCCTTCCTTTTTTTCTTTCCTTTCTCTTTCTTTCTTCCTACTTTTCTTTTTTTTTTTTTTTTTTTTTTTTTGGTTTTTCGAGACAGGGTTTCTCTGTGTGGCCCTGGCTGTCCTGGAACTCACTTTGTAGACCAGGCTGGCCTCGAACTCAGAAATCCGCCTGCCTCTGCCTCCCAAGTGCTGGAATTAAAGGCGTGTGCCACCACGCCCGGCTCTTCCTACTTTTCTATCATCCATATATCTACCTACCTACTATCCAGCAATCCATAGATAGTTCCACCAATATTTTGATGATGATTTTGGGTATATAAAATATGCCTTAATGAAGCCAATAATAGAAAACTAATATTTGAACCTCGTGTGCTTATTCATGCCTGTAGCACAAACACTCTAGAAGCAAAGACAGGAGAGCTGTGAGTTCAAGGCCAGTCTAGGTCACATAGTCATAGGACAGCCTCTCATTTTATAGTGATACCTTGTCCCAAAAATGTGGGGGCAGGTTGTAGGGGATAGGGTAGCAGGAAGGCAAGACTGAAGAAAATTCCAGAAAAATAAAAGTCCAGTTTTTCTTTGGAGGAAAATGCTGAGTGAGGTAACAGGCCAGTTATCAGGGTTTCATTACAAGAAATCTAAATGTCACTCTCTTAGAGGAGACTCCTCTAAATACCTACTTATGCATTTTGCTTCAGACCAAGATTTTTATTTTCTTTCCCTTTTTAATGTTAACTATTCATTTCTCCTATACTTCAAAAGATCTTTAGTGCACATTTTTTTAAATATGAAAAATGAAATCAAATATTGGTCATTTCATTGTGTCATTCCTATGAGTAGATAATGCTACGTGTCTGAAGTCAAACAGATGCAGGCCTTTCCTCTTCCATATTTAGTCAGCACTTTCCCCTTGCCTCTGGGACTGATCGCCCTGAGTCTCCAGCCCTGCCACCACCATAGTAAATTTAGACAGGAACCTAGGGAACCAAGGGCAGTGTGAGCCTTCCTCTTAGTTGACCTTAACAGTGGCCTAGGTATAAAAGCCTTCTAGCTATAAAGGGTTGATAACACAGGAGTCATTGCAGACTCAAGATATTTTTAATTATCAGATTTTTGGAAAACCAGAAGTGAGGGAGATCTCTCCCAACCAGCCTCATTAGCTTGCCTTGCATGTCCTGATGGCTTCATTACCAACACAGTCACATAGAAGTATTTAAAAGTTTGCTGCTGTTGGGAAAATCTTTAGTCCACAGCTTTTATGGCTTTTCCATCTTCTGTAACTGTCATCTCCAGCATTTGCAGTCCTCCTGAAGAGAGAGGAGAAAATATGTGGTGTATATAATCTATGATGGCTGAACCCTCTCTCCATCACTCATGGGTATGAAGGAGAATGAGAGTATGAGTTATCCTCACCTCTTCATTCACAGAGATAAAAACATAGAAATGTCAGCCTAGCACTTAAGCAAGACATACATGCTAAGCAAGGTGGAGAACAGTAAATTGCCCCAGGATCTTCTTTTACTCTTTGAACAATAAAATGCTAAGATTGAAGGAGGCAACATAAGTTGAAATAAAATTACTCTTTTACCAAATTACCCTTTATATTGGTTGGTATATACAAAATGTTTGACATTGTTTGGAGTGTCCGATAGCCATGGGGACCACAGAGAAGAGCCGAATGTATATTTGTGATGAGTAGCTTCATGGCATCTATCTAGTTCAAGGATGTCTATGGTGTAAGATTGCAAACCATCCAAGAAACAATTCTACAAATTATATGACTTTGAGTCTGTCCTTCACCTTAATTTACTCAGTACCAAGGCAGGTTTTGCAGCCCTACCCATGTTATTGTCTATGCATTCTGCCTTTTCTTGGGTCCGAGCTTACTGTCACCTGTGTGGGTATCTGTAAACCACACCAAATGCAAATGATTTCAGTGAAGAGAAGGCTTCTCTCATCAAAGTTCACCTTTATTAACTTGGAGTCTCATAGGAGTTTGTGATGCTACCATATTAAAAATCCCATGTTAGAGCAATCCCACAATATTTATTGCTTGTCATATTCTTCTCTAACTTTTTTCACAGAATAATCTTATAATATTCTAAAGCTAAATTGAGTCTCTTGTATGCATCAGCCCTCTCACAGGTTATTCTTGCAACGCAGCACAGGATACTATACCAGGCTAGCCTCTTGTGTGGACTCTTGTTCATGGCGAGGCCATCTTTCATACTTACGGAGTGTTGGATCCATACAGGAGCCTTAAAGACTGTTAAGATGATTAAAAGCTGCATTTAGTAGTTGCTCTAGTAGCATCTTGACAAACATTTTCATTTTATATCTCTCAAGCAAGCCCATAAAACAGCATGATCTAAAAATTCTTAACAAACATATTAATAAAAAATTTAAAGATGCACCGATTGCTGGTGCAGTTTTGAGTTAATTACACAGTGCTGTTGCCTTGTGTACACCTTAATTAGATTAAATATTGATCAGCACACTTGCCATTGATATTTAATTAGCACACAACAACTGTCTTGTTATATCTGGATGTAGCTTTAAATTAACTTAAAAGTCTAACCTGAAATGAAAGTAATGGAATGATATAGAATATATAAAAAGGGTTGGGTAACTCAGTTCAAGAATTAAAGAAGTGGAAAAATGAAGGTTCATCTATTTTAAGGCCTTAGGGCAGTGGTTCTCAACCTGTTGGTGAAGACTCACGGAGTCACCTGAGACTATCTGCATATCAGATACTTACATCATGAATCACAATGGTAGCAAACTTACAGTTATGAAGTAACAACAGAAATAATGGTATGGTTGAGGGGTCACCAAAGCATGAGGAACTGTATGACGAGGAAGCGTGAGAGCTACCGGTGTAAAGTGATTAGGCAGAAGAATAACAAACCACGGTAATTTCCACATGTAGTCTTTTGCTTGTAATTCTGCTGCACTATGTTCATCTATCACTCTGTATTAAGGACAGCATTATGAAATATTGCACTATTCCCAAGGAGTATTGTCTTTGTTTATTTCAGAAAGAACTGGGGTTTTAAACGGCATCATGGCGTTCCTAGGCTGTGATTAAGGCTGTTTATTTTCTGGCTGATGAGCTGAGGACCATTTCACTGGGGAGATGCTGTAATTTTCCCATGATCTGGAAAATAATTCATAGCACTTTTATGTTGTCATTAACTGTCACATCTCTTGAGTTAAATATGAGTCCTGTCATTGGGAAGTCAGAAAGTGGCTCCTAAATTTCTCAATTTCATTAGCAATTGATTCAAATCATTTCCTGAAAATCGTCTGAATTGACATGAATTGCAGTGGTCCCTCAGCTCCGTGATTAATTAACCAAGCCATCAGGCTCACATTAACCTATTTATCAATCTTACGATTTCCTGCTTTTCAAAAAAAAATTAAAAAGCACTCTCATGATATTTTATGAGTTTTGAGAAAAATTAAAATGGGGCTAGGAAAAAATAAAAAAGTGATCTGTCCTTCTTAATCCAGAAGCCCAGATGGGGCAAAAAGAGGCAGAGTCAATTCATTTCTGCAAGTCCTAACTCCTTTAGGAAGCCGAGCTGATAAATGAATAAAGTAATCTATTGCTTTTCTAGTACCTTAAAAATTGTGTTTGTTCACACACACACAAAATACACACACAAACAAACACACACACACATGATGTTTTGTTACTGTTAGCATCCATTACATGAATTTAAAATTATCTATTGACTTCAATTAAGAAACAAGCTTATGGGGCTCAGGAATGGCTCAATTAAGTGCTGGCTATGCAAGCACGAGGACCTGAGTTCTGATCCCCATAACTTACTTTTAAAAGTAAGAAATAAAAGCAGAGTATGGTGGCTGAGAGGGGGCAGCAGAGGGGTCCCTGGGGATTGCTAGCTACATCAGTAAACTCCAGGTTGAGAAAGTCTGACTCAGATGATGGAGATGGAGTTTGGATGACACCTGCTGTCAATCTCTGACTGCACATGTACATACACCTATACACATGTGTCCACACATACACACATGCACAAACTTATTAGTAGAACTTCAGAGGCTCAAAAGGAAAATTACAATTGGCATCCTGGAAGCCACATAGATTACTGTGTTGCTATTTGCATTTGAAATACTATTTTCAATTAAAGACCATGCTGTGTGGACCTCTTTTGAGCTATTATTTATAACAAGGACCCCCAGTCAATTGCTTCAACAAGGAATGCCAGTATCAAGGCCTTCCAAGCTTGGGCCACACCGAAAGCCATTTGTTAGCTGAGAAAAGAACCAGCAAAGCGCCAAGCTGTTTACTTCTCTGAGTTCTCTCAGACATTGCTAGATTCAATTAATAATCGGTTCTTTTCCAAATAAATGAGTAGCCAACTGAATTCAGCCCCCTCTCTATGCAAAAAAAAATTGCTCTGTGTATAACTACAAAATGAACTACTCATTCGTCACAAATTCCCCTGTTATTATTTGCAGCAAGCTGGGGTTTCTCTTTTAAAACTGACTGCCAGGCCTCCTCTGGTGATGGATAACAGTTTGTGCCACACAGAAGCAGCCACACATGAGGGATTAGAGGAGACCCGGGATTTGGTAAATCTCTTCCCTCCACTCTCTGCCTGTGGTGTCCTGAGAAGAACAAGAGTCTGAGGACCTGGGGTCCTAACTGACCTCATCATTTTCATAGCTTCCTCTGGCCAGCCATTGGGCTCGGAGAGATGAAGAGAACTGAACTGTTTTCTCTGCGGCTTCTCATTTTTAGAGAAATGTGTGGCTGGTTTTCCTCACACTGTACTGTAAAGATGAGGCCTTGTTTAGGCTGAGAGAGGACCACAGAGGAGTCACCCGAAGAGTAGTTTCCTGAGAACCTGTGTGGAGTTCTCCCTCTCCTTGAATAGCCACAGAAGGACTCCTTAGTGAGGAGAACAGGAGTCTGGTCCTTGAAGTCACTGTAGATCACTGTACCACTGAGGTGGACCTGCCATGTACCTCTGTGCACAGTAAAGACCCCAAGGAAGCCAACTTCCTGGAAACAATACTGTTTTTCAATTCTTATTCTTAAATTTTTACATTAATAGATAATAATTGCAGGGCTGGAGAGATGGCTCAGTGGTTAAGAACACTGATTGATCTTCCAAAATCTGACACCCTCATACAGACAGACATATGCAGACAAAACACTAATGCACATAAAATAAAAGTAAAATTGAAAAAATAATTGCATATATTTTGTGGGATGGTGAGATTTTTTTGAACATACACATGAATAAATAATTCAAACTCAGTAACGTCGCCATCACCTCATAGACTAAGCATTTCCTTAAACTTAAAAGCAAGTTCTATGAGGGCTAGGTTGGTGCCATAGTGTGTAAAGCACCAGCTGGGCAAGAATGAAGACTTGTGTTTGAATGCCCAGTATCCATAGCATGTGCTTGTAGCCATACAGATGGGGACAGGGACAGGCAGAACCCAGGGACTTGCTGGACAGCCAGTATTGCCAAACCAGGGATCTTTAGCTACAGTCCAAGATCCTGTCTCAAAAATATTACAGAGATCCATATAGAAAAACACTTGACACTGACCTCTGGTGTCCATACACACAGTCATGGATGGATACACTGGCATACATAAGTGTGTATAGTCTCCAAAGGAGGTCTCTCGCATCGTGCATATGAGAATCAGGGGATATTCTTAAGCTCACTTCATAATTTGAAACTTGTGTTCTATTATGGGATTCCTCCCCCTGCACACACACACACACACACACACACACACACACACTTTTTTTTCACTTCCCTTGTCACCTTATGCACAGCAAAACTGTATCTTTTTTGTTTGTTTGTTTGTTTTTGACTTAAAGAGTTCGTTTTGTATGACCATTTAAACCCTGACAGGACTCACCGTCATCACCTTATTTCAATGCTTCCTCTCTCTCTCTCTCTCTCTCTCTCTCTCTCTCTCTCTCTCTCTCTCTCTCTCTCTCTCTCTTTCTCTCCAGCTCTCACTCTAGTGCTCTCTCTTTTCCATATAACTTCAAATAACAGAGAAGCCCAGGTCTCCCTGAACCTCTCTGTTGTGCTTGCAGTCATCATTTTAATCTGTCCAGTGCTAGAGTCTCACCCTGTGGAAAGACAAAGTCTTATCCTGAGGAAAAATAACCACAGGAGAGATGCATTATAAATACCAAAAATGAACGACCTAAGTCTGTGCTACAGCTTTGGCACATTGCCGAAAGATACCTCCAATTATATTACTAAAGAGAAAGAAAGGTCCCTTTCCCATAGATTATCTCCTATCCCCACTCTTTTGCTATAAAGCATCGTTATCCCCAGCCCTTTCTTGAATCTGCCAGGCTTTCAAGCTCCTGGGCTAGCTCCTGAGGATGGAAAGGGATTGCATTTGCAAATGTCAGCCCCCATCATCCATCTCCCCTCATTCCAACAATACACATTCGAGGTTCAGCAATCGCAGTTATATATTTCTCCTTAATGTTGTTGTAAGGTAATGGTTCTCTTATCTGAAATTCATCAGCCTGCTATAAATTTAAACTCCATTACTGCCAATAGAGAAAAGCTAAGCAGCAAACCACTTTCAATAAATTTGCACTTATGCAATTGAACTGTTATGGCCTCCTAGGAGAAGGTGAAACCCGTCCTGAGATATTTAAGTTAGTCTGAGTCACTGCTTCCTCTGGTGTTAAATTGGATCCACTGAGAGATGCTGGGCAGCACTTGTCAGTCCTGAGTTATAAGGAGAAATTTCAACTCCCCCAGCACCTCCCCACCCCCATTCTGTCTCCAGCATTCCTTATTAGACGGCATAATGACAAGGAACCACTGCATTGCTCTGTGACTTGGCACAACTAAATCCTACAAATGGAAACCCTGATGGATGGATACTTTTATGAATGATGTTAATGAGGATCTGAGCAACCCACACTCTGGGGATCCCTCATGTCCATTTATAAAGCTGTAAGTGAGGGCATGTATACACTCAAAGCCGAAGAATAATCACTAACATGTACATGGGATGTCATCCATGCAGCAAGAATACGGCTTTTGGGTGTGTTGCTATCCTGGCTACATTTGCTTACCTTCTTTTATTTCTGATGGAAAAAATGAAGTTCTGGGAGTAAAATGTCAGGGTGTGTGGCAACTATGCCCTGGTATCAGTCCTCCTGGCCTGTGGTTTTGGTGAGTGAAAACACATCTAATTCAGTAGCCTTCAGAAGACAGCTAAGAAGATTGGTTGTTGAAACAGAGTTCCTTAATGCCAGGGGATGGCTGTCAGCAAAATGCTTGCCTTGCAAGTATGAGGGCCCAAGTTTGGTTCCCAGAACTTGTTTCTTTGTTTGCTCATTTGTTTTAATAAACAAGCTCCAGGTGTGGTGTCTTACACTTGCACCACACTAGGGAGTAAGGATTAGGGAGATAAGAGTTTCCTGGAGCTAACTGACCATCAAGCCTTGCTTATTTGGCAAGATCTGGGTTGGTAAGAAAGCCTATCTCAGAGAATAAAACAAAACAAAGCAATAAAACAGCAAGGTGTCTGAGAAACAATAGTCAAGGTTGTCCTCTGGCCTCCACATTCACATACATAACTGGTCATATACCTGCACATTCACCTGTACAGACACATGCATCTATGTATTAACACATACATAGGCACCCCAACATACACAGAGATACAGAGAGCGAGAGCGAGAGCGAGAGCGAGCGAGCGAGAGAGAGAGAGAGAGAGAGAGAGAGAGAGAGAGAGAGAGAGAGAACCTTTAATTGAGCTGAAAGGAGAGAATGGGGAATGAGCTATAGCTATGGATAGTCACTGCTGTAGCCTTAGCTGGAGTCTCTAGAGGCCACTCATCTTAGGCATTCCAGCTTGGAAGCGAAGGGAGCTGGCCAATTAGACTTGATGGTTTGCAAGCTGGGGACAGGGTGACCGACCAACAACTAAGCTATTAAGGAGAAGGCTTGGAGATGCAGAAATTTAAGGTGAGGTCTGTTTATGGTTGAGAAAATTCTCACATCTCTCTATATACTTGCCATGGGAACTTTATCTCCCTGGGCATAATGAGCATGCTACAGGTTTCAGGAGTTTAGTTGTCACATATAAGCACATGCACACACATTTGCCTCTCCAAGCTGTATTTTTGCCCTTCAGCCTTGATACCCATGCTAAGGCCAGAACTAGCATTGCCTACCAGTCACAAGAACTGAACAGCGTTTGTAGTTAATTGGATGATATACATTATTCATGAGCCTCGAATCTATGATGCTTTTGGCATTTGTTGTTGGGGTGTGTGTACGAAATAAAGCCTTAGTTTTCTTGGTACAAAACATTCCTTATTTAAACTGCATTTTACAATCCACTTTTCAAAGTGAGAAAATTAGAAATGCTTTTAAGCGAAGTTAGGAACTACAAAGTAGACAGGAAACAAGCAGCAGAGACCATACGGAGAGAGAACTAAGTAGTAAGGGGTGAGAGTTTCCACGCTCTGGGTATAGCTGTGAAAGATGAGGCCTATAAAAGAAACGAACATGTTGATAATGACTAATAATTTTATGCATATATAATTCTATATTCATATTATTTCTACTATATATATGAATACAGGTTATATTGATCAATACTTTATAAATCTATACATCTATCTCCTCAAAAATTTATTTCAAATCACTGAGTTTAGGTTTTTTTTTTTTTACCCCATCTCATACTTATATATTCTAAAAGGCATCACTGAAGGACAGAAGAAACTTGGTGCTTATATGGTGTCCATTTTCTTTTCATGTAGTATAAACCTATCAGACTCATTTGCAGACTTCATGTTGAACTCCACACTTTCCTATCCACAATGTATTTAGATTTCTCAGATGAAGGTTATATAAAGAAATCACGTCCTTTAAGAAGTGAGGAAGTTAAAGCATAAGGACAGCCCGAGCCCCTCTGATTCAGTGGGAGAGAGATCAAGAAGTTGGGATTTAGTGTACTACTCTGACTGCATAATCACTCATTGCTGGGGAAACACCTTTGCTTTGAAGTGAAACAAGTGTGAGCCCAAACACCATCAAGTCTAGG
This sequence comes from Mus caroli, assembly GCF_978045245.1. NCBI lineage: Eukaryota > Metazoa > Chordata > Mammalia > Rodentia > Muridae > Mus > Mus caroli. The sequence continues at coordinate 16,389,271 of NW_028227267.1, read as the reverse complement.
ATCATGGGTAAGTTTCTTGGTTGTTAAGTTTCAATTCTTTGGTGGACACAAGCTCCTGCTGCTAAGTCTGATGAGCTGATTTCTATATCCAGGACCCATGTGGTAAAAGAAATATCTGGCACGCACAAATTGTCCTCATACCTCCACACGTACACACACATATATACCTGTATATACACACACATATATCTGCACACACATATACCTACAAAGACATAAACACATATGTTCTCTCTCTCTCTCTCTCTCTCTCTCTCTCTCTCTCTCTCTCTCACACACACACACACACACACACACACACAATGTAGTTGATTTCTTCCTATGCTTGTTTCTTCAATTGTAAAATGTAGACAAATTATGTACTTTTGTCATGAGACTTAGAGACAATAACTCCAGGTTATTGTAGAACGGTGCCTGGATCTTTATAAGCATTTGACTGGCTTATCTGTCTTGTCAGTGTTATTACAGAGTCTGAATATATACCCCACTGGGATATTCTTACCAGCACCATCCAGCTGGTAAGTGGGGGCATTTGGCTAAATTCTCTGTCAGACATTAAGTTCTTCAGATCAAATATAAATTTGTTGTATTATTGTATTTTAACCAGACCATAATTCAGTCAGTGGGTAGTCAGTAATAATATAAATCATGTTTTTACATCAAATAGCCTTGAGTAAGATGGTATTTTTCACATGCCCCTATTTAATGACCCCATCAGAAACCAGTGCCAATTCTGGGTTTTTGAGATGCAGAATAATTGAATGTATAAGAATATTGACAAGACAAGTTTCTCTTAGAAACAGTGGTTGATGTTCTTAAGATCAAACAAGTGTCAAGATTTCTGCTTATAGAATATGAGCCAGTTTTGCAAGGAAATGGTGATAAACCTATACACCAGCCAGCACAGGCTCAGAACTGGAAAAGAATCTTCACATAGCCATCTTATATTCACCCAGAAGGCATTCCCAGCAGTCCTTCCTTCTCATGTAGACTCTAGGATCATTGCTTTGGTTGAACTTTTAGAAGAGCAGAATGAATAGGCTGCCAGGTTGCTGAGTATTTCATCAGAGAAGTCCCCAAACTGGAGTAAAGTGATTGCCTGTCACCCAGAGTATGATGCATGGCCCAAGAGAGTCATCGCAAGGGGGAAAGAACTTTCTTAGAAGTTTCCCATTAAAATTCATGTCCATTTACATTCAACTTTAAGGTATATGCCTGTTTACTTTAATGCACATTTGCCCCTTAAATCTCTTAAAATAGGCATTCTGAGAAAATGCACTGAGTTTGTTCTGCATGTTAGGATAACCAGGCTCACAGCTGTGCGGCTCTGATTAGAAATGAGGGTTTGGAGGGGCTCTCTTTACTTGGGCTATTCCCCAAATCTCAGGTCATGCCAAAAGTGTGTGCTGCACCTCTGGTTTATCATCACTAGGCACAAGCTGATCAGCCTCTGTGGGTGAGGGTGTGTCAAATGATGACCTCTGACCCATCTGTCAGTTCTTCTTAAGGAACCACAGAGGACACTTGCTTCCCTTCAAAAGCTTCAGGAGCAGCCGGACTCATTTCTTTTCTGTCCAAGTGTATTAATTTCTGCTTCCGTAATGAGATGCAAGAGAGAAAAGGGAAGAAGAGTGACTGGGCATGATGAGTTGTGGCGCTCGCCTCCTCATCAGCGATGTAAAACAGCCTGGCTCTATTTACTGCTGCTGTCAGCAAGATCAATAAATAACACTTCAGTGACACAGAGAGGGAAAGTGTGCACTCACAGAAACCAAGGGGACCAGAAGGAGAAAGAGATGACATCCCTTTTGCCTTTCACTGTGCTTGGAGTCACCTGTTTCACAGGCAAAGAAAGAGTGACATAAATTGAATTTTGATTTAGAAAAGGAGGATGAATATCCCCCCCCACCTCACTCTGACCCCTACCCCAGAAGCTCCAGAGTGAGCTTTGGTTTAGAGAAGAGAAAATAAAGGGGTCCAGGTCTCTATGACCTCCCCCTGTGTAGCTGAACCCCCATGAAAGCCTATGAGCTCTCCCCCAAACCAAGTATGCAACAGACCCATCCTCGGTGACTTGAGGAGGGTTCTTGATTCCTAGTTTCATTTTCAAAAGTGTGCAGGGATAATTTGGAGCCCAAGGGATGTACAATGGATTACTGGATGGCCAAGAGGATGCTGAGCGCTACGAAATCCCTTCTCAGATCCACAAGTAGCATGCGTCGCATGCTGGAAGGCAGCACGGTACTATCACGAGAGGCTGATAGCACCACCGTGGAAGTCCCATGCTTTGTGACATATGACCTACATGAAATATCTGGTTGGGTATTCAGCTGGCTGGGCTGGGCTATTCCACAAATGGAAGGCAGTGCCTCCGGCGTCTTCTCTGTAAACTGCTGTGTGATAAACCTCCCCTGAAAGCAGATTAAGAATACTGTTTCATGTCTGGAGAACAAAACCATTCTATCTGTTTTATTTGTGTTACATTTCCTAATTTGGTTGACATTTGACTAGCACATGCATTTGAACTAAAACCTGACTGTGTTTGAGGTGAGTGTATAGGGCTTTTATATAATAGAGTCTCTGCAGCATTTTTTAAAAGTTTGGGTAGAACCCAATTGTAGTAGTTGCAGAAGTATTTGGGAGCTAGAAGGAAAGAGAAGTGGGGAAATCATTGAGGTAAGAGTGGTGAGTTGAATAATGGACAGCAGAGAGCGGGAGAGATGGGTAAAGGGTGGCATGGGAATTAAGCCAGTGAAAGAACCCCCTTTCATTTCAGGATGGGAAGGAAAATTCCCAGCTAGTAGTACTGGGTGCTTAGGTGCTTACCAGATGCCATGTACTGTTGAAAGTACCTTACAGGTTTCTAATCCTCAACTCGCATGCCAAGTCCATGAAATTGAGCTCCTGTCCTCTGTTTTTATCAGGAAGCACAGAGGACGATGGACTGTTTAAGGCAGTGGCTCTCAACCTTCCTATTACTGCAACCCTTTAATATAGTTCCTCATGTTGTAGTGACCCCCACCCATAAAATTATTTCATTGCTACTATATAACTGTAATTTGCTACTGATATGAATCATAATATAAATATCTAATATGCAGAATGTCTATTTCTTTTAAATTTTTAAGAATGACAAGTCTTATTTTTATGTGCATTGGTATTTTGCCTGCATGTGTATCAGTGTGAGGTCATCAGATACCCTGGAACTAGAGCTACAGACAGTTGGAGCTGCTGTGTGGAAATTTGAACACAGGTCCTCAACCACTGAGCCATTTCTCCAGCTCCATAGGGTATCTGATGTGTGACAGACTCCCAAAGGAGTTGGGACACATAAGTTGGAATGTAGTGGTCTAGGGCCACAGGAGGCAGGACTTGACCCCAGGATTTGATTGTGAGATGACTGCCTGGGTCTGACCTATCAGATGCTCTCAAGTCATTCATTTGCTCAGTAGATTCCTATAGAGCACCTACAGATCTGTCAGTTTCCTGTCAGGGGGATATATCTGAGAAAAGCTCCTCACGATCTGAAGGACAGGTGTGCTGATGAATGGAACTTTGCCTTAACTGTTAGCTCCTTGTTTTGTGATGTTGGTCTACATATCCCTAAAGTGATAAGATAGAGGTAGGAGGAGAGTGGATGGGTGTTAAAGGGAGCACTTTTCTGGGCAGGAAAGTGAGCCTGATTACATGACTGAAAGGTTTCCAGGGAGAAAGCAGGAGGAGATGTCTCTAGATGTCCTAGAGGCAGGCAGTTGTAACCATGGGAGACAGGTGACGCTCCCATGCTAACATGGAGTTCAGAACAGGCCAGTGAATCGAGGTGGTACAGAAGGAGCAATGGGTATTTGGAGTCAATAAACCATAGTCAAGCCAAAACAATACAAGAAAGAAAGTATTTTTTTTAAAAAAATTGGGAAGTGAATAACAATTTGAATTTTCTTCTGCCAAGAAGTATGCTTCACACACTACTTTAAGGTAGTTGGCAGTTAATTTGGAATGGCAGTCATATTGGGGCTTGGGGGCCTGTGAAGTAACATGTTTTAATTCTCTCACCCACAGCAAGAACTACTAAAACAAGAGGCTAGATTTTAAAGGTTTGGTTTCACAGGACCTGGTAAGCTTTTTACCCTCACAGGATGTTGAGAGGAGGAGGACCCTCCATGTCTGCTCTGTGTCTGAACCTGAAAAATGTCAGGCCTCCAGCTTGTTAACCACTGATTTGGCCATCATTGGTTTCTGCTTCAGCCGACTGCTACATTCATTGACTTAACACATTACTATCCCAGCATATGGTGGTCTGTAGGTGTTCTTCTATTATGGTCAAGTGCCACATTGGAACATGTTTCAATTTCAACTGACACACTAGTCTAACTTTGTCTATCCTTTAATTTGACTCAGTGGTAGCACTGCCTGAGATAACAGGCAGCACACAGTGAGTTATGATAGTGGTCTGTCATCTTAACATTCATTTAACACAGTCTCCCGCCCATGATCTAGCTGAATCTTACCAGTGTGCATGCATTTAGTTCCTGACATCTTGTATGCCAAGCACCTCTGCCATGATACATGAAATGTGCATACATCCTTCCATGAAAACATGTGTGAGTTGTGTAGTCAAAACAAAGATAACATGGCCAATTCTCCTCCAGTATGCATACTTTAATTGCATTTTTAACTGAGTAAAAGAAATTGTTTCTTGAAGAATAGTTGGGAACAATACATCAGATTTTGTGTTTCTTATATTCTTTCTGTACGATTCATTATTGTTATTTTTTTCATATTTTGAGGCAGGGTCTCACTTGGCTAGACTAGATTTCACCACATAGGCTAAGCTACCTTCAAACTCACAGAAATTTGTCTACCTCTGCCTCCTGAATGCTGGGATTACAAGCATGTGCCACCATTTTTGTTTACTTTTATTTTTATGAATGTGTGAAAAAGAGACAGAGACAGAGAAATATAAAGACACAGAGAGACACAGAAATATAGAGACACAAAGACACACAGAATCACATGTGTGCAGATGTCTCAGGAGTCTGAAATAGCATCAGATCTTTTGGAGCTGAAGTTACAGGTAGCTGTGAGCTCCCTGTGAGTTCTAGAAAATAAACTTGGAAGAATAGCAAGCATCATTTCAACACTGAACCTTCAATCTCTCCAGGTCTTGATGCTCATTTCTGAGAGGAAGAGACAGGAGAGATTGCTACTGGCCACCATACCGTGGAGGGGAAACCTTGCTTGACCTTGGTGTGATGAAAGTAGTAGGGATGGTTTTGGTGGCAGTGGAGAGCTCTAAAACCATGATGCTGGCATATGTACTCAAGTCAAGGGCAAAACAAGTATTTGAGAAACGTGTCTAAAAGCACTGCTAACTCAATTCGCCACAATAGCTTTTTATAGATTTGAAAAAGAGATTTGCTGTATATTCACAGGTGTGTACACAGTCACATTCATGTGATCAGAGCAGTGCCTCTGTGTATTCCCATGATCACTTTGTGTATTTATACTTCTGCCCTATCATTCCAGGATTATCTCTATACAGTATTTACTCTATATACATATATCACCTGTGTGTGTCTTATTACTGAACCTGATAAACTTTAATCTAACTATGGTGATTTGACTATAACCTAGGGCAAGGGGAGGAAGTAGGGTTTCATGATTCTAGCTCTATCAGAACTATTTAGACAGTGAGTGTTTATGTTCATGTGTGTATGTATGTGTGTGTGTCTGTGTTTATGTGTGTATCTGTCTCTATGTGTATGTGTCTGTGTGTATATGTTGTGTTGGAGTTAGAGAAGGGTAAGAAGCAGGAAATCTCAATCGTTGATCTCAATTTCTCCACACTTGGCATTCACCAATCCTTACTGATTTATCCAACCTTTAACCACAGTCCTGCCACAAACATCCTCTAAGTAACAGCTGGAGATATTCAGGACTTTCCCAAGGAGGTCATGAATCAACCAGGGCCTGAGAGAGACAACTCATGCTAGACCAATAATCCTTAAAATAAACAGCAATGGTCTTCATTTAGGAATCTTAGAAAAAGTAGCAAGACCGTTTGTAACATGTAATATGCATCACACAAATGATTGGTGTCCAGGAAGATGAGGACCACATATTATATTATTGGAAGAGTGATATATCCTTCAATAGTGCCTCCAAGGCCACTCTTAGCTTTCATCCCCAGATGATCATAAACACAATCCCTGAACATCAACTGTTCATAGTGGGAACCAATGCTTAAGCTCTTTAAGCACCAATTTCATGGTCATTGCAATGGGCATGCAGATTCTGGACTCTTTCAGTATTCATCATGCTTCTCTTCTTGATAAACACAACCCTACTTTTAGTAGGAATACCAATATACTGTAATGCTTAAAACCTCCAGTCTTCTTTACAGAAAGCCAAATGAATTATAAATGAAAACTGTTAGGAGCAAAGAAATGGAATCCTATCAAAGGGAGCTTATTAGTCTAATTCATGTTACTGTAACAAAATGCCCAAAGCTGAGAACTGATGAACAAAAAAGGTTTATTTAGCGGGTAGATGGATCAGGATTCTATAGTTAGCGGTAAGTTTCTTGCTGACAGAATTGTGCAGGGCATCACATATGTATCCTATGATTACTCTCCCTCTTCTTATGAAGCCACCAGGATTGAGCTAGAGAACTCAGCCAGGATGACCTCACCCATTCCTCATCTCCCCAAACTACACTTCCCATAAACACCACAGGAAGATTATGTTTCCAATATCTCCGTGCATCATAGAGAGGATTAAACATTTTCAATACTTGAGTAATTGAGGGCATACTCAAACACTTTCTAAAGTATAGATAGGCTGTGGTTTTGCCTTTATTCCTTGTTCTATCTGTCATTGGAGTGTGATGTCTTCAAGGGCCACAGTAGTTCCCTTGGGTCCATGAGGGTAACAGAATATCTAAGCTGACAGTGTCAACAGCTACTTTCTTCTTTTGCTATTCAAGTAAACAACGTGTATGAGGGTTGCTGTTCTCCCTCCCCTCCTGTTTTTTTTTTTTTTTCTCCATTAAAGCAATCTATATAAAGCACTCATTTCAAACTGAATCTAAGCCACTTCTATTAGATTCACTATGCTATTGTTTTGTTTACATTAGCAGGTGTCCTCTAGCTATGTATGTCACAACTGTCACCTGGCTGACAACTTGTGTAAACTGAGGTTGATTTATAAGATTTATAAGATATGCCCAGTTTCGGAGATGTTAACGAATGAACACCATTTGTTTGAGAATTGGCAGTCTAGGATAATGATAGCGGCTCTTGATCACAGCATACTTCTTATTCTTATTCTCATTGCCAGATGCATGGAGCATCCTCTAAGTGTTAGATCTTCCCTTTCATTCTTCTTAATGTAATCTTAGGGTTTGTCCACAGACCCAAGAGGCAGTGCCTCTTTAGACAACAGACAATGTAAGTTCCAGGTGGTGGCCACCAGAAATAGTTCTCTCTTAACCATTAGAGACCCCTAGTCATGAATTTGGGAAATATACCAAGTACTGTAGGTATCTCTTATATCTATCATTCAGATTGGCTCTTCAGACTAGTTCTAATTATTGAGCTGGAATTAATCTTATTGGGACAAACCAGTTCATTGAAATATTAAGTGTTCTCTTCATGTCACATGCCCCCACCCAGGTCTGGTGGGAATGCAGCGTTTCCATGACAATGCCGTACATTTAGTCAGCTGCACCTCAGAGTAAACAGTAATCCTTCAGAAAAACAAGAAGGTCATTACAGCAACTTGTCAAATCAATGCAGAGGGTGTCAGGGCCGATTAAGGTATCTTCTCTGGAAGCTGACACAGTGTCAATAGTACTGGGCCACCACTGCACAGGCAGATGATTGAAGTGAAGTGCCCATCAGTCAGGGCGTTGGGGTGGACTAACGATTCCCCGCGCTGCCTATTAGAGGTACATGACAACTCAATCCTGCTTGCTGGCAAAGAGAGAGAGAGGGAGAGACAGGGAAGGGGGGAAATAGTGACCTTGTTGCTTTGTTTGAAGCTGAATTAAATTGACAAGAACAGCTAATCTTTACCTTGGGCGATTAGCAGAATTAAAGCCCACAACAAAGGCACCCAAGGTTTTAACATCTATGCAAAGGCTCTGGGATGGTTATGACATAGGAAGGCTTCCTTGAGTATCCAGGTACCATCCACATAGTGATTCTGGGACCAGCTCCCTCCAGATGATATGTGGGCAATCCCATTAACACCTTGGCACAGCAGCATGCAAGGATGCAGACTCTCTGGATAAGTATGCCTCCCCCTATCTTTTTAGGAGTTGCTCTTCCCAGTGGCCCAGGCTGATTATTTTAGACTTATGAATCTGGACAGAGAAAAGTCATAAAAACAGGGGGCTTTTTAATATATTTCCCTGAAGAATAGTTTTCCCATATTTTAAATCTTCTACCCCAATGCTTCTACAGCAATTAGCCATTCAAGCTATCTAATAGTTCAGCAAAAAGAGACATGTCTGTGGTAGTGAACAGATCCAGGGAAGGAAATGAGCAGTTTCAGAGTTCTTGAACAGAAATTAGACATTCTTTCCTATTTAAGGGAATCTTCTATCCTTGGTCCTATGAAAGACATAGGAATATGCATTTTTTCTATTAGAAAAAAAAAATTGGACCAATAACATAAAAGAAGAAAATTTTTCTTTCATGTAAAAAGTACATTTAATATTTACTGAGGATACTTCAATTATTCAATGTGGGGCCATCAAAATATGGTTTTCTATAAAAGGCTAGAGAGCAAATATTTCAAGTTTATTTATATCATTTCAACTCTACCACTGCAACATGAAGAATATACAACATCATAGTGAATGGAAGTGAGTGGTGGCTCAAGAAAAAATTTATTTATAAAATAGAGTGGATACTAGATTTCAACTGCTGGTTCCAGTTTGTAGACTCCTAAAGAAAGTCGGTTTTTGCAACCAAGCAGCTGTCAGGAAGTGCCTTCTATATGTCATGCTGAGGCCTAGCTGTGACAAAAAAATGGAGCTGGCAGGGTTCCCATACTTGAAGAACTTGCAGTGTGGTGGGAAAGACAGACCTGTGGGCATAGGGTTATAGGTCAGTAGATTAGCAGCTATGATTAAAAGAACAAAGATGAAAGAGACTATGACAGAAAGTAGATTTGGGAACTATACATTCAAGGATGGGAAGGTGATTATAGTAAGTACAGTAGATCAGAACGCCATGGAGTCAGGGTGATCAGAGATTTGACTTTTCATTTTGTGTTTGTGGGAGGGGAAATAAGATGAGTAGAAAGGGTTAGGGAAAAAGAATGGAGACAACAAGGTTGGAAAAAAAAACTAATGGTAAGGTACACTAGTGGTAAGAACAACAAAGGGGTTTGTTTGGAAAAGCAAAGATTTGTAATTGCTAGTCTGTTGGCAACAAAGAACAATTAAGCAGGGACTTTATGCCCAGGAATAATACAATCATCTAGCTGTGTGAAGGCAAGCAAAGTGGGCACACCCTGTTTTAATAGTCTCAGGAAACAAAATAAAATAGAAACTATGGATTATGGTTGATCAGGGACTAGAGAGGACAAAGATGTAAGAAATGTTTTATAAATAGAATCTGTCAAGTATCTGCTCTTAGGATTATGGCTGGAGGGTTGACATAGAATCTGTTCCAAGAATCTTGTTCTTGGGGGAATGTAGGACCTTGAGAAGAATTTTAACAGTGCTAACCAGGGCAACAGAGCCACGGGGCAAATGTAGTCTAAAAGGATGGTCAAGAATATCACCATGGAAACCATCTCTAAGTGCCAAGTGTGGAAGATGATCCAAAGGTAAGAGTGAGGTCATGGAGCAGTGAGGTGAGAACCTCAGGAGATTTAGTGGAGGTCAGAAAACAGAGCTGGACATAGAATTGGAACAAACTACCCCAGGCTGAGGTGAGCAGAAGGTGATCCCTCTCTCTGCTTGCATTCAGGAGTGGGAGACAAGATGATATGCAGTGTGAGTTTATACAAATTCAGATACTGATATCACCAGAAATTACTCCCAGATGTCCATCTGGGCATGTCACAGTAGGGTACTGTTATCTGAGGCAGCTAGAATAGACGATGCTGCAGACAGAACACTGTCTGGGCATGTCATAGCAGGGCAATGTCACCTGAGGTAGGAAAGACAGATGTAGACAGATCAATATTGACTTCTGATGGCACAATGAGGTAGAGTCTCCTGCATGCTAACAGGTGACTTGATGGATGGGATGAAGCTTGGTGCTGAGATCAGCACCATTTTGGGACCATTCAATATGTCAGAATAGTGAAAGGTTCTGAGAATGGATGAAAATACCCCCAAAGGAATGTTTCCCTGAAGGGAATGGAGAAACTTTAACGTCCTTTGAAAATCACTTGGGGAAAACATGGTGAAGAGTAGCAATGTATAGATTCCATTCTGGCAGATGCTAATTTAATTTGTCTAAGGTTCTGCCTCAGGAATGAGGCCTTTAATATAGCATTCTTAGTGCACAGGCACACTTGAGAATGTTGATGGGGGGAGATGGGGCACAGGTGGCATTGTGCTTCCATGACATCCTATACATTATATATTTATATGTACATGTATATGTGCAGAATACTGTTGATCTTTAAAAAGAAGAACATACTGACATTTTATGACAACCTGGATGAAACAATATTGTGCAAAGAGAAATAAGTAGACAGATAAGTACTCTGTGGTCTCAGATGAAGGCTTTGAAAATGCGCTAATGTATAGAAATAGAGAGCACAATGGTGTTTACCTGGATGGGGAGCATGGGTAGAAGAGGCTGATAGAGGCCTAAGGAGATGCAGTTGTAATTATGCAGCATGAGTAATTCTAATTATAAAGTGGATAGAATTATAAAATTGTACTAATATTTATGTTGCAGGTTTACTAAGGAGGTTGGTTGAATAAAGTGTAGGTGCTGTTCAAAATTAAGGAAAGAAGAAATGGGGCTGGAGAGATGGCTCAGTGGTTAAGAGCACTGACTGCTCTTCCAGAGGTCCTGAGTTCAATTCCCAGCACCCACATGGTGGCTCACAACCATCTCTAATGGGATCTGATACCTTTCTTGGTGTGTTTGAAGACAGCAACAGTGTACTTATATACATACAATAAATGCATATTTTTTTTAGATTTAGTTTTAATTTTAATTTATTTTTTACACTCCATATTCCATTCCCCACCCACCCATCCACCCTCCATCTGCTTCACATTCCACACCTACTTCCCACCCCACCCTGCCTCCAAGTGGATGCCCCCACCTCCCAACCCACCTGATCTCTAAACTCCCTGGGGCCTCTAGTCTCTTAAGGGTTGGGTGCATCATCTCTGAATGAACACAGACCCAGAAGTCCTCTACTGTATGTGTGTTGGGAGCCGCATAGCAGCTGGTGTATGCTATCTGTTTCATGGTCCAGTGTCTGAGAGATCTCAGGGGTCCAGATTAATTGAGGCTGCTGGTCCTCCTACAGGATCGCCTTTCTCCTCAGCTTCTTTCAGCCTCCCCTAATTCAACAACAGGGGTCAGCTGCTTCTGTCCATTGGTTGGGTACAAATAATCTGCATCTGACTCTTTCAGCTGCATGTTGGGTCTTTTGGATGGCAGTCATGATAAATCCCTTTTTGTGAGCTCTCCATAGCCTCAGTAATAGTGTCAGGCCTTCAGACCTACCCTTGAGCTGGACCCCACTTTGGGTCTGTCACTGGCCTCCTTTTCCCCAGGCTCCTCTCTATTTCCATCCCTGTAATTCTTTTTTTTTTTTATTTATTTTTATTTATTTTTTTTTTAATTTTTAATATTTTTATTACATATTTTCCTCAATTACATTTCCAATGCTATCCCAAAAGTCCCCCATAGCGCCCCCCACTTCCCTACCCACCCATTCCCATTCTTTTGGCCCTGGCATTCCCCTATATTGGGGCATATAAAGTTCGCAAGTCCAATGGGCCTCTCTTTCCATTGATGGCCGACTAGGTCATCTTTCCATACATATGCAGCTAGAGACAAGAGCTCCGGGGTTCTGGTTAGTACATCATGTTGTTCCAACAATAGGGTTGCAGATCCCTTTAGCTCCTTGGGTACTTTCTCTAGCTTCTTCATTGGGAGCCCTGTGATACATCCAATAGCTGACTGTGAACATCCACTCCAGTGTTTGCTAGGCCCTGGCATTGTCTCACAAGAGACAGCTATATTTGGGTCCTTTCAGCAAAATCTTGCTAGTGTATGCAATGGTGTCAGCGTTTAGAAGCTGATTATGGGATGGATCCCTGGATACGGCAGTCTCTAAATGGTCCATCCTTTCATCACAGATACGAACTTTGTCTCTGTAACTCCTTCCCTGGGTGTTTTGTTCCCAATTCTAAGAAGGTGCACAGTGTCCACACTTTGGTCTTCATTCTTCTTGAATTTCATGCTTTTAGCAAATTGTATCATAACTTGGGTATCCTAAGTTTTGGGCTAATATCCATTTATCAGTGAATACATATTGTGTGAGTTCTTTTGTGATTGTGTTACTTCACTCAAGATGATGCCCTCCAGGTCCATCCATTTGGCTAGGAATTTCATAAATTCATTCTTTTTAATAGCTGAGTAGTACTCCATTGTGTAAATGTACCATAATTTCTGTATCCATTCCTCTGTTGAGGGACATCTGGGTTCTTTCCAGCTTCTGGCTATTATAAATAGGGCTGCTATGAACATAGTGGAGCATGTGTCCTTTTAACCGGTTGGGACATCTTCTGGATATATGCCCAGGAGAGGTATTGCTGGATCCTCCGGTAGTACTATGTCCAATTTTCTGAGGAAGCGCCAGACTGATTTCCAGAGTGGTTGTACAAGCTTGCAATCCCACCAACAATGGAGGAGTGTTCCTCTTTCTCCACATCCTCGCCAGCATCTGCTGTCACCTGAATTTTTGATCTTAGCCATTCTGACTGGTGTGAGGTGGAATCTCAGGGTTGTTTTGATTTGCATTTCCCTGATGATTAAGGATGTTGAACATTTTTTCAGGTGCTTCTCTGCCATTCGGTATTCCTCAGGTGAGAATTCTTTGTTCAGTTCTGAGCCCCATTTTTTAATGGGGTTATTTGACTTTCTGGAGTCCACCTTCTTGAGTTCTTTATATATATTGGATATTAGTCCCTTATCTGATTTAGGATAGGTGAAGATCCTTTCCCAATCTGTTGGTGGTTTTTTTGTCTTATTGATGGTGTCTTTAGCCTTGCAGAAGCTTTGTAGTTTCATGAGGTCCCACTTGTCAATTCTCAATCTTACAGCACAAGCCATTACTGTTCTTTTTTTTTTTAATATTTTTATTACATATTTTCCTCAATTACATTTCCAATACTATCCCAAAGGTCCCCCATAGCGCCCCCCACTTCCCTACCCACACATTCCCATTCTTTTGGCCCTGGCATTCCCCTATATTGGGGCATATAAAGTTTGCAAGTCCAATGGGCCTCTCTTTCCATTGATGGCCGACTAGGCCATCTTTCTATACATATGCAGCTAGAGACAAGAGCTCCAGGGTTCTGGTTAGTACATCATGTTGTTCCAACAATAGGGTTGCAGATCCCTTTAGCTCCTTGGGTACTTTCTCTAGCTTCTCCATTGGGAGCCCTGTGATACATCCAATAGCTGACTGTGAACATCCACTCCTGTGTTTGCTAGGCCCCGGCATCGTCTCACAAGAGACAGCTATATTTGGGTCCTTTCAGCAAGATCTTACTAGTGTATGCAATGGTGTCAGCATTTAGAAGCTGATTATGGGACGGATCCCTGGATACAGCAGTCTCTAAATGGTCCATCCTTTCATCACAGATACGAACTTTGTCTCTGTAACTCCTTCCCTGGGTGTTTTGTTCCCAATTCTAAGAAGGTGCACAGTGTCCACACTTTGGTCTTCATTCTTCTTGAGTTTCATGCGTTTAGCAAATTGTATCTTATATCTTGGGTATCCTAAGTTTTGGGCTAATATCCACTTATCAATGAATACATATTGTGTGAGTTCTTTTGTGATTGTGTTACTTCACTCAAGATGATGCCCTCCAGGTCCATCCATTTGGCTAGGAATTTCATAAATTCATTCTTTTTAATAGCTGAGTAGTACTCCATTGTGTAAATGTACCATAATTTCTGTATCCATTCCTCTGTTTAGGGACATCTGGGTTCTTTCCAGCTTCTGGCTATTATAAATAGGGCTGCTATGAACATAGTGGAGCATGTGTCCTTTTTACCGGTTGGGACATCTTCTGGATATATGCCCAGGAGAGGTATTGCTGGATCCTCCGGTAGTACTATGTCCAATTTTCTGAGGAAGCGCCAGACTGATTTCCAGAGTGGTTGTACAAGCTTGCAATCCCACCAACAATGGAGGAGTGTTCCACTTTCTCCACATCCTCGCCAGCATCTGCTGTCACCTGAATTTTTGATCTTAGCCATTCTGACTGGTGTGAGGTGGAATCTCAGGGTTGTTTTGATTTGCATTTCCCTGATGATTAAGGATGTTGAACATTTTTTCAGGTGCTTCTCTGCCATTCGGTATTCCTCAGGTGAGAATTCTTTGTTCAGTTCTGAGCCCCATTTTTTAATGGGGTTATTTGACTTTCTGGAGTCCACCTTCTTGAGTTCTTTATATATATTGGATATTAGTCCCTTATCTGATTTAGGATAGGTGAAGATCCTTTCCCAATCTGTTGGTGGTTTTTTTGTCTTATTGATGGTGTCTTTAGCCTTGCAGAAGCTTTGTAGTTTCATGAGGTCCCACTTGTCAATTCTCGATCTTACAGCACAAGCCATTACTGTTCTATTCAGGAATTTTTCCCCTGTGCCCATATCTTCAAGGCTTTTCCCCACTTTCTCCTCTATAAGTTTCAGTGTCTCTGGTTTTATGTGAAGTTCCTTGATCCACTTAGACTTGACCTTAGTACAAGGAGATAGGAATGGATCGATTCGCATTCTTCTACATGTTAACAACCAGTTGTGCCAGCACCATTTGTTGAAAATGCTGTCTTTCTTCCACTGGATGTTTTTAGCTCCCTTGTCGAAGATCAAGTTACCATAGGTGTGTGGGTTCGTTTCTGGGTCTTCAATTCTATTCCATTGGTCTATTTGTCTGTCACTATACCAGTACCATGCAGTTTTTATCACAATTGCTCTGTAGTAGAGCTTTAGGTCCGGCATGGTGATTCCACCAGAGGTTCTTTTATCCTTGAGAAGAGTTTTTGCTATCCTAGGTTTTTTGTTATTCCAGATGAATTTGCAGATTGCACTTTCTAATTCGTTGAAGAATTGAGTTGGAATTTTGATGGGGATTGCATTGAATCTGTAGATTGCTTTTGGCAAGATAGCCATTTTTACAATGTTGATCCTGCCAATCCATGAGCATGGGAGATCTTTCCATCTTCTGAGATCTTCTATAATTTCTTTCTTCAGAGACTTGAAGTTTTTATTATACAGATCTTTCACTTCCTTAGTTAGAGTCACGCCAAGATATTTTATATTATTTGTGACTATTGAGAAGGGTGTTGTTTCCCTAATTTCTTTCTCAGCCTGTTTATTCTTTGTGTAGAGAAAGGCCATTGATTTGTTTGAGTTAATTTTATATCCAGCTACTTCACCAAAGCTGTTTATCAGGCTTAGGAGTTCTCTGGTGGAATTTTTAGGGTCACTTATATATACTATCATATCATCTGCAAAAAGTGATATTTTGACTTCATCTTTTCCAATTTGTATCCCTTTGATCTCCTTTTGTTGTCAAATTGCTCTGGCTAGGACTTCAAGTACAATGTTGAATAGGTATGGAGAAAGTGGACAGCCTTGTCTAGTCCCTGAGTTTAGAGGGATTGCTTCAAGCTTCTCACCATTTACTTTGATGTTGGCTACTGGTTTGCTGTAGATTGCTTTTATCATGTTTAGGTATGGGCCTTGAATTCCTGATCTTTCCAAGACTTTTATCATGAATGGGTTTTGGCTCTTGTCGAATGCTTTCTCTGCATCTAACGAGATGATCATGTGGTTTTTGTCTTTGAGTTTGTTTATATAATGGATTATGTTGATGGGTTTCCATATATTAAACCATCCCTGCATCCCTGAAATAAAACCTACTTGGTCATGATGGATGATTGTTTTAATGTGTTCTTGGATTTGGTTAGTGAGAATTTTATTGAGTATTTTTGCATCGATATTCATAAGGGAAATTGGTCTGAAGTTCTCTATCTTTGTTGGATCTTTTTGTGGTTTAGGTATCAGGAGTAATTGTGGCTTCATAGAATGAGTTGGGCAGAGTACCTTGTATTTCTATTTTGTGGAATAGTTTGTGCAGAACTGGAATTAGATCTTCTTTCAAGGTCTGATAGAACTCTGCACTAAACCCATCTGGTCCTGGGCTTTTTTTAGTTGGGAGACTATTAATGACTGCTTCTATTTCTTTGGGGGATATAGGGCTGTTTAGATCATTAACCTGATCTTGATTCAACTTTGGTACCTGGTATCTGTCTAGGAACTTCTCCATTTCATCCAGGTTCTCCAGTTTTGTTGAGTATAGCCTTTGGTAGAAGGATCTGATGGTGTTTTGGATGTCTTCAGGATCTGTTGTTATGTCTCCTTTTTCATTTCTGATTTTGTTAATTAGGATGCTTTCCCTGTGCCCTCTAGTGAGTCTGGCTAAGGGTTTATCTATCTTGTTGATTTTCTTAAAGAACCAGCTCCTTGATTGGTTGATTCTTTGAATAGTTCTTCTTGTTTCCACTTGGTTGATTTGGCCCCTGAGTTTGATTATTTCCTGCCATCTACTCCTCTTGGGTGAATTTGCTTCCTTTTGTTCTAGTGCTTTTAGGTGTGTTGTCAAGCAGCTAATGTGTGCTCTCTCTAGTTTCATTTTGGAGGCACTCAGAGCTATGAGTTTTCCTTTTAGAAATGCTTTCATTGTGTCCCATAAGTTTGGGTATGTTGTGGCTTCATTTTCATTGAATTCTAAAATGTCCTTAATTTCTTTCTTTATTCCTTCCTTGACCAAGGTATCATTGAGAAGAGTGTTGTTCAGTTTCCATGTGAAGATTGGCTTTCTATTATTTATTTTGTTATTGAAGATCAGCCTTAGTCCATGGTGATCTGATAGGATGCATGGGACAATTTCAATATTTTTATATCTGTTGAGGCCTGTTTTGTGACCAATTATGTGGTCTCAGGTCCCGCGCACAATTGGATTGGAGCAGAAGCTGTGTTCCTCTCACCAGAAGTCTTAAGATCCTGTGGCAGGTGTTGTGGGTAGCTGGCGAGTGTCAGCCGACCCTGCGCCCTAGCTACCCCGGTGCTTTTCTGACCGGAAGACTTTTCCTTTTCTTTATCCCACTTCTACTCTCCTTTTTAGTAAATTTATTCAATGACTCTGGTAGAATTTTGTTTGAATCAACTTTTTTTTTTTAAATCAATTTTCTCTTCATTTCTCAAACTATTTTGATTTTCCATTTTCCTTTACCTGGTTGTGTTAGTTGTCTTGATTTTTTTTTTTTAATTTCTTTTAAAATTTTTTTTGCATCAGTTGATTTTTTAGCCCTCTCAAATTTCTAATTAACTTTTCAGTGTTATCTTCGTCTTCTCTCTTATGTGTTATTAAGGAGGGAAATTTTTATAAGGTAGGATGTACTGACTCTTATTTTCTGAGTTTTAGTAATAATTTTGACTATTTTTTATTTGGCTTTCATTCATAAAAGATTTTCTGATATTTAAGTATTTCTAATTTAATTCTTCCCTTTTCTGCTAGCATGATAATGTCCAATGTCTTTAGTGGACTTATATGCATCAGGGACTGGAGAGATGGTTCTGTGGTTAGGAGTACTTCCTATCCTTACAGAGGACTGACTAGAATTGAATCCCAGCCCCTACAAGGAAGCGCACCACCATCTATAAACCTCAGTCCCAGTGGATTTAATGGCCCTTATAATCTTTGTGAGCACCAAACAAACACATGGTACACATACATACATACATACATACATACATACATACATACATGTAGGCAAAATACTCTTAAAATAAGATGGTTAAATCTAATAAAAGGGGTAGCTTTAAAAAATGTGTGTGTGTTGTATGTATGTATGCATGTACACAAAATATGGGAAGAATGGTCCACAAATCATATTTTGCAAGCATTTTGTCTTATTTGTTTTTCTTTTCATCTGTTTTATTCCTTATCATCTATTGGCCGAATGAGTCCCCCACACTTTAATCTTCCTTTCTTTGACTCCTGTGGTGGTTTTACTGAAACTGTCCTCATGGGTTCATATATTTGAATACTTGGTCCCCAGTTGGTGAAACTATTTGGGATGGTTGGAAGATGTGGCCTTGTTGGAGGAGGTGATTTCCTAGTAGTGAGCTTTGAGGTTTCAAATAATGAAACATTTTTAGTCTTCTCTTTTCTCTCTCTCTTCTCTCTTTCTTGTCCCTCCCTCCCTCCCTACCTCCCTCTCTCCCTCCCTCCCTCCTACTTGTGGCATACATTAACCCTCAGGAACTGTAGGTCCAATTAAGCACTTTCCTTTATATGTTGCCTTGCTTATTGTGTTTGATAGCAATAAAAAAGTAACTAAGACAGTTTCCTACATTGTCGTGTATTCTAAAGAAAGCTGTTGTAAATCATATGTACTTGTAAGAATACTTCTTGCCATCAGTAATCAGATCTATCAATAAGCAGCCTGAGTAGTTTTATACTTAAGATGAACTTTCTCTGACAATGGATGTCAACAAATTTATGTCAATCTTTATTTTCTCCCTCCCCTTCCAACCTTTCTTCCTTCTACCTTTAATATTTCTTCTTAAACTGCCCTTTCACTGCCAAAAGCTTTCAGTTGGAGGCATGAGTGATCATTTCCTAGCATTTGGCATATTTTCTGTCTATGGTTTTTTGAAGTTTGGTAGTCTCTCTTACAGTTAAGAGTGTGTTTGTGTTTTTATTTTGGGCTGATCTCTATTGTTTTTACAGGATATCTGTGGAGATGTGGACCTAATTTGCTGGTATTAGTCTCAGCCACATAGAAGTTCATTTATGTCATTGTAGAAAACAATCTCCCATTTTATAATCAAAGATAAGATGTTTGCGACTCTGTGAGAAGCTTACTCCAAATCCAGCAGCTGTCCACTATGAGATACTGAGAATAATAGAAGGCTATATAGTTAGGAACTGAGATATTAGGATAAGATATATCTCGTTTCAAATTTTTCTGGTTTTGTAGTTTTTGTGATCACATGACTTAACTATCACGAGTTCTTGTTATCTTAGTCCAGCAAATAGGGATCACAACTTTCTTTTCACCACTCCACACAGAATATTAAACGACATAAACTATAAAAAGTCTGTAGTATACTTTCTACCATGGCATGAAACATTAAATACAAATGTTAGCCTCTTCCCTACCTTCACAACAATGTTTCTTTTATCACATTTAGCCCAGGTTTTGCTTACAATGTCCTGTTGCCTATAGACCCCAAAAGAGCTTGGACTAACCTTATGCTGGAGAACAAATAAAGAGGTCAATTTACCCAGTCATTGTTATAAATGCTCCAAACTTTTGAAGACATGAAAGTAATATGTAAAAGAGCTAGAAATTCATATATTCTCTGGATATCTAAGTCCTTCCACATTTCTTCTAATAACAGAAACCCATGATTTACCAGGAAGCCCATTTTCTTTGGTATCTCCCTTGACTTTTTGGTACCACACACTCAATCTAATCCTGTCAACTAAAAACTGGCTACAGAGTTTGGTGGCTGTTTATGGGATGGATCCCTGGGTGATGCAGTCTCTGGATGGTCCTTCCTTCCATCTCAGCTCCAAACTTTGTCTCTGTAACTCCCTCCATGGGTATTTTATTCCCCATTCCAAGGAGGAATGAAGTATCCACACTTTAGTCTTCTTTCTTCTTGAGTTTCATTTGAAATGTAAATAAAGAAAGTATCTAATATAAAAAGTGGCTACAGGTAACTGACCCTGTGTCCCTAACATACTGATTGCCTTATTGAAGTTATTAAAAAGCCATTGTTCCATGGTAATCCTGATGGGCTTAGACAGTAAAGGTGCTTGCTGCCAACCCCAACAACCTGAGTTCTATCCCTGGAACCCACATGATGGAAGGAGGGAAGCCAATTCTGCAAATTGTTCTCAGATCTCCACACCTCTACTGTGACATAAATAAAGGTTAAAAAAAATGAAACAACCCTGAGATTCAACCTTACACCAACCAGACTGGCTAAGATCAAAACCTCAGGTGAAAACACATGTTGGAGAGGATGTGGGGAAAGAGGAACACTCCTCCAATGCTGATGGAATTGGAAACTGGTAGAACCACTCTGGAAATCAATCTGGAGGTTCCTCAGAAAACTGAAAATACATCTACGTGAAGAGCCAGCTATACCACTCTTAGGAATATACCCAAAAGATGCCCTACCATGCCACAGGTGCACATGTTCCACTATGTTCGTAGCAGCCTTGTTTGTGATAGCCAGAATCTGGAAACAACCTAGATGTCCCAGGACAGAAGAATGGATACAGAAAATGTGGTTCATTTACACAATGGAATACTGCTCAGCTATTAAGAATAAGGACACCCTGAGTTTTGCAGACAAATGGATGGCACTAGAAAATATCATCCTGAGTGAGGTAACTCAGACTCAAAAGGACATGCATGGTATGTATTCACTAATAAGTGGATATTAGCTTTTTTTTTTTAAAAAGAGTACAGAATACCCATGATGCAGTCCACAGAACTCAAAAAGTTCAACAACCTGAAGTGCCCAAGTGAGGATGCCTCAGTCCCACTTGGGAGACAGAAGAAAGCACTCATAAGTGGAGAGAGAGGGAAGGACTTGGGAGGGAAAGTGGATGGGGACAGTAGTGGCAGGGGCGTGGGGGGAAAGAGGGAAACTGATCTGGTATTGGGTGAGGGAAAAGGACTGAAGCCCTGAGGGCCAGGAGAAAGAATGGAAACAGGCAACCTCAGGAAATAGGAGGTTGGGAAGAAGCCCCATAGGGCATCTGAGACCTGGGAGGTGAGAGACTCCCAGGACTCAAAGGGAGGGACCTTAGATGAAATGCCTGATAGTAAGGAAAGGGAACTTATAGAGCCCACCTCCAGCAGGAAGCCAGTACATCAAGTGAGGGATGGGGTTGCCATCCCACAGTCACATCTCTGACTCATAATACTGTCTGAAAGAATTACAGGGATGGCTCATCCAGCTGGATCAGCGCTGGGGTAGCAGGAGCGCAGGGTTGCCTGACACCCGCCAGCTACCCACAACCCCCGCCGCAGGATTTTGGAACTGCTGGTGAGTGGAACACAGCTTCTGCTCCAATCCAATTGCGCGGGACCTGAGACTGCATTAGTTAGGGAAGCAGAAACCGGCCTGAGTAGGACCACAGGCCTCATCCGGCTGGATCAGCGCCGGGGTAGCGGGAGCACAGGGTTGCCTGACACCCGCCAGCTACCCACGACCCCCACCGCAGGATTTTGGGACTGCTGGTGAGTGGAACACAGCTTCTGCTCCAGTCCAATCACGCGGGACCTGAGACTGCTCTGGTTGGGGAGAGAGAAATCAGGCCTACATAGGGCCACAACCCTCTTCCGGTCAGAAAAGCACTGGGGCAGCTGGGGCGCAGGGTCTGCTGACACTCGCCAGCTACCCACAACACCCGCCACAGGATCTTAAAACTTCTGGTGAGTGGAGCACAGCTTCTGCTCCAATCCAATTGCGCGGGACCTGAGACTGCATTAGTTAGGGAAGCAGAAAACCGGCCTGAGTAGGACCACAGGCCTCATCCGGCTGGATCAGCGCCGGGGTAGCAGGAGCGCAGGGTTGCCTGACACCCGCCAGCTACCCACGACCCCCACCGCAGGATTTTGGGACTGCTGGTGAGTGGAACACAGCTTCTGCTCCAGTCCAATCACGCGGGACCTGAGACTGCTCTGGTTGGGGAGAGAGAAATCAGGCCTACATAGGGCCACAACCCTCTTCCGGTCAGAAAAGCACCGGGGCAGCTGGGGTGCAGTGTCTGCTGACACTCGCCAGCTACCCACAACACCCGCCACAGGATCTTAAGACTTCTGGTGAGTGGAGCACAGCTTCTGCTCCAATCCAATTGCGCGGGACCTGAGACTGCATTAGTTAGGGAAGCAGAAACCGGCCTGAGTAGGACCACAGGCCTCATCCGGCTGGATCAGCGCCGGGGTAGCGGGAGCGCAGGGTTGCCTGACACCCGCCAGCTACCCACAACCCCCACCGCAGCATTTTGGGACTGCTGGTGAGTGGAACACAGCTTCTGCTCCAATCCAATTGCGCGGGACCTGAGACTGCATTAGTTAGGGAAGCAGAAACCGGCCTGAGTAGGGCCACAGGCCTCACCCGGCCAGATCAGCGCCAGGGTAGCGGGAGCGCAGGGTTGCCTGACACCCGCCAGCTACCCACGACCCCCGCTGCAGGATTTTGGGACTGCTGGTGAGTGGAACACAGCTTCTGCTCCAGTCCAATCACGCGGGACCTGAGACTGCTCTGGTTGGGGAGAGAGAAATCCGGCCTACATAGGGCCACAACCCTCTTCCGGTCAGAAAAACACCGGGGCAGCTGGGGCGCAGGGTCGGCTGATACTCACCAGCCACCCACAACACCCACCACAGGATCTTAAGACTTCTGGAGAGTGGAACACAGCTTCTGCTCCAATCCAATTGCACGCGGGACCAGAGACTGCATTAGTTAGGGAAGCAGAAAAACGGCCTGAGTAGGACCACAGGCCTCTTCCGGCGGGACCAGCACCGGGGTACCGTCAGCTACCCACGACCCCCGCCGCAGGATTTAGAGACTGCTGGTGAGTGGAACACAGCTTCTGCTCCAATCTTTAAATAGTGACAACGATAACAACTAACCCCAGAGATTACCAGATGGCGAAAGGTAAACGTAATAATCTTACTAACAGAAACCAAGACCACTCACCAACATCAGAACCCAGCACCCCCACTTCGCCCAGTCCAGGGCACCCCAACACACCGGAAAAGCTAGACACGGATCTAAAAGCATATCTCCTGATGATGGTAGAGGACTTCAAGAAGGACTTTAATAACACACTTAAAGAAATGCAGGAGAACACTGCTAAAAAGGCAGAAGAAAATAAAGAGGAAGCACAAAAATCCCTTAAAGAATTGCAGGAGAACACTGCTAAAGAGTTACAAATCCTTAAAGAAAAACATGATAACATAATCAAACAGGTAGAAGTCCTTACAGAAAAACAGGAAAACACATCCAAACAGATGATGGAAATGAACAAAACCATACTAGACCTAAAAAGGGAAGTAGACACAATAAAGAAAACCCAAAATGAGGCAACACTGGAGATAGAAACCCTAGGTAAGAAATCTGGAACCATAGATACGAGCATCAGCAACAGAATACAAGAGATGGAAGAGAGAATCTCAGGTGCAGAAGATTCCATAGAGAACATCGGCAAAACAATCAAGGAAAATGTAAAATGCAAAAAGATCCTAACTCAAAACATCCAAGAAATACAGGACATAATGAGAAGACCAAACCTACGGATAATAGGAGTGGATGAGAATGAAGATTTTCAACTCAAAGGACCAGCAAACATCTTCAACAAAATTATAGAAGAAAACTTCCCAAATCTAAAGAAAGAGATGCCCATGAACATACAAGAAGCCTACAGAACTCCAAATAGACTGGACCAGAAAAGAAATACCTCCCGACACATAATAATCAGAGCAACAAATGCTCTAAATAAAGATAGAATACTAAAAGCAGTAAGAGAAAAAGGCCAAGTAACATATAAAGGCAAGCCTATCAGAATTACACCAGACTTTTCACCAGAGACTATGAAAGCCAGAACCTGGACGGATGTTATACAGACACTAAAAGAACACAAATTCCAGCCCAGGCTACTATACCCAGCCAAACTCTCAATTAACATAGATGGAGAAACCAAAGTATTCCACGACAAAACCAAATTCACACATTATCTCTCCACGAATCCAGCCCTTGAAAGGATAATAACAGAAAAAAACCAATACAAGGACAGGAACCACGCCCTAGAAACAACAAGAAGGTAATCCCTCAACAAACCTAAAAGAAGACAGCCACAAGAACAAAATGCCAACTTTATCAACAAAAATAACAGGAAACAACAATTACTTTTCCTTAATATCTCTTAATATCAATGGACTCAACTCCCCGATAAAAAGACATAGACTAACAAACTGGCTACACAAACAAGACCCAACATTTTGCTGCTTACAGGAAACTCATCTCAGAGAAAAGGATAGACACTACCTCAGAATGAAAGGCTGGAAAACAATTTTCCAAGCAAATGGCATGAAGAAACAAGCTGGAGTAGCCATTCTAATATCTGATAAGATTGACTTCCAACCCAAAGTCATTAAAAAAGACAGGGAGGGACACTTCATACTGATCAAAGGTAAAATCCTCCAAGAGGAACTATCAATCCTGAATATCTATGCTCCAAATACAAAGGCAGCCACATTCATTAAAGAAACTTTAGTAAATCTCAAAGCACACATTGCACCTCATACAATAATAGTGGGAGACTTCAACACACCACTTTCACCAATGGACAGATCATGGAAACAGAATCTAAACAGGGACACAGTGAAACTAACAGAAATTATGAATCAAATGGATCTGGCAGATATCTACAGAACATTCTATCCTAAAACAAAAGGATATACCTTCTTCTCAGCACCTCATGGTACCTTCTCCAAAATTGACCACATAATTGGTCACAAAACAGGCCTCAACAGATATAAAAATATTGAAATTGTCCCATGCATCCTATCAGATCACCATGGACTAAGGCTGATCTTCAATAACAAAATAAATAATAGAAAGCCAACCTTCACGTGGAAACTGAACAACAATCTTCTCAATGATACCTTGGTCAAGGAAGGAATAACGAAAGAAATTAAGGACTTTTTAGAGTTCAATGAAAATGAAGCCACAACATACCCAAACTTATGGGACGCAATGAAAGCATTTTTAAGAGGAAAACTCATAGCTCTGAGTGCCTCCAAAAGGAAACTAGAGAGAGCACACATTAGCAGCTTGACAACACACCTAAAAGCACTAGAACAAAAGGAAGCAAATTCACCCAAGAGGAGTAGACAGCAGGAAATAATCAAACTCAGGGGTGAAATCAACCAAGTGGAAACAAGAAAAACTATTCAAAGAATCAACCAATCAAGGAGCTGGTTCTTTGAGAAAATCAACAAGATAGATAAACCCTTAGCCAGACTCACTAGAGGGCACAGGGAAAGCATCCTAATTAACAAAATCAGAAATGAAAAAGGAGACATAACAACAGATCCTGAAGACATCCAAAACACCATCAGATCCTTCTACCAAAGGCTATACTCAACAAAACTGGAGAACCTGGATGAAATGGAGAAGTTCCTAGACAGATACCAGGTACCAAAGTTGAATCAAGATCAGGTTAATGATCTAAACAGCCCTATATCCCCCAAAGAAATAGAAGCAGTCATTAATAGTCTCCCAACTAAAAAAAGCCCAGGACCAGATGGGTTTAGTGCAGAGTTCTATCAGACCTTCAAAGAAGATCTAATCCCAGTTCTTCACAAACTATTCCACAAAATAGAAACAGAAGGTACTCTACCCAACTCATTCTATGAAGCCACAATTACTCTGATACCTAAACCACAAAAAGACCCAACAAAGATAGAAAACTTCAGACCAATATCCCTTATGAATATTGATGCAAAAATCCTCAATAAAGTTCTTGCTAACCGAATCCAAGAACACATCAAAACAATCATCCATCCTGACCAAGTAGGTTTCATCCCAGGGATGCAGGGATGGTTCAATATACGGAAATCGATCAAAGTAATCCAGTATATAAAAAACTCAAAGACAAAAACCACATGGTCATCTCCTTAGATGCGGAAAAAGCATTTGACAAGATCCAACACCCATTCATGATAAAAGTCTTGGAAAGATCAGGAATTCAAGGCCCATACCTAAACATGATAAAAGCAATCTACAGCAAACCAGTAGCCAACATCAAAGTAAATGGTGAGAAGCTTGAAGCAATCCCTCTAAACTCAGGGACTAGACAAGGCTGTCCACTTTCTCCATACCTATTCAACATTGTACTTGAAGTCCTAGCCAGAGCAATTCGACAACAAAAGGAGATCAAAGGGATACAAATTGGAAAAGATGAAGTCAAAATATCACTTTTTGCAGATGATATGATAGTATATATAAGTGACCCTAAAAATTCCACCAGAGAACTCCTAAGCCTGATAAACAGCTTTGGTGAAGTAGCTGGATATAAAATTAACTCAAACAAATCAATGGCCTTTCTCTACACAAAGAATAAACAGGCTGAGAAAGAAATTAGGGAAACAACACCCTTCTCAATAGTCACAAATAATATAAAATATCTTGGCGTGACTCTAACTAAGGAAGTGAAAGATCTGTATAATAAAAACTTCAAGTCTCTGAAGAAAGAAATTATAGAAGATCTCAGAAGATGGAAAGATCTCCCATGCTCATGGATTGGCAGGATCAACATTGTAAAAATGGCTATCTTGCCAAAAGCAATCTACAGATTCAATGCAATCCCCATCAAAATTCCAAATCAATTCTTCAACGAATTAGAAAGTGCAATCTGCAAATTCATCTGGAATAACAAAAAACCTAGGATAGCAAAAACTCTTCTCAAGGATAAAAGAACCTCTGGTGGAATCACCATGCTGGACCTAAAGCTCTACTACAGAGCAATTGTGATAAAAACTGCATGGTACTGGTATAGTGACAGACAAATAGACCAATGGAATAGAATTGAAGACTCAGAAATGAACCCACACACCTACGGTCACTTGATCTTCGACAAGGGAGCTAAAAACATCCAGTGGAAGAAAGACAGCATTTTCTTTTTTTTTTTTCTTAGATCATATTTATTCCCTTTTTCCTTTTACAGAGAAAGTGGAAAACCAATCCTGTGTGTTATTTCAAGAAGGCGATTTCGTTGAATCCCTTTTCCAGGAAGCCAGGCAGTGGCTTGCAAAGCTTATTTCCTCTTGGCAGGGCTCATGGGATCTTGGTCTGCCTGTGTGTAGCTGTGAACTGGCCGCCGAAGACAGCTACCTTAACTCTTTCCTCAAATGCCCAGTGTTAATGTCTAAGAGAGTCACACCTGTGTGAAAGGACATCTCCTGGCAAGGCTTAATGATGCTAAACCAATTATTAAATGAAAGTTGGTAATATTATCTGGATAAGATGGTCTGAATTCCCAGATATACCTCAAACCCCCAATTCAATTTTTTTCTGAGATGTGGAAATTTTCACTGCCATGTTTGCACACCATGTAGTGCTTACCTCTTGTCTTCATGCTCTTGTTTCGGCTCTTTTTATGGTCATTTCCAGCAGGCCTGCTCTGTCACGTTTCTTGCAAGCCATCAGAGCCTATGCCCATTAATGCCAATGCTCTTTCATTACCACAGATGAGCACTTACGACTTAGTATCACAGGCATTTCCTCTGCAGTCTCTTCCACTCTCTTTTTAAGGCAAGGAAAAAAGCTCCTTAGGAGAAATTATGTAACTCTAGAAAGAGCAGCCAGCATTTGAGACATCCTGTGACAGCGAAAAGCCAAATTCCAGATGTGGGGTTTTGATTCTCCAAAGAAATGTGCATAGGGAAGGAGGGATTGGAGTCTGGTCAGGAACGCCTGAGACATTTGCTGATTGTCCTGTCCATGAAGCAAAGCTCCAGACCTGCAAGGAGAAGGGAGTTGGGACCCAGGCCCAGACCGTGATACCTCTGGCCCTATTTGTCCAGAAGCCCACTGTCTACTGGTGGACTTTCCCAGGCCTGGTCCATCAGGAACAACTTCCTGATGGTCTCAGGAAGTGCTTCCCCAGGAATTCTCAAGTAGGGCAATTAGGACAAGGTGCCATTCTCTCTCTCTCTTTCTCTCTCTCTCTCCCCCTTCCTTCCTTCCTTCCTTCCTTCCTTCCTTCCTTCCTTCCTTCCTTCCTTCCTTCCTTCCTTCCTTCCTTCCTTTCTTTCTTTCTTTCTTTCTTTCTTTCTTTCTTTCTTTCTTTCTTTCTTTCTCTCTTTCTGCATTTATTTTCCTTTGTGATCCTCTCTGCGTATGTTGAACAAGTAAATCCCCGAGCTTTTGAAGTTTGATCTTTTTTTTTTTTTTAACAGATTTTATTTTATTTATTTATTTATTTTTTAATATTTTTATTACATATTTTCCTCAATTACGTTTCCAATGCTATCCCAAAAGTCCCCCATAGCGCCCCCCCCACTTCCCTATCCACCCATTCCCATTCTTTTGGCCCTGGCATTCCCTTATATTGGGGCATATAAAGTTTGCAAGTCCAATGGGCCTCTCTTTCCATTGATGGCTGACTAGGCCATCTTTCGATACATATGCAGCTAGAGACAAGAGCTCCGGGGTTCTAGTTAGTACATCATGTTGTTCCAACAATAGGGTTGCAGATCCCTTTAGCTCCTTGGGTACTTACTCTAGCTTCTCCATTGGGAGCCCTGTGATACATCCAATAGCTGACTGTGAACATCCACTCCTGTGTTTGCTAGGCCCCAACATCGTCTCACAAGAGACAGCTATATTTGGGTCCTTTCAGCAAAATCTTGCTAGTGTATGCAATGGTGTCAGCGTTTAGAAGTTGATTATGGGATGGATCCCTGGGTACGGCAGTCTCTAAATGGTCCATCCTTTCATCACCGCTACGAACTTTGTCTCTGTAACTCCTTCCCTGGGTGTTTTGTTCCCAATTCTAAGAAGGGGCACAGTGTCCACACTTTGGTCTTCATTCTTCTTGAGTTTCATGCGTTTAGCAAATTGTATCTTAAATCTTGGGTATCCTAAGTTTTGGGCTAATATCCACTTATCAGTGAATACATATTGTGTGAGTTCTTTTGTGATTGTGTTACTTCACTCAAGATGATGCCCTCCAGGTCCATCCATTTGGCTAGGAATTTCATAAATTCATTCTTTTTAATAGCTGAGTAGTACTCCATTGTGTAAATGTACCATAATTTCTGTATCCATTCCTCTGTTGAGGGACATCTGGATTCTTTCCAGCTTCTGGCTATTATAAATAGGGCTGCTATGAACATAGTGGAACATGTGTCCTTTTTACCGGTTGGGACATCTTCTGGATATATGCCCAGGAGAGGTATTGCTGGATCCTCCGGTAGTACTATGTCCAATTTTCTGAGGAACCGCCAGACTGATTTCCAGAGTGGTTGTACAAGCTTGCAATCCCACCAACAATGGAGGAGTGTTCCTCTTTCTCCACATCCTCGCCAGCAACTGCTGTCACCTGAATTTTTGATCTTAGCCATTCTGACTGGTGTGAGGTGGAATCTCAGGGTTGTTTTGATTTGCATTTCCCTGATGATTAAGGATGTTGAACATTTTTTCAGGTGTTTCTCTGCCATTCGGTATTCCTCAGGCGAGAATTCTTTGTTCAGTTCTGAGCCCCATTTTTAATGGGGTTATTTGACTTTCTGGAGTCCACCTTCTTGAGTTCTTTATATATATTGGATATTAGTCCCTTATCTGATTTAGGATAGGTGAAGATCCTTTCCCAATCTGTTGGT
Source organism: Mus caroli (assembly GCF_978045245.1). Classification (NCBI taxonomy): domain Eukaryota; kingdom Metazoa; phylum Chordata; class Mammalia; order Rodentia; family Muridae; genus Mus; species Mus caroli. The sequence continues at coordinate 16,359,561 of NW_028227267.1, read as the reverse complement.
GGTTTTTTTGTCTTATTGATGGTGTCTTTAGCCTTGCAGAAGCTTTGTAGTTTCATGAGGTCCCACTTGTCAATTCTCGATCTTACAGCACAAGCCATTACTGTTCTATTCAGGAATTTTTCCCCTGTGCCCATATCTTCAAGGCTTTTCCCCACTTTCTCCTCTATAAGTTTCAGTGTCTCTGGTTTTATGTGAAGTTCCTTGATCCACTTAGACTTGACCTTAGTACAAGGAGATAGGAATGGATCGATTCGCATTCTTCTACATGTTAACAACCAGTTGTGCCAGCACCATTTGTTGAAAATGCTGTCTTTCTTCCACTGGATGTTTTTAGCTCCCTTGTCGAAGATCAAGTGACCGTAGGTGTGTGGGTTCATTTCTGGGTCTTCAATTCTATTCCATTGGTCTATTTGTCTGTCACTATACCAGTACCATGCAGTTTTTATCACAATTGCTCTGTAGTAGAGCTTTAGGTCCGGCATGGTGATTCCACCAGAGGTTCTTTTATCCTTGAGAAGAGTTTTTGCTATCCTAGGTTTTTTGTTATTCCAGATGAATTTGCAGATTGCACTTTCTAATTCGTTGAAGAATTGAGTTGGAATTTTGATGGGGATTGCATTGAATCTGTAGATTGCTTTTGGCAAGATAGCCATTTTTACAATGTTGATCCTGCCAATCCATGAGCATGGGAGATCTTTCCATCTTCTGAGATCTTCTATAATTTCTTTCTTCAGAGACTTGAAGTTTTTATTATACAGATCTTTCACTTCCTTAGTTAGAGTCACGCCAAGATATTTTATATTATTTGTGACTATTGAGAAGGGTGTTGTTTCCCTAATTTCTTTCTCAGCCTGTTTATTCTTTGTGTAGAGAAAGGCCATTGATTTGTTTGAGTTAATTTTATATCCAGCTACTTCACCGAAGCTGTTTATCAGGCTTAGGAGTTCTCTGGTGGAATTTTTAGGGTCACTTATATATACTATCATATCATCTGCAAAAAGTGATATTTTGACTTCATCTTTTCCAATTTGTATCCCTTTGATCTCCTTTTGTTGTCGAATTGCTCTGGCTAGGACTTCAAGTACAATGTTGAATAGGTATGGAGAAAGTGGACAGCCTTGTCTAGTCCCTGAGTTTAGAGGGATTGCTTCAAGCTTCTCACCATTTACTTTGATGTTGGCTACTGGTTTGCTGTAGATTGCTTTTATCATGTTTAGGTATGGGCCTTGAATTCCTGATCTTTCCAAGACTTTTATCATGAATGGGTGTTGGATCTTGTCAAATGCTTTTTCCGCATCTAACGAGATGACCATGTGGTTTTTGTCTTTGAGTTTGTTTATATACTGGATTACGTTGATCGATTTCCGTATATTGAACCATCCCTGCATCCCTGGGATGAAACCTACTTGGTCAGGATGGATGATTGTTTTGATGTGTTCTTGGATTCGGTTAGCAAGAACTTTATTGAGGATTTTTGCATCAATATTCATAAGGGATATTGGTCTGAAGTTTTCTATCTTTGTTGGGTCTTTTTGTGGTTTAGGTATCAGGGTAATTGTGGCTTCATAGAATGAGTTGGGTAGAGTACCTTCTGTTTCTATTTTGTGGAATAGTTTGTGAAGAACTGGGATTACATCTTCTTTGAAGGTCTGATAGAACTCTGCACTAAACCCATCTGGTCCTGGGCTTTTTTTGGTTGGGAGACTATTAATGACTGCTTCTATTTCTTTGGGGGATATAGGGCTGTTTAGATCATTAACCTGATCTTGATTCAACTTTGGTACCTGGTATCTGTCTAGGAACTTCTCCATTTCATCCAGGTTCTCCAGTTTTGTTGAGTATAGCCTTTGGTAGAAGGATCTGATGGTGTTTTGGATGTCTTCAGGATCTGTTGTTATGTCTCCTTTTTCATTTCTGATTTTGTTAATTAGGATGCTTTCCCTGTGCCCTCTAGTGAGTCTGGCTAAGGGTTTATCTATCTTGTTGATTTTCTCAAAGAACCAGCTCCTTGATTGGTTGATTCTTTGAATAGTTTTTCTTGTTTCCACTTGGTTGATTTCACCCCTGAGTTTGATTATTTCCTGCCGTCTACTCCTCTTGGGTGAATTTGCTTCCTTTTGTTCTAGTGCTTTTAGGTGTGTTGTCAAGCTGCTAATGTGTGCTCTTTCTAGTTTCCTTTTGGAGGCACTCAGAGCTATGAGTTTTCCTCTTAGAAATGCTTTCATTGCGTCCCATAAGTTTGGGTATGTTGTGGCTTCATTTTCATTGAACTCTAAAAAGTCCTTAATTTCTTTCTTTATTCCTTCCTTGACCAAGGTATCATTGAGAAGAGTGTTGTTCAGTTTCCACGTGAAGATTGGCTTTCTATTATTTATTTTGTTATTGAAGATCAGCCTTAGTCCATGGTGATCTGATAGGATGCATGGGACAATTTCAATGTTTTTGTATCTGTTGAGTCCTGTTTTGTGCCCAATTACGTGGTCAATTTTGGAGAAGGTACCATGAGGTGCTGAGAAGAAGGTGTATCCTTTTGTTTTAGGGTAAAATGTTCTGTAGATATCTGCCAGATCCATTTGATCCATAACTTCTGTTAGTTTCACTGTGTCCCTGTTTAGTTTCTGTTTCCATGATCTGTCCATTGGTGAAAGTGGTGTGTTGAAGTCTCCCACTATTATTGTATGAGGTGCAATGTGTGCTTTGAGATTTACTAAAGTTTCTTTAATGAATGAGGCTGCCTTTGTATTTGGAGCATAGATATTCAGGATTGATAGTTCCTCTTGGAGGATTTTACCTTTGATGAGTATGAAGTGCTCCTCCCTGTCTTTTTTGATGACTTTGGGTTGGAAGTCAATCTTATCTGATATTAGAATGGCTACTCCAGCTTGTTTCTTCAGACCATTTGCTTGGAAAATTGTTTTCCAGCCTTTCATTCTGAGGTAGTGTCTATCTTTTTCTCTGAGATGAGTTTCTTGTAAGCAGCAAAATGTTGGGTCTTGTTTGTGTAGCCAGTTTGTTAGTCTATGTCTTTTTATCGGGGAGTTGAGTCCATTGATATTAAGAGATATTAAGGAAAAGTAATTGTTGTTTCCTGTTATTTTTGTTGTTAAAGTTGGCATTCTGTTCTTGTGGCTGTCTTCTTTTAGGTTTGTTGAGGGATTACCTTCTTGTTGTTTCTAGGGCGTGGTTCCTGTCCTTGTATTGGTTTTTTTCTGTTATTATCCTTTGAAGGGCTGGATTCGTGGAGAGATAATGTGTGAATTTGGCTTTGTCGTGGAATACTTTGGTTTCTCCATCTATGTTAATTGAGAGTTTGGCTGGGTATAGTAGCTTGGGCTGGAATTTGTGTTCTTTTAGTGTCTGTATAACATCTGTCCAGGATCTTCTAGCTTTCATAATCTCTGGTGAAAAATCTGGTGTAATTCTGATAGGCTTGCCTTTATATGTTACTTGGCCTTTTTCTCTTACTGCTTTTAGTATTCTATCTTTATTTAGTGCATTTGTTGTTCTGATTATTATGTGTCGGGAGGTATTTCTTTTCTGGTCCAGCCTATTTGGAGTTCTGTAGGCTTCTTGTATGTTCATGGGCATCTCTTTCTTTAGATTTGGGAAGTTTTCTTCTATAATTTTGTTGAAGATGTTTGCTGGTCCTTTGAGTTGAAAATCTTCATTCTCATCCACTCCTATTATCCGTAGGTTTGGTCTTCTCATTGTGTCCTGTATTTCCTGGATGTTTTGAGTTAGGATCTTTTTGCATTTTCCATTTTCCTTGATTGTCGTGCCCATGTTCTCTATGGAATCTTCTGCACCTGAGATTCTCTCTTCCATCTCTTGTATTCTGTTGCTGATGCTTGCATCTATGGTTCCAGATTTCTTTCCTAGGGTTTCTATCTCCAGTGTTGCCTCATTTTGGGTTTTCTTTATTGTGTCTACTTCCCTTTTTAGGTCTAGTATGGTTTTGTTCATTTCCATCATCTGATTGGATGTGTTTTCCTGTTTCTCTTTAAGGACTTCTACCAGTTTGGTTGTGTTTTCCTGTTTTTCTTTAAGGACTTGTAACTCTTTAGCCATGTTCTCCTGTAATTCTTTAAAGTCCTTCTTGATGTCCTCTACCATCATCATGAGATATGCTTTTAAATCCAGGTCTAATTTTTCGGGTGTGTTGGGGTGCCCTGGACTGGGCGAAGTGGGAGTGCTGGGTCCTGATGATGGTGAGTGGTCTTGGTTTCTGTTAGTAAGATTCTTACCTTTACCTCTCGCCATCTGGTAATCTCTGGAGTTGTTATAGTTGTCTCTGTTCAGAGGTTGTTCTTCTGGGGATTCTGAGTATCCTCTGTCAGCAGACCTGTACAGACTAAGTTCGGCGGAGTCCCGGAGCCAAGATGGCGCTCCCTGCAGGGCAGGTCACTGTTCTCCGGCTGGGAGGGTGTCGGATGTCTGCGGCCCCAAAAGGGTGCTGCCTCAGCGGTTCTGTGGCTCCCGCCTGTCCCAGAAGCTGTCTGCCTCTGTGGTCCTCACTCTGACCTGTACAGACTAAGTTCGGCGGAGTCCCGGAGCCAAGATGGCGCTCCCTGCAGGGCAGGTCACTGTCCTCCGACTGGGAGGGTGCCGGATGTCTGCGGCCCCTAAAGGGTGCTGCCTCAGCAGCTCTGTGGCTCCCGCCTGTCCCAGAAGCCGTCTGCCCCCTTGGTCCCCACTCTGACCTGTAGAGACTAAGCTCGGCGGAGTCCCGGAGCCAAGATGGCGTTCCCTGCAGGGCAGGTCACTGTCCTCCGACTGGGAGGGTGCTGGATGTCTGCGGCCCCAAAAGGGTGCTGCCTCAGCGGCTCTGTGGCTCCCGCCTGTCCCAGAAGCTGTCTGCCTCTGTGGTCCTCACTCTAACCTGTAGACTAAGTTCGGCGGAGTCCCGGAGCCAAGATGGCACTCTCTGCAGGGCAGGTCTCTGTCCTCCGGCTGGGAGGGTGCCGGAAGTCTCGGCCCCAAAAGGGTGCTGCCTCAGCGGCTCTGTGGCTCCTGCCTGTCCCAGAAGCCGTCTGCCCCCGTGGTCCCCACTCTGACCTGTAGAGACTAAGCTCGGCGGAGTCCCGGAGCCAAGATGGCGCTCCCTGCAGGGCAGGTCACTGTCCTCCGACTGGGAGGGTGCCGGATGTCTGCGGCCCCAAAAGGGTGCTGCCTCAGCGGCTCTGTGGCTCCCGCCTGTCCCAGAAGCTGTCTGCCTCTGTGGTCCTCACTCTAACCTGTAGACTAAGTTCGGCGGAGTCCCGGAGCCAAGATGGCGCTCCCTGCAGGGCAGGTCACTGTCCTCCGACTGGGAGGGTGCCGGATGTCTGCGGCCCCAAAAGGGTGCTGCCTCAGCGGCTCTGTGGCTCCCGCCTGTCCCAGAAGCTGTCTGCCTCTGTGGTCCTCACTCTAACCTGTAGACTAAGTTCGGCGGAGTCCCGGAGCCAAGATGGCGCTCTCTGCAGGGCAGGTCTCTGTCCTCCGGCTGGGAGGGTGCCGGAAGTCTGCGGCCCCAAAAGGGTGCTGCCTCAGCGGCTCTGTGGCTCCTGCCTGTCCCAGAAGCCGTCTGCCCCTGTGGTCCCCACTCTGACCTGTAGAGACTAAGCTCGGCGGAGTCCCGGAGCCAAGATGGCGCTCCCTGCAGGGCAGGTCACTGTCCTCCGACTGGGAGGGTGCTGGATGTCGGATCGACAGCATTTTCAACAAATGGTGCTGGCACAACTGGTTGTTAACATGTAGAAGAATGGGAATCGATCCATTCCTATCTCCTTGTACTACGGTCAAGTCTAAGTGGATCAAGGAACTTCACATAAAACCAGAGACACTGAAACTTATAGAGGAGAAAGTGGGGAAAAGCCTTGAAGATATTGCTACAGGTGAAAAATTCCTGAATAGAACAGTAATGGCTTGTGCTGTAAGATCGAGAATTGACAAGTGGGACCTCATGAAACTACAAAGCTTCTGCAAGGCTAAAGACACCATCAATAAGACAAAAAAACCACCAACAGATTGGGAAAGGATCTTCACCTATCCTAAATCAGATAAGGGACTAATATCCAATATATATAAAGAACTCAAGAAGGTGGACTCCAGAAAGTCAAATAACCCCATTAAAAAATGGGGCTCAGAACTGAACAAAGAATTCTCACCTGAGGAATACCGAATGGCAGAGAAGCACCCGAAAAAATGTTCAACATCCTTAATCATCAGGGAAATGCAAATCAAAACAACCCTGAGATTCCACCTCACACCAGTCAGAATGGCTAAGATCAAAAATTCAGGTGACAGCAGATGCTGGCGAGGATGTGGAGAAAGAGGAACTCTCCTCCATTGTTGGTGGGATTGCAAGCTTGTACAACCACTCTGGAAATCAATCTGGCGCTTCCTCAGAAAATTGGACATAGTACTACCGAAGGATCCAGCAATACCTCTCCTGGGCATATATCCAGAAGATGTCCCAACCGGTAAAAAGGACACATGCTCCACTATGTTCATAGCAGCCCTATTTATAATAGCCAGAAGCTGGAAAGAACCCAGATGTCCCTCAACAGAGGAATGGATACAGAAATTATGGTACATTTACACAATGGAGTACTACTCAGCTATTAAAAAGAATGAATTTATGAAATTCCTAGCCAAATGGATGGACCTGGAGGGCATCATCTTGAGTGAAGTAACACAATCACAAAAGAACTCACACAATATGTATTCACTGATAAGTGGATATTAGCCCAAAACTTAGGATACCCAAGATATAAGATACAATTTGCCAAACGCATGAAACTCAAGAAGAATGAAGACCAAAGTGTGGACACTGTGCCCCTTCTTAGAATTGGGAACAAAACACCCAGGGAAGGAGTTACAGAGACAAAGTTCGTATCTGTGATGAAAGGATGGACCATTTAGAGACTGCCGTATCCAGGGATCCATCCCATAATCAGCTTCTAAACGCTGACATCATTGCATACACTAGCAAGATTTTGCTGAAAGGACCCAAATATAGCTGTCTCTTGTGAGATGATGCCGGGGCCTAGCAAACACAGGAGTGGATGTTCACAGTCAGCTATTGGATGTATCACAGGGCTCCCAATGGAGAAGCTAGAGAAAGTACCCAAGGAGCTAAAGGGATCTGCAACCCTATTGTTGGAACAACATGATGTACTAACCAGAACCCCGGAGCTTTTGTCTCTAGCTGCATATGTATCGAAAGATGGCCTAGTCGGCCATCACTGGAAAGAGAGGCCCATTGGACTTGCAAACTTTATATGCCCCAATATAGGGGAATGCCAGGGCCAAAAGAATGGGAATGGGTGGGTAGGGAAGTGGGGGGCGCTATGGGGGACTTTTGGGATAGCATTGGAAATGTAATTGAGGAAAATATGTAATAAAAATATTAAAAATTAAAAAAAAAAGAAAAGGAAAAAAGACATAGAAAAGGAGTTGTTGGTGGAAGACAAAAAAGAGATATTATATTTATAATTGGAGACTTTAATTAAGTAATGTGAAATAGTGGATCAGACTTAATATTGAAATTTTTAATTAATTTAATTAATTTAATTTTAATTTAACACAATTATGAAGTTTTTGTGACATTCACTCAGAATGCTCAGTACTGGCACAGATATTTAACTGTTTTTTTTTTTTTTTTTTTTTTTTTTTTTTTTTGCTTTAAATTGTATGTATATTTGGGAGTCAGGATATGTACATATTAGTTCAGGTGCTCACAGATCCAAGAAGATGGCATAAGGTCTCCTGGTGCTGTAGTTACAAACATTTGTGAGCCAACTTATATTGGTGTTAAGAACTGTATTCTGGTTTGTAGGAGTAGAACATGCTTTTAACTGCGGATACCTCACTCTAACCCCACTGAAGCATGTCTTGTAAAAGACATCAAACATAAAAGAAAAATTCCCTCCAATCTTCCCCCCAAAAATGAATAACTTACAATGCCCAAAATGTTTACTGGAATCAAACTTCTCATAACAGTGCCAGATACACATTTTAAAGACTTCAGTGTGAGAGAACCAATTTAAAACATAACAGAGTTTAATGAAATCTATAATGTACTTCCCAGAAATATACAGAAATTTCAACTGGCTGGTAGCTGACTCAAAAACATGACAATGAAGAGAGAAAGATTTATTGTGGGTGGAATATGGCTTACAAGACAGGAAGAAAATCAAGATCAAAGATGGTTGTAAAAATACTATTTACTGTGTCAAACTAAAATTATTCAACATGGCTTAGCAGGTAAAGGCACTGGCCACCTAGTCCGACTTTAATTTGATTGTGGTTCTACATGAAAGAAAAGAGAAGAGAGAACTTCCCCCAAGTTGTCTTCTGATCTTTATACGTGCATTGCAGCATGCACATGCCCCACAATGCAGCCCACACACAAATAAATAAGTAAATAAAAGTAATAAAAGAAAAAGATATACCACCACCACCAATAATAATAATAATAATAATAATAATAATAATAAAGAAATGGAGGAAAAATAAGTGATTATGGGCATTAGAATATATACATGGAAAGACAACTACAGGTGAAAGCAAAAGACTTTTCTAAGTGCAACAGTATTTTTAAAAGATTAAAAATATGAGTCAAGTAAGCAAATTAACAAAGATATATAATATGAAACATACTTTTAAAATATGATGACAATGATATCAGCTTGAAAAATACAAATTGGCTCACGAAGTAAGACTCACACACACACACACATATATATATGCACACACATGCACAACATATAAACATGTGTGTGTACCCTATTCCCTGATATAACAGAAGCCATCTAGGGAAAGTTCACGTAAGCAAATGAATTTTTCTGGAGATGGCCCACCATTTTGAATGGCCTATGATGGGTGAGTGCTGAGAGGTAAGGTCCAAAGAGACTTCATTCCAGGATTTCTTCTTGTTGGTAATATGCCTTTTTCTATCATTATTACATAACCTAATGATTCCCGGGCATCAGCCCACCCTATTGGATACATTTATTGAAGATCATCATGGAGATATACTCTCATGTAATGATACTATATAAATAACTCAATTTCACAATTTCTGATAATGATTTTATAGAATTTTTAAATTGATACAAGTAATCAATCCCAAGTTCCCTATCTAGTAAAGATACAAGTAGAACTCTGAAAACCTTCACATATCATAAGCCAGTTGCACTAAGATAAGAAAACAGGCTTGGAACAAGTTTGTGGTCAAGGAAGACATTCCTTCTAGGTGAGGTCCAGGGGTGAAGTCAGAGGTGTGCACTAGAATAAGGCAAGGCCATAAGAAAGTGTTGCACTGAACTTATAATGAGCTTACAGAATGAAACACTGCTCTGAACTTGCTATCAACATCCTTCTGTAACTCCCCTTTATGTAACATTTTATCTATGAGGTAATTCTTCCTTACATAGAGAACTTTTTTTCTAAAAGCTATAAAAAGCTGGAAGTAATAATAAAGTGTTCACATAGCCATTTCTGATTCACCTGGTGTGCATGTATGTATAAATGACTTTTTTCTTTCATTCTCTTTTCTTTCATGAAGAGTTAATGAACTCTAAGCATGGCTTCGGCTCCTAAACTGGAGAGAAAAGAGCCCTAGACATTAAGCCTTTTCTGTTATTAATCCCCTGCTGCTGAACAGCAGGAGTTAATTACCAGAATCCAACAGCTTTTGCCTTAGAATAGCAAAGAGTTAAAGAAAGAGAAAATTTACCAGAAGTAGAATACTTTAGCCCCCAACTTTTGTCACCTCAACTGCCAATGTCACCCAGCACTGCATGCCTCAGTACCTGGTGCCCTGGCTGGTCCATGACATGTGTACCAACTTCTTTCTTAGTTAGGGTTTCATTGAGGTGAAGAGACAGCATGACCATGCAAACTGTTATAAAGAAAAACATTTAATTGAGGCTCTCTTAATATTTCAGAGGTTTAGTTCATTATTGTCATGGCAGGAAACATTGTGGCATGCAGGCAGACGTGGTACTAGAGAAGGAGCTGAGAATTCTACATTTTGATCCACAGAGAACAGAAGAAGACTGTGTTCACACTGAACATAATTTGAGCATATATGACCACAAAATCAGCCTCCAAAGTGACACACTTCCTCCAACAAAGCCACACCTTCTAATAGGGCTATCCCTATGGTCAAGCATTTAAACACATGAGTCTATGCAGGCCATATATATTCAAACCACCACATTAGCACTGCTGCCTTTAAATTTCTAAAAGCTCAAGAGAAAACAAAGTGCATACTCCTAAACAATAAACAGATGGGGATTTTGTAAAGAGGGAGTGATAGAAATCAAGATGCACATGAATATAGGACACAATGGTACATGACTAGAGTCTCTGTTCATAGCAGTCAGACTGCAAGTTCCAGGCCAGCATGAGGTCAGCAGTGCAGGCATGCTCTCCTTTCCTGGGCACTGAATTTCCACCTCTTGAGACTTAGGTCTCAATGGTTGCTGAGCTGTTTGAGTGCACTCCTCACTCATGATCATGGGTTTCAGAGGCCAGTTGACCTGAGTCTGTGGTTTATAGTAATTCTTAATTCTGTAATTTGTTCTGTGATGATGGTTTAGGAGAAGAGGGCTGTTCATATGATAAAGAGTTCTAAATTAACCAGTAGATAATAGAGTGTTTCTAGAAAAACAAGGAACACAGTATGCTAATTTTCTACTAAATTACATATATTGCTCAAACTCCACAGTAGCTACAGTGATTGTTTAGAACTTAGTCTAAGAATCTCCCCTCCCTTGGGAAAGGAGAGTTTACTACTGAAAATGTTTAAAATTGTTCTCAAATCACGGTAACAACACCTTTAATTCTAGCATTTGTGAGGCAGAGTCAAGTGCATCTCTACAAGTTTGAAGCTATCTTGTTCTATATAGCAAGTTCCAGGTTAACATGGACTACATATCATGTCTCTAAACAAAACAACAACAACAAAATAATTAAATATAACTGTAGAGAGAATCTCTTATATCTTGGGTAGAAGTATCATATGCCAACATAAAAAACCTATGGTCAATGAGATAAGGTAGGACTGGAATGTGGGGCATTGAGCAGAGAAAGAGAGGAACTGTTGGAAAGAGTCTGACATGGTAGATTTGTCCCAGACTCTTTAGAAGTCAGACACATAAAACTGAGGAGAGGTAACTAAACATATGGAAGACATTAAAAATGGGTTAATTGAGTTACAAGCTAGTTAGGGAATAAGACCAAGCTTGTGGCCTAAACATTTATTCATAATAATTCTGTCTCAGAATCATTTCAGGGAACAAAGAGGCTGGGTGAAAAACCACCAATGTGGACCATAAAATTCAAGTTTAGAAAAGTCTTGGGTAAGAATCTATGCAGCTATATAACTTTTACTTGATTCTATTGTTATTAATAATTTCTTTGACCCACGCATGGCTGGTCTTCCCATCTTCCTACATTTGAGAGCTCATGCTTCTTTCTTTCATAATCTCCAGGATGGTGCTTGATAATAGTTTGATGGACACTTGTTTCATTTAGGATGCTATCTCCTACTTGTAAGAAGAGGGAATACTCCAATGATTTACCTCTATATCCCAAATTCTCAATGTTCAATAAACTCTCAATCATTGTTTAGTAAGAGAAGGATGTTTCAATAAATGTATTTATGTAAAAAGTGACTAACATCTCCATGTAAATACTCCTGGAAAAGAGTTGAAAACAAATTCAACTTTAATACTGTTGTATCTCTCAAGTCCTCTCAGCCAGTCTGTATAGACTTGTCATAAGGCAGTTGAGATGGTCTTCACCTGAGGGCTGAGCTCCCACTTCTGTTCAGTGAACTGCACAGTAAGAGTGAGTGGTGGAAGGAATTCAGTGCTGGTGTTAGAAAAGTCTGGATTCACAGTATGACTCTTCTACTTATTGCAAACATTTGAAATGATTAGGAACCTCAGGCTCAGTGCACTCAGTGTTAAGATTGGACGTTCTCCCTGTACCACACAAACTTCTTGTAATATAAACGAGATGCCTCTGTTGTGGTTTCATGACATAGAGTATGGCCATAGCAGGGGCTTGGTCATTTGGTTTCTATCTCATTCTGCTCTTTTGCTGTGTGCTAAAACTCTATCTTCATTTCTACCACATTATAAAACCCAAGGGACATCTTTACTGTAGTATGACTTTCCCTGAACATAGGAAACATTTATTATAACTTAGTTGTGGCCATTGTAAATATTTTTCATTACCTACAAGGAGATGCGATCCTAGAACTTCAGGGCCTTGATACTGTCAGGACTATCCAAGAGAGCCTGGTGGGTGACTGACAGAGAAACTGGAGAGTAGTTTTTAAATCCCTGCTGGAGCTCTACCTAACACCAGTTGGGGAACCACAGAGTCCAACAACAACAATTATCCAGCATCATTTTCTCTTCTTTCAGTAGATACTTAATTGGCATCTGTTAATCAACTTGACCAGATTCCAGTAATCACAACTTATTTTCCAATTTGACAGGACATGCTCAGAGGAAAAGAATAAAAGAGCACACAGGGGGATAGATGTAGCAACAGATAATCAACATTTTTAATTGAATTCGAGGTTTGATCTTAAGCCTCTCATTGCAGTGTCTATATTGAATCTATCATTAGCAGAATAATTCTATTTTCTTTTTCTCATTACTTTAAATTGGCCGGCAAAAGAAAAGTAGGATTCCAGACAAGCATGCTTATTGGGGAAAATAACTGAACTGATTGAAGCAATAGTTTAATCCTGTGCGTTCTAATATAATCTTTTACAATGTGGAAAATGTGCTGTTCTACATAATACAGTGACTGCTAGAAATATGAGCATTGGAAGTGTGGCTGGCACAACAGAAGAAGGAGAATAATTTTAATTTTATTTATTATACATTAATTTCAGTAGGAATATGTGGCTAGATACCATGAGGAGTGACACAGACATGAAGCCACAGCAAGAGTCTTGTTTGCTAAATGTTTTCAGAGTTTTCACGTTGAGCCTGCATTGTTGGAAGGGCAAGCTGGCTCTGTATTACAAATGCCTGTGTATGTTCCTGTCCAGCTAGAGCTTTGCCAGGTTTCTGTAAGTTGCTTCCAATCAACCCTAGCTCTGGCTTCCTGATGTCTATCTTGCAAGCTGCCCTTTCTCATTTATAAAGGTAGTTGACATTGACTTATTTTACTCTTAACTGCATTGTACCAGTTTCCCTTTTGGTTTCTTTACCACTTTCCTGGTAGTCGTTTGTCTTTTCCTATATAAATCTAAGTGGTTTTAGTACATAACACCTTGAAGTAAGTGCATTAGACACTGCTAAGTAAAGAATCACTGAACTGAAAAACATGTCTGTGGAAATTTTCCAAACTGAAAGTACAAAGATAAAAGCAAAACAAATGAGAATCCAAAACCCTTGGATACCTAGAAAATGTAAAGTATATGCATTCCCAAACGTTCTGAGAATGCCACATGGGATACATACCACAAAACCTAGACCTGAGTATATTGTATCCAAATTGTAGATACCAAAAGACAAAAGGACACACTTAAAAGGAGCCATAAATTAAGGAAAACATGCTACATATAAAGGACAATTACTGGCCCCTTATCTCTAGAAGCCATACAAGAAAGAAAAAAAAGTGAAGTGAATTATTTAAATTTTTGAAAAATAACACCCCATCATCCTAAGAATCTGGATCCTGCAAAACTATTCTCCAAAGATGAAATAGAAATAAAAACTTCCATGATGAAAAGAAATTGGAAGAAGATCTCCTCCAGCAAGTCTTCCTTGGAAGACTTGTTTTAAAAATTAATGCTATAAATAAGAACCTCGGGCATATATTTAAGAAATGACAAACATTGAGAAAGAAATAAATGAGGGGAATTTAAATAGTTAAATGATTTGAATAGGAGATAACCACAACAGGTTCATGTGTTGCATGCTTGGTTCCCAGCTGTGAAGTCCTTTTGGAAGGTTTGCGAAACTTTAGGTTATAGAGGTTAGCTGGAGGAAGTATGTCATTGGGGACAAGAATTTAATGTAATACCCTGTTCTTCCTGCCTTCTAATTCCTATCCTTCACAAAGCTTTAAAATAAAAAATTTCCCTACCATGTACTCTTAGTCCCATGATGATTTACCCAAGTACATGAAGGCAAGCAGGTGCTGACTGAGCACTCTGAAGACACAAGTCTAATGCCTCTAACCTCCTTTAAACTGTTCTCACAGTCTGCTTTCACAGACACCCAAGGTAACTCAGTGTTTCTTTCTTATTATTCTTAATAGATCTAATTATTACAGTTTGTTCATAAATAATAACCGAATCAAAGTGTTCATTACTTATTGGCTGTGGATAAATGAAATGAATGGCCACAAAGTTAGATGATAGAAATTCTAAAGACCATCTGCAAGGAGTCTTTACTAACTGAAAAGTGCTGTAGTGTTATTTAATAGCATATAACACTATAATGAGGCAGTATTATATTAAATATAGGTGTGTGATGAAACCTAATAGAGCTACAAATTTTTATATTATTTTATATGTAATTTTACTAATTCTTAGAAAATTTTATACAATGTATCTTGATCATATTCTCCCCTTTTTTGAATATCTTTCAATGCTGGTAACTGTTTGTTGGAATTGTAGGTGGAAAATGCAGGAAGTGGGTGCGGCCATGGGCCAAGATGGTTACTGCCTTGCCCCAGTGAGGCTGCATGCGTGGGCTGCCTGCCAGGCTGAACCGTTCCTCAAGTCCGGACCTGTCAGCCTATCTGTGAATGATCTGAGCTCGTGCCTGGAGCATGTGTGAATTCTGATTGGATGAGGTGGGGTGGAGCTAGAAGGAGGTGAGTCAGGGTGAATAGAGTTTTAGCCCTTGCCTTGAGTAGAAGTAGTAGAAGAGAAGCTGTTGTAATAGGAGTAGTTTAGCCCTTGCCCTAAGAAAAAGCTGCTGGGGAAAAGAGCTGTAAAGGAAAAAGCCACAAGAAGTAAAGAAGCCGTTGCGTGAACCCGACTTGGTGTCCCTGTGTTGTTCCTGTTGCCGTCGGAGACTGTGGAGACCTGAGTGGAGAGGACCTGAGCAGAAAAAACTAATGATTGCTTTTCTCATTCAGGAGCTTGCATGGCTCCTTCTAAAACTTGTAAAACTTCACTGAGCAATAGTCCTTTTTCTTCAGTGAGGTAACTCCCAGATAAGAAACAGATTGATTTATCTGCCTTGGTCCCAGAATGTGTGGTCTCTTGAGCAATTGAGCATTGCCTTCTTTTACTGAAAAGCACCATGGGCAATCACACTAGCCTATATTTTCTGAGCATCTTTTGTACTCCCCTGACCAACAATTCCAAAGGAGGTAAGGACATGTCTCATTCCCTGCACTGGGATTAGCTTGTGACCCCAATTGGTGTAGCTTCAGTGTTTTATAATGGGTTTTGTTACTTTAGAATGATAAACCATCCTTGAATTCTTAGGATATATATGGCTTGCTTATGGTATATAATTCTATTTAAACAATGGTTAGATTTAATTGGTTACTATTTCATTGAAGTCTCTTACAGTTATATACTGAGAGATACTGTCTATAGCTTTATGTCATGTTTATATTCATTTGGCTTTTGAATTAGCGTAATTTTCACTCACATAGTTCCTTGTCCTCTAATATTCTAAACAATTTAAAAAATAATTGGCATGGCATCTTTATTAAATATCTTATGCGTTCACCAATAAATCTGTCTGGGCCTGGTGTTTTCTGTTTTAACAGGTGACTTGTTACCAGCCAATTTCTATAATAAATATGGGTCTAACAGGATTACATAGTTTTACTTGTATGATTTTCAATGAATTGGTCCATTTCATCTAAGCTATTTAATTGTTAATTGTAAGGCATAGAATTGTTAATAATGTTGTATTGTTAACCTTTTAATGTTCATGGGGTCAGTAGTGCAGACTGTTCCTTCATTTCTGACATTAGCAATTGGGATCTTCCTTTTTGCCCTTGGTTAGGTCTGGCTAATGGATTATTTTATTGATTTTTCAAAAGAAACATCTTTTCTCATTGATTTTTTTTCTCTACTGATTTTATGTTTTCAATTTCATTGATTTCTGTTATAACCTTTAATTCTTGAATTCTTACTTTGGATGTAATTTGTTCTTGTTATCATTTCCTAAGGTACAAGCTTTGGCTAGTGGATTTAACCTTTGTTCTCCTAACAAATGCATTTGTAAGGTCAAGGAAGGGTTCTTCCACCAGACATGACCCCGTGCTTCATCTTGTCCTTCTGTCATACCATTGACTGTATAGATAAGTATATTAAGCACATGAGAAAGCCAGTAACATTTAGGAGTCAAATACAAGAGTAAGTTATCACAAGCCATGAAACGCTTTTCACTGGTGGCTCTTTTGGTTAGCACTACACACAGAGACTTTTTGGAGACTGTCACTCCAGTCTTCTGAAATTAATTCTACAGCATACTCATGTGTACTCTATCGTTCTGAAGTCAATGGAGTAGGGTGGGTAAGAAGAAAGCAATGGAATCAAGTGACCTGGGTTTGTCTCTCATTCTACGAGTTACTTGCTGAGTGATCCTGGACATTTCACCTTGGCCTTTCTCACTTATACAATGTGGGCAAATTATAGTATATGGAGATGTAAAGATTCAGTTCAGCAAATTCATATAAGAGGTCTGTAATGCTGCCTGGACCATACCATTGACTTTTGTTCAAATGGGATGAGCTGCCATGAACTATGTATATTTCCATCGAGTCTGTGACATGACAGCTTTGCCAAACTACTATCTTGCCATTCTTTTGATATGATATCCATCATGTTGACATCTAGGGAAATACTCTGCAGGAATTTGACAGATAATATTTGGATTGCCATTCTTCAAGTCACCTTGAAATGAACATATCCTAGACACATTCACTAAAGTCTGTGACCTTCAAAGGTACACAAAACACAGTTACAAATATCTCTAATAACTCCTAGAGTGCACGTACACACACACACACACACACACACACACACACAGAGAGAGAGAGAGAGAGAGAGAGAGAGAGAGAGAGAGAAAGAGAGAGAGAGTTCTTAAAGTTCTTAATGATAGGGTTTTCTAAATTCAGTTGTATATACAATGCCTGCCAGCAGAAACTGGTTCATCCTTAGTTCTCCCTGGAATAGTTCTTCACAGATGGCCAAGTTTCAGGCAAAGTATAACTAAAGAAGCAAAACTAGGGGATATTGACAAAGCAATGCTGTCATCATAGAGAAAGAGAATACTTGCCATTTGTTTTGTTGCCCATGTGGCTGGTTGCCTTTAAAAGGATGTCCATGTCCCAAGGATTGGATGCAGGGTTCAGAGCTAGCAAATCTGTACCAGACACACACCCCCACCCACAAGAGACTGTCAGAAAGAATTAGAATCTCTCTAAGTTGGAAAAAGACACTTCTCCTGGTGGCAGGCACTTATCTTACTCAATAATACCATGTCAATGTGGCCACACACCATAGAGTCTCTCAATGACAGAGGAGAGGCATTATCCCACCCAGGGAGAAACTACTCAGCACCCGATGTGAATCAGAGGAGGTCAGGCTCATATGGATACCATTTGTGGAAAGTTTATATGAAAACTAGGAAATTTGACTTAGTAGACTGGCGGAAATAAAAATTCAAACAAACAAAAACATTTTCAAAACCAACTCTGAGGGGAAAACTAACAGTACAAAAGGTTTATCATTGCCTCTAAGATGTCTTTGGCAACGTCATCATTTTCTCAAACTGCATTCCTTGGAACACGAGTGTTGAGTGGGATAGTACTACAAAACTGTATGGGCTCAGAATCAGCCCAGAACAATCAGTGTTGTACACTCCCTGTTAGAAAATGACACATAGGGACTTTGAAAGTTTTCAAAAGAAAATAGAAACTGTTCATTTTGGTCTATTCCAGATTTCTTCAAATTTATGTGAGCATCTAAGCATTTGATTTAGACTGTTTTACAACTGACTACAGCCTGTTGAGTGGTAATAGTGATGATTTCCTTCCTATACCATGACCTGCTCATTGTTGCCCACAGCCAGACGACTCACAGTTCCAAACATCTGCCCATTCTGATTAGCTACGCAAAGATATGTTGTGGATAAGAAAGTGGTTTCAGAGAGGCTTGTAACGTTTATGTGAATACATCCCATGTACTAGATTGCTAAAAACACTCAGAAGTGAGCCAGTCATGTTAAGCAACACTAAATGAATTAAATGAATGTATCACAAAAAGCTCCCAATTTTTAGCTTCCCTGAAAAAAAAAGTAATACAGAGTAAACAAAAGTTAATAAAAATTATTATTTGACTGAAGGAGGAATTATAATTTACAAGTTGAATAAAAAAGCTTGCTTAGTTCATCAATTTGACAAATGTTCCTCAACATTTATATTGAAGATTCTTACTATGAGAAGTGATAATCTTATTCAGATGATCTATATCTAAAAGGCCTTGAGAGGGGCTGAGGAGGTACCTGAATTAGTACAATATTTGTATGCGAGCTTGAGAAGCTGAACTCAGATCCTCAGTTCCTCTGTAAGAGGCTGGGGGCCATGGCATTCCCCCACACTGGGGCACAGAGCCTTCTCAGGACCAAGAGCCTCTCCTCCCATTGATGACCTACTAGGCCATCCTCTGCTACCTGCTACATATACAGCTAGAGCCATAAGTCCCACCATGTGTTTTCTTTGGGTGGTGGTTTACTCGTAGGGAGCTCTGGAGGTATTGATTAGTTCATATTGCTGTTCTTCCTATGGGGCTGCAAGCGCCTTCAGCTCCTTGGGTACTTTCTCTAGCTCCTTCAGTGGGGACCCTGTGCTCCATCCAATGGATGGCTGTGAGCGTCCACTTCTGTATTTGTCAGGCACTGGCAGAGCACGGTCATGGTGTCTCTTCACAGCCATGGAAACCCTAAGACATGTTGGATTCAATCCAATGTAGTGGAAAACAATAATGCATAGGGTGTTGTCAATGTGACACAAGTTAAAGTTATCTGATAGGAGTGAACCTCAGTTTAAAAAATGAAGAAAATGTCTCCATGTATGTCCTCCCTTCAGGTTCCTGCCCTGTTGGGGTTCCTATCCTGACTTTCTTTAACAGGGATGAACAGTGATGTGGGAATGTAAACCAAATAAACCCTTTCTTCTCAAAAAAAATAAAAATAAAAAATAAAAATAAAATAAAAATGCTGGAGCCTGCATTGTGTGTCTGCAAACTTTGCGTGAGGAAATGGAGCTCTCTGAAGCTCACAGGCCACCCAGTAGCCTAATTGATGAGTGCCAGGTACCAGAGAGAGAGACTACCTCAAAACTAAGGTTAAACAACAAGAACAAGAACAGCAAGAACAACAACAACAACAACAAAACCTAAAAAAAAACAAAACAAAACAAAAAAAACAACTGAGAAGATACTCAATGACCTAATGTTGACCTCTGGTCTTACACATACATACACACACAAGGTCACATAGACTCACAAATGAACTTGTGGCATATTGCATTTTATAAAAATGAAGATGGCTATTCTGGTCTGACATACTCTTCCAGAAAATTTTTCTTTCCTTTCCCTTAGAATTGACAGTTATTTTTCAATTTCCTGTTTTAAAATCTTGCCTTTTCTGTTCTTTCTCAATCGTGCTCAAAGCCGGGTTATCCAGAGTAGCCCTGAGCTATGTTTGGTGGGCTCACTGTACTCACATATCGACTCAAGTGCAAGTGAATATTTATGGAGTGTTTAATTTGATCTAAGCAGAGTTCTAAGTGCTCTACCTGAATTAACTCATTACATCAATTATAACTGCTATGAGGTAGATACCACTAATATCTCTATTTTCAAGAAAAGGAAAATGAAGATGTAGAGGTGTTTTTTGTTTTTTGTTTTTTTTCCTGACCACAGCCTGCTTGACTTAGGAAGGTCAGAGCTGGGATTTAGAATACAGCCCTGAAGCCCCAGAAGCAATGCATTTGCTACTGTCCTCCAGTGAGTACCATCGTTCTACCCATTTAGTAGATATGGGGCACCTGCAAATGGATAAGTGGATATCTTCCTATGAAAACCTTTCTTATCCATGGAAGGGAATAGGATGTAATCAAGCAAATTGCAATTCAATATATCCACTCATTTAAAAAGGAGAGAGTATATAAAACACTGTGAGAGCTTAGGATGGGAAATGGTAGTCCTTACCTGAGGTGAAGAATCTACCAAAGCATCAAAGAGTGGTGGTAGTGTGCTTGTCCTTAAAATTAAAACAGAGGTTTTTGCCCTGGAGAAGAGGGATAGATGGAAAGCTATTCAGGGCAGTATATTCAAGAAAGGTAGTACCATTTTCTGTAAAACAAGGGGACATGCTTCTTTCTTTCAAACACATACTTATAATATGTAGTAGACACACTTACGGAAGGTTGAGAACCATCAAGTTGGTCTACTCTCTTGAGCCTACATTCTTCCAGAATCTTAGGAAGATTCTAGCTGGGAGATCGAACAGCTTTCTCTGTGCTTTCAGCCAGGCCAGAATGCCCTCTTTCTTCATCCAGGAGTACGGGCTCTGATCGTTTCCATATTTCCCTAGATTCCCCAAAGAAGACAAATGGTAACTTTGGTCTCAGTTTTTACTTTTTTGCAGAAATCAAGAAAACCACCTCCACATCCTTCTAAGAGGCAAAGAAGTAAAGGACTTCCTCCCTTAGCTATGCTCTTTGACTGAGGTTGGTATGTGCTTGCAGCAGATTGGCATGTGTATGTGTGAGCATGCATGAGTACATGTGTATGTGTGTTTTTGTGGTGTGTGTGAGCACCTCAGGCATTTTCATTGAGTGTGGGCTGCACATGTGCTGTATATGCTGTGGAATGAAAGAGTGGGAAGGCAGTGTGTTTTAGTCTTCATTTGTGGCTTAGCGTTTGCATAGCTTGGCTTTGCTTGCACAACACAGTGAAGGGGACTGCATCTCGGGTTTCAGTAAATGACAAACCTTATTAGAGAAGAGGAAGGAAGGAAGCATACCCTGCTGTTTTCCATCGTTCTTCAGAAGGCAGTTGGATTTCAGCATCAGAATAGAGAAGGGCAAAGCAATTGTCCCTTGTCTCGAGGATAATTAAAATGATCTGTACTATTTTATTGGGAAGGGAAATCCTCCCTCTAGTTGGTCTCTCCAAAATTAGGTATTGAAATTTTCCAAAGAAAATTCACACAGTACACAGATTTTAAAGATAATTGCTTTTGTCATGTGTTCTAGAATCTGAGTTCTGAGATATATTTTAAATCTTAAAACTATGTTCATTGCCTTTTCCTTCCAGAATCCTGAGCAGCGATTCTCAATATTCTTTCTAGAAAAACAAAGACACAAATACATGTGGGCCTGGAAAGATAGCTTAGTGATTAGAGCATGAGGATCAGAAAGAGACTGTGTCTTAAAAATAAGGAGAGTGATACCTACAATCTGGGATCTAGGGAAGTAGAGACAAGAAGACCTAGGAACAAGGTAGCTAACTACACCAGCCAATCAGCAAGCTCCAGGTTCAAATGAGAGACCCTGCCTTGAAAAAGAAAGAGAGAACAATTGAAGAATCCATCAGGCTTTAACTTCAGGTCTGCTCATGCACACATATACACATCTGTATGTATAACCACAGGCACACAAACCACACACACACACAAATTAAAAACACAAGAACTCATTTATCACATGGTAGTCTCATCATTCACTCAACATGGTTTATTACTTTTCTAGGTGCTGTGTGAGGTAGGGGATACAGGATGAATGGACAGACTCACTCTCTTTCTTCAGGGACCTCATTTACTGGCTTCTCATTGGTGTCTGCCATGGTAGTATTAGGGGTTGGATAATTCAGGGTGCTTGAAAAAAAAGTAAGACTAAGGAGATGGCTCAGCAGGTAAAAGTGTTTGTCAAACAAGCTGATGACCTGAGTTGCATAGATGGAGCCATTGTTGAAAGGAGAGAACCAAGTCTCAAAAGTTGTTGTCTTCTAACCTCCATTCACACACACACACACACACACACACACACACACACACACACACACACACATACACACATTCATGATCTTCACCACCACCATGACCACCATCATCACCATCATCACCACCACCACCACCATCACCACCATCATTATCGTTATCATCGAGTACTCTGGAGTGTTTCAAAACCAGAACTTTCAGTAGGATGGCCAAAGGCAAAGGTTATCACTTACTCCCTCAGACTTTGAATTTGTTATGCATTTTCTGATAATCAGGTCATATACTCAATCAAATATGATCATTTTCATATTATGTAATGAAATGCATGTGTAACAGGTAGAAGACTTGAGAGCTAGGGGCCCGCAAACTCATAAAAGTGGCTCTGCAGCCTTGTCAGCTGACACTGGAGACTTAAGAAGCAGGCTGCTTGGGTCAAAATTTGGCTTCATAATCCTTTAGCTCTGTGTCATTGAATGTTAACTCAGTTAACACAGTATTATTTCCCATCATGTCCATTTCACAGATGAAGGAACTGAGGCATACAAAGCTAATTTCTGTGAGGGACACAGATCTTTGCCTAAGTTGTGATATTTTGGAGGGTCTAGTCTCCTACTGCTGTGCTTCCTCATCTAGACTCCAGGATCATTTGCTCAGCAAATATGTCCTGAATTCTTGCTGTATCTGGCACTGTGGCTGTAAATGCAGTGGGCAGCAGGGGTCACCCTTGTTTACAGTGTTGATGTAGACTTGGAAAATGAGAGAGAGAGAGGAAGAGAGAGAGAGAGAGAGACAGAGAGAGAGAGAGACAGACAGACAGACAGAGAGACAGAGAGAGAGAGCTGCTGCTGTTGTGAATGGGTTTATTTCCTAGGCTTAGGGATAACTTTCAAAAATGTTTCTCTCCTGTATTGCTTGGTACTGCCTTTATCACATGGGCTTCTCAGCAGGTGGAGGTTCCAGCCTAGAACCCAGCCAGCCAGAGGGAGTGATTTTTAAGGAGTCAAAACAGGACCCAAGATGGGCAGAGATGTGTCCATGGCAACAGAATTAGCTTATATTAGGGGGTTGTCAGAGTAAAGTCCCTCCCCTTCAATTGTCATAAACATCAGGCCTATAAACTTGAGAAAGGGAAAATACACTGTTCTCTAGGCTGAGTCTTTCTCCCCAAACCAAACAGATGGAGCCTGAAAATCAGAGGGTGTCAGGCCTTTGGGGACTGTCCTTCCCTGCTGCTGCACTTCCTACAGCTGACAAATGTCACCCTTCTTTATTCTGCAGCCACATAGGCTCTGGAGTGAGAAAAGAGCCCTGGTTCAGGGAAGGCAGCTGGGCAAAGAATAATGGATGGGGGCTTCAGTTTCTCAGATGCTTGGAAGATGTGTCCTATACCAAAGTAAGTTACCACATCAAGGTGACTGGAGAAAACACAGAGGTTGTAGAAAACAGGCACCAAAAGAGGGCTCTCTTATAAACAAAAGCCAAGTAGTAGCTAAGGTGAGGAAATATGGGGCCTGGGGTGGGACTAAGAGATGAGCAGGAAGAGTATCAGCAGAGAATCTCTACAAGTGTCACTCAAATATCCAACCAGTGAGCAAGTTCTTACTTACACACCCAGAAGAGCTCTGTATTCTGCAGAGGAATATCCTCAGGACATTGCCAAGGACCACCTTTGGCTTGGAGACAGTTTCTGAGGAAGGGGTGTTTGAGATCAGCTAAACCAACAATTTGAAGTCAAGTTGTGGGTTACAAGCTAACGGCTTATGTTCTGCCTGGGTCAGCTTTCAGACTGCTCTCTTCCTCTGTTCTGATTGAGACAGCTTATCTAAAAGCTCTCTGGGTAGCTCATATCTTTCAGACAAAAGTCCAATCTTTTATTTACGTATTAATTCGGTCCCCTTTTAATTATCTCATGAATCAGCATCCTATAACCCAAGTTCCAGGATTCCTAAAAAAAAAAAAAAAAGACACCAAGCACATTTTTTAACATCACAAAAGAATTTAAAGGTCTGCCTGCCTTTGTTAGGCACAGACCATGAGATAGTTGGGTGAGATCCTGCCCTGAAATTACCATTCCTACCAAGTCTGGGGCTGGACCTAAACTCCCCCTACCCCATGCTGACTTTGAATTCAGGAATCTGCCTGACTTTCTAAGCATAAACAAAAAATTTAGCTGAGTGGGATCTTGCCCTAAACAACTACTCCTTAAATCTTTTTATCTCCATCATTAGTGTCTTTCTAATAATCTGGCTCATTAGTACTGCTGCCTCTTAGATCTGTGAAGCTCCTTATACAATTCATATTGCATCCTTATATTTTGCATAGTTGAGAAATTAAATATTTTTGAACTCATGTTTTCAAGAGTTCTTTCCCACAGCCTTAAGGGCTGTCCTGAAGGTCTCAACATTTACCATTTTTCAGAGATATAAATAAACACTCAACTCCTAGACACATACTGCTTCTAATTATCATGGAGCCATTAACATTGGCAGGAAGAACATTCCCTGATAACCTTGGCAGGGAGAATATTTCCCAAAGGATGAACATGAAATAATATGGATACAGTTATATATACAAACCTTATGCCCATAGCAACCATGAACACTCATGAAGGCCCACACCCTGCTGGCTCTGTTCCAGGGGTGGGAACCATTTCGCACCCTCCCTGCCATGGCCAAGCCAAATTTGGCAGGACCTGGCCTTGGAAGTTTGCCTACCTGATAAAACACTTTTGCAAAGGGTTCAAGCAGAAGCTGGAAGACCTGAGACATTTGTCCTTTCTGGTTACTATAAGCAAAAATTAAAGGCTCAGCACTCTACAAAAGCACCATTCTGTCTCTACACATAGACCATCAGTAAGCGCATACACATCATACCTCAGCTTCACCTAAATTCCAGGACTTCTCCCAGATCTTCCTTATATCAATGGCTTGGAAAATAACTCAAGCCTTTATTCATTCATTCATTCATTCATTCATTTAAAAATGTATTTACATTTCAAGTGCTATCCCCTTACTTGGTTTCCCCCCTCCTAAAAACCCCTTATACCATTGCCCTGACCTGCAGGACTAAAAAGCAAGGATTTTGAGGGAGCGAGTGAGAATGGGAAGGACAGGAGATGCAAAGAAAGGAGACAAGACAAAAATCTGATCAAGTCTCATTTACTCTTGGGAAACAGAAGGCTGATAAAGCTGCAAACCACAAACGGTATTGCCCAAGGTGCACAGGTCAAGCCGGTGTTATTGCTTGCTAACACACTGATGTCAATGGAATGTACACATTGCAAAATGTCCAGAAAGTCCCCTGTCATAAAGTATCCCAAGTCAATTACAGGAACAGAAGCAAGATAGTAGAAAAAACAAAAGAGTGTTAGTTATAAGATGATGGCCCAGGGACAAGATAGAGTCTGAGATGCATGGAGCTTTTGGGCCCCAACAGGTTTCCCATTTTTTTATACAGAAACAAGGCATACTTAGGATGGCAATATCTTCATCAGTTTGACCCTAGAGACTCCAAGGGGACCATGCCTGTTTTAGAACAGAGAGGTTGAAAGGACAGTCATGCCCATTATAGGGGGGGCCCCATCATCTTAGCAGGGTTCCCTGTCTTAGGTTGTCATTCATACTAAGGGTGCCTTCCTCCTCTCAGTTGCCCATCTAGCCAGTCAATCACACTGGAAAGGTGAAGGACCAAGCATGAACTTGATTATTTTAAGGGCTGTTTGTAAGAATGTCATCAAAACCATTTCCCAGATCTGACATCGCCAGCCAGTGGTAATGAATCTGCAAGGGTTGGGCCTTAATTGCATCTATTTGTCCCTAAATGAAGGCCATAATTCTATTTAAAGGAAAGGTCCTAACGATAGTAGAATTAGTAAGAAATATGAGTATCCATTTGCAATAAGATTAAGTATAAGTCCTCGAGAATTAACACCATTATGTGGAACAGGTAGAAATTGAGAACAAGTCTTTACAATTTGATGTGCAAATTCTCTAAAATTACCGAATTATTATCTCAAGCTTTTACTATTTTGATGAGGTAAAAGAGTGAGATTATATGCCCGACTGTACTTGTGTCAGGCCTATAATCTGTCTGGGATACAAGTCTGCTGTGGCACTTCCTTAAGGGGTCTTGTCCAGGCAGTCCAGGATGAATTTTTAAATGTCCAAGGACAGTCCTTTAAAGGAACAGTATTTTCTCTTAACTTGAGTTGTATATGCATAAACAATTGCAAAATTTGAGAATTAGCAGTATCTAAAAAAGGAAAAAATTCAAGCATTTGGCTATGTCTTAGTCAGGGTTTCTATTCCTGCACAAACATCATGACCAAGAAGCAAGTTGGGGAGGAAAGGGTTTATTTGGCTTACACTTCCATGCTGCTGTTCATCACCAAAGGAAGTCAGGACTGGAACTCAAGCAGGTCAGAAAGCAGGAGCTGATGCAGAGGCCATGAGGGATGTTCTTTACTGGCTTGCCTCCCCTGGCTTGCTCAGCCTGCTCTCTTATAGAACCCAAGACTACCAGCCCAGAGATGGTCCCACCCACAAGGGGCCTTTCCCCCTTGATCATTAATTGAGAAAATGCCTTACAGTTGGATCTCATGGAGGCATCTCCTCAACTGAAGCTCCTTTCTCTGTGATAACTCCAGCTGTGTCAAGTTGACACAAAACTAGCCAGTACAGGCTATATATTCTGATAGCCAATATATATTAATTGTACAAATTAAAGCTTAATTTTTTAACATTTCAAAAATAGTAGCTACAGCATGTGGTTCAATTATCTGTGCTGAAGCAGGAAGAAACTCAAAAGAATAAACATGTGATCCAATCACAATACTTCTCTCTTGTTGAAGGTCTGTTTATAAATACAGTAGATATATTCTTTATGGAATGCATTGTGGAGAGCCATTTGGGGTGCTGCTTGGCAGGAAACTGACATTGGCCAAGGACAAAGAAATGGTGCCACTTGGCAGTAATCTGACATTGGCCATGACAAGGAAGTAAGCTTCAATCTTTAGGCTATAATAGGGAAGTAGGTTAAGGCATGAATTTTAATCTTAGGGTGGAACAAAAGAAGTAGGCTTCAGGCAAGATTTTGGGCTTGGACAAGGAAGTTGGCTCAAATAGTTTGGTCATTATGACAAGCCCTTTTAAAGAACTGTCATGGGAGTAATCATGGGACTTTACTTAACTACATTGCTAGTTCCTCATTGTACTGTTCACCCTTAATACTTGCATGTAATTAAAATAGTATAAAAAGCAAACCGGGAAAATTAAATTTGCCTTCAGTTTCAGAGTTGACCAGGGTCATGTCACAATGTTGTCTAACTGTCTTTCTTCCTTTTAATCCTCACTCCTGCGCTGGAGAACCTGTTGAGTGACTGAGCAGACTTGGTCAATACATGCATAAATTTAAAGGAAATACAAAAGCATGCATAGAAGGAAATTTTAACAACTTATCACTTGGATAATAATTATCAATTTTGCTTAAGAAGTTTGCTATGCAATATGCCAAATATCAGTATTCTTAAATAACCAGTTTACTTGCTGTTTGAAACAAGGATAGATATCTCATCAGGTTTTTAAGATATTTTTTCAAAAATACTTTCATGATTGTATCCTATAATTTTTATTAGATATTTTCCTTATTTACAATTCAAATGCTATCCTGAAAGTTCCCTGTACCCTCCCCCCGCCCTGCTCCCCTAACCACCCACTCCCAGTTCTTGGCCCTGACATTCCCCTGTACTGAGGCATATAAAGTTTGCAAGACCAAGGGGCCTCTCTTCCCAATGATGTCTGACTAGGCCATCTTCTGCTACATATGCAACTAGAGACACGAGCTCTGGGGGTACTGGTTAGTTCATATTGTTGTTCCACCTATCTGGTTGCAGACCCCTTCAGCTCCTTGGGTAATTTCTCTAGCTCCTCCGTTGGGGGTCCTGTGTTCCAAGCAATAGATGACTGTGAGCATCCACTTCTGTATTTGCCAATCACTGGCATAGCCTCACATGAGGCAGCTATATCAGGGTCCTGTCAGCGAAATCTTGCTGGTATATGCAGTAGTGTCTAGGTTTGGTGGCTGATTATGGGATGGATCCTTGGGTAGGGTAGTCTCTGGATGGTCCATCCTTTTGTCTTAGCACCAAATGTTGTCTCTGTAACTCCTTCGATGGGTATTTTGTTCCCTATTCTAAGGAGGAATGAAGTAACCACATGTTGGTCTTCCTTCTTCTTGATTTTCTTGTGTTTTGCAAATTGTATCTTGGGTATTCTAAGTTTCTGGGCCAATATCCACTTATCAGTGAGTACATATCAAGGGACTTCTTTTGTGATTGGGTTACCTCACTCAGGATGATATCCTCCAGATACTTCCATTTGCCCAAGAATTTCATAAATTCATTATTTTTAACAGCTGAGTAGTACTCCATTGTGTAAATGTACCACAATTTCTGTATCCATTCCTCTGTTGAGGGACATCTGGGTTCTTTCCAGCTTCTGGCTATTATAAATAAGGTTGCTTTGAACATAGTGGAGCATGTGTCCTTATAACCAGTTAGAACATCTTCTGGGTATATGCTAAGGAGAAATATTGTTGGATCTTCTGGTAGAACTATGTCCAGTTTTCTGAGGAACCACAAGATTGACTTCCACAGTGGTTGTACAAGCTTGCAATCCCACCAGAAATGGAAGAGTGTTCCTCTTTCTCCACATCCTCGCCAGAATCTGCTGTCACCTGAATTTTTGATATTAGCCATTCTGACTGGTGAGAGGTGGAATCTCAGGGTTGTTTTGATTTGCATTTCCCTGATGATTAAGGATGTTGAACATTTTTTCAAGTGCTTCTCAGCCATTTGGTATTCCTCACTTGAGAATTCTTTGTTTAGTTCTGTACCCCATTTTTAATGGGGTTATTTGAATTTCTGGATTCTAGCTTCTAGAGCTCTTTGAATATATTGGATATTAGTTCCCTATCAGATTTAGGATTAGTAAAAATCCTTTCCCAATCAGTTGGTGGCCTTTTTGTCTTATTAACAGGGTCTTTTGCCTTACAGAAGCTTTGCAATTTTATGAGGTCCCATTTGTTGATTCTTGATCTTACAGCATAGGCCATTGCTGTTCTGTTTAGGAATTTTTCCCCTTGTACCATATCTTCTGGGCTTTTCCCCACTTTCTCCTCTATAAATTTCAGTGTCTCTGGTTTTATGTTGAGTTCTTTGATCCACTTAGACTTGAGCTTTATACAAGGAGATAAGAATGGATCAATTCGAATTCTTCTACATAATAACCCCGAGTGTGCCAGCACCATTTATTGAAAATGCTGTCTTTTTCAATTGGATGGTTTTAGCTCCTTTGTCAAAGATCAAGTGACCGTAGGTGTGTGGATTCACTTCTGGGTCTTCAATTATATTCCATCGATCTACCTGTCTGTCACTGTACTAGTACCATGCAGTTTTTATCAAAATTGCTCTGTAGTACAGCTTGAGGTCAGGCATGGTGATCCCACCAGAGGTTCTTTTATTGTTGAGAATAGTTTTTGCTATCCTGGGTTTTTTATTATTCTAGATGATTTGCAAATTGCCCTTTCTAACTCAGTGAAGAATTGAGTTGGAATTTTGATGGGGATTGCATTGAATCTATAGATTGCTTTCAGCAGGATAGGCACTTTGACTATATTAACCCTGCCACTCCATGAGCATGGGAGATCTTTCCATCTTCCGAGATTTTCTGCAATTTATTTCTTCAGAGACTTGAAGTTCTTATCATACAGATCTTTCACTTCCTTAGTTAGAGTTACACCAAGGTATTTTAAATTATTTGTGACTATTGTGAAAGGTGTTGTTTCTCTAATTTCTTTCTTAGCCCCTTTATCCTTCTGTAGAGAAAGACCATTGATTTAATTGAGTTAATTTTGTATCCAACTACTGCACTGAAGCTGTTTATCAGGTTTAGGAGTTCTCTGGTGGAATTTTTAGGGTCACTTATATATACTATCATATCATCTGCAAATAGTGATATTTTGACTTCTTCCTTTCCAATTTGTATCCCCTTGATCTCCTTTTGTTTTCAAATTGCTCTAGCTAGGACTTCAAGTACTATATTGAATAGGTAGGGAGAAAGTGGGAAGCTTTGTCTAGTTCCTGATTTTAATGGGATTGCTTCAAGTTTCTCTCCATTTAGTTTGATGTTGGCTACTCGTTTGCTGTAGATTGCTTTTATTGTGTTTAGCTATGGGCCTTGAATTCCTGATCTTTCCATGACTTTTATCATGAAGGGGTGTTGGATTTTGTCAAATGCTTTCTCATCATCTAATGAGATAATCATGTGGATTTTGTCTTTGAGTTTGTTTATATAGTGGATTACTTTGATGGATTTCTGTATATTATACCATCCCTGCATTTCTGAGATGAAGCCTACTTGATCATGATGGATGATCATTTTGATGTGTTCTTGGATTAAGTTTGTGGGGATTTTATTGAGTATTTTTGTATCGATATTCATAAGGTAAATTGGTCTGAAGTTCTCTTTCCTTTTTGGATCTTTGTGTGGTTTAGGTTTCAGAGTAATTGTGGCTTCATAGAATGAATTGGGGAGAGTACCTTCTGTTTCTATTTTGTGGAATAGTTTGAGGAGAGTTGGAATTAGGTCTTCTTTGAAGGTATGATAGAACTCTGCACTAAACCCTTCTGGTCCTGGTCTTTGTTTTTTTGTTTTTGTTTTTGTGTTTTTGGTTGGGAGACTATTGATGACTGCTTCTATTTCTTTAGGGTAAATGGGACTGTTTAGTTTGTTAATCTGATCCTGACTTAACTTTGGTACCTGGTATCTGTCTAGGATACCATTGTCCATTTCATCCAGGTTTTCCAGTTTTGTTGAGTATAGCCTTTTGTAGTAGGATATGATGATGTTTTGGATTTCCTCAGGTTCTGTTGTTATATCTCCCTTTTCATTTCTGATTTTGTTAATTAGAATACTGTTCCTGTGCCCTCTAGTTAGTCTGGCTAAGGGTTTACCTATCTTGTTGATTTTCTCAAAGAACCAGCTCCTGGTTTGGTTGATTCTTTGTATAGTTCTTTTTGTTTCCACTTGGTTGATTTCAGCCCTGAATTTGTGTAGCCTCCCATAAGCCTGAAGCAGGCTAAACCAGAACCTTGCTGCCAATAAGAAGATTATCTAGGGTGGAGCCTTCCTCCCTAGATCACTCTATTGTTCTGCCACTGCCACTGTTCCTCTTCAAGATACTGCTACCTGCTGAGAGGCCCCAGAGCTATTCTGGAGATTATGCCCTATCCTGCACATCATCACCTGCAGCTGGTTCCAGGCTCCAAAGATGAATTGGCAGAAATGGACTTTCCCCTCTCTTTTATAAAGCATGTCCACCATTAAAAATTTGAACCTTGAGCAGACTAGTTGTCTTGTTTCCATTATTTCTGAACCCGCCTAGGCTCCCTCTTTTCTTCTAGATTCCAAGATGCCTTCCAGGCTTGAATGTGGACATGTGAGCCTCTGGCCGGCCCCAACAAGTTTGATTATTTCCTGTGGTCTACTCCTCCTGGGTGAATTTGCTTCTTTCAGTTCTAGAGGTTCTAGGTTTGCTGTCAGGCTGCTAGTGTATGCTCTCTCTAGTTTGTTTTTGGAGGAACTCAGGGCTATGAGTTTTCCTCTTAAGCCTACCTTCATTGTGTCCCATAAGTTTGGGTATGTTGTGGCTTCATTTTCATTAAACTCTAAAAAGTCTTTAATTTCTTTCTTTATTTCATCCTTGACCAACATATCATTGAGTAGAGTATTGTTTAGTTTCCACGTGAATGTTGGCTTTCTATTATTTATGATGTTATTGAAGATCAGCCTTAGTCCGTGGTGATCTGATAGGATGCATGGGATAATTTCAATATTTTTGTATCTGTTGAGGCCTGTTTTGTGACCGATTATATGGTCAACTTTGGAGGAGGTACCATGAGGTGTTGAGAAGAAGGTATATCCTTTTGTTTTAGGATAAAATGTTCTATAGATATCAGTTAAATCCATTTGTTTCATAACTTCTGTTAGTGTCCATATGTCTCTGTTTAGTTTCTGTTTCCAGGATCTGTCCATTGGTGAAAGTGGGGTGTTGAAGTCTCCCACTATTATTGTGTGAGGTGCAATGTGTGCTTTGAGCTTTACTAAAGTTTCTTCATTAAATGTGGCTGCTCTTGCATTTGGATCATAGATATTCAGAATTGAGAGTTCATCTTGGTAGATTTTACATTTGATGAGTATGAAGTGCCCACTCCTTGTCTTTTTTGATAACTTTGGGTTTTAAGTCAATTTTATTCGACATTAGAATGGCTACTCCAGCTTGTTTCTTTGGACCATTTGCTTGGAAAATTGCTTTCCAGCCTTTCACTCTGAGGTAGTGTCTGTCTTTGTCCCTGAGGTGGGTTTCCTTCAAGCAGAAAAATGTTGGGTTCTGTTTGTATAGCCAGTCTATTAGTCTATGTCTTTTTATTGGGGAATTAAGTCCGTTGATGTTAAGAGAAACTAAAGAAAAGTAATTGTTGCTTCCTGTTATTTTTGTTGTTAAAGTTGGCATTCTGTTCTTGTGGCTGTCTTCTTTTAGGTTTGTTGAAGGATTACTTTCTTGCTTTTTCTAGGGTGTAGTTTCCCTCCTTGTGTTGGTGTTTATTATCCTTTGTGGGCTGGATTCGTGGAAAGATATTGTGTGAATTTGGTTTTATCATGGATTACTTTGGTTTCTCCATCTATGGTAATTGAGAGTTTTGCTGGGTATAGTATCCTGGGCTGGCATTTGTGTTCTCTTAGTGTCTGTATAACATCTGTCCAGAATCTTCTGGCTTTCATAGTCTCTGGTGAGAAGTCTGGTCTAATTCTAATAGGCCTGCTTTTATATGTTACTTGACCTGTTTCCCTTACTGCTTTTAATATTCTATGTTTATTTAGTGCATTTGTTGTTCTGATTATTATGTGTCAGGAGGAATTTCTTTTCTGGTCCAGTCTATTTGGAGTTCTGTAGGCTTCTTGTATGTTCATGGGCATCTCTTTCTTTAGGTTTGGGAAGTTTTCTTCTATAATTTTGTTGAAGATATTTGTTGGCCTTTTAAGTTGAAAATCTTCATTCTCATCTACTCCTATTATCCATAGGTTTTGTCTTCTCATTGTGTCCTGTATTTCCTGGATGTTTGAGTTAGGATCTTTTTGCATTTTGTGTTTTCTTTGATTGTTGTGCCCATGTTCTCTATGGAATCTTCTGTAGCTGAGATTCTCTCTTCCATCTCTTGTATTCTGTTGATGATGCATCTATGGCTCCTGATTTCTTTCCTAGGGTTTCTGTCTCCAGAGTTGCCTCACTTTGGGTTTTCTTTATTGTGTCTACTTCCCTTTTTAGGTATTGGATGGTTTTGTTCTATTCCATCGCCTGTTTGGTTATGTTTTCCTGTAATTCTTTAAGGGATTTTTGTGTTTCCTCTTTAAGGACTTCTACCTGTTTGACAGTGCTCTCCTGTATTTCTTTAAGTGAGTTATCAATGCTCTTCTTCAAGTCCTCTACCAGCATTATGAGATATGATTTTAAATCTGAATCTTGCTTTTCAGGTGTTTTGGGGTATCCAGGACTGGCTGAGGTGGGAGTTTTGGTCTCTGATGATAGTGAGTGGTCTTGGTTTCTGTTAGTAAGATTCTTACATTTGCCTTTCACCATCTGGTAATCTCTGGCACTAGTTGTTATAGTTGTCTCTGGCAGGAGTTTTTCCTCCTGTGATTCTGTTAGCCTCTGTCAGTAGTCCTGGGAGTCCAAGTCTCTCCTGAGTCTCAGTGGTCAGGTATTCTCTTCAGGCAAGCTCTCCTCTTGCAGGGAAGGTACACAGAGGTCTGGCATTCAGACCTGCCTCCTGGCTGAAGATGAAGGCCTGAAACGGGGCCTGTCCGAGAAGATGTGTTGCCTCACCTGCACAGACTGGACTCCCAGGGACCTGGGACACAAGATGGTTCCCTCACCTGCTCTGGCAGTCAGAGCCCTCCCAGGTGGCCACCTCTCCTCTGGTGGGGAAGGTGCCCAAAACAGGGCCTGTCCCAGAAGCTGTGTTGCTTCTGCAGTCTGCATGCTGCTATAAGTTTTTTATTAACACCAACTACTTCATAACAGGATGTTAAAACTTTACTTGGAGACGAGGAAAGATGAATCCATATTAATCCTCTCTTTTGCCAAAGAATTGCTGTGTGCACATTGAGTAATAATAACTAAAATTTTATTACAATTGATTACAATCGAAAGCAATTGATTACAGAAGTTTCCTCTACTTTCTGCAAAGGTATTTGTCTCTCACCAGCTAATTTGCGTCTCCCTTGAGAACATCCAACAAAGGCTTAAGTCCTCCTGTGATGAGCTTAAGGTAAGGTCTTTGCAAAAAAAAAAAAAAAAAAAAAAAAAAAACCAAACCAAACCAAAACAACAACAACAACAACAACAAAAAACACACCAAACATCTCCTGGAAGCTTTCGAAAATAATTTGAAGTAACCAAATCATCTTTTCTTTCTTGAATTTTTTTGTGCCACAATTTGTCTAGTATATAGCTGAGGCCCCAAATATTGAAAAAGACATTGCCTTTGAATCTTTTCTGGAGCAACAGCTACTCCCCAAAAATTTAAAGCTTATTGTATAAGAGCAAAGGTTTGCAATAAAACTCCTTCATAGAAATCAGCTAATAAAATATCCATATAATGAATAATATACACTGAAAGTCATAACTTCTAGTAATGAAGTCAAGACAAATTTTTCTTTTTTACATAAACTAGTGCTATTAGTCATTCCTTGAAGCAAAACTCTCCAATGATGTCACTTCATGGTTCTTTAAAATTACAAACTGACTAAAAGCAAACCCTTTGCATTCATCAGGATGCAAAGGAATAAAGGACAATCCTCCAAATCCATAATAATCCAACAATTTATAACCAAGACATGCATAACATATTTATACTTTTAAAACCAGTCAGAAACAAAAAATGAAATGGCTACACATTTCCTTTTTTAAACCAGACAATATTCTTAGTTTTTCTAGCTGTAATTTCAAGAGAGGAGCTCCTTGTCTCCTGCTGAACCCAGTAATCACAAGCACAGAGATCATTCTAGGAAAAACAACCACCAGTTCCCTTACCATAGAACTTGAGAAGCTGCTGGCGCTTTTAAGAGCAGCTTTTCAGAGAGGCTACTGGCAGGGCTTCTCCAGCTGTGCTAGACTCCTAACTACTGGTACAGTGCTCCAAAGGCCAATTGAGACTATTTTTTACTTATTTCATTTTATCTCTTTTTTAAAAAAATAAGTTAAAACTAAATCAAGAGCTGAACAACCAGAAGATAAAGTATTAACTATTTTTTCTTTTGAACATGAAACACAGAACAACAAACAATCAAACCACAAAACAAAAACACAGACTTAACATAAAACAGTCAGTTTTGATGAACATGGATAGATTGGTGCACCAAGGACAGACAATAGACAGAGGAGGGAAGAGAATTAGATGTCCCAAAGGGACCCAGATATCCTACCTAAGAGACCCAGAACCAAGCATTCCTCCATTAGGAGCCAGAGAGGAGGCGGGACATCTCCTGACATTTTCCTGTCCCTAGGAGAGCTCTGAAACAGCTTACATAAAATTTCCTTCTCTTTGCCAAAGCAGCCCCCCCCCCATAGTCAATAGTCATTGAGGACTGTGTTTCCTAAACCATTCTCTTGTGTCTCAGTTGTAAACTATCTCTAGTCAGAGTCCAAAGACTAAAAACACCTATGAGAATTACCTTCCCCTTTCTA
The DNA here is from genome assembly GCF_978045245.1 of Mus caroli. Classification (NCBI taxonomy): domain Eukaryota; kingdom Metazoa; phylum Chordata; class Mammalia; order Rodentia; family Muridae; genus Mus; species Mus caroli. The sequence continues at coordinate 16,323,757 of NW_028227267.1, read as the reverse complement.
GATTTTAGCATAGCTCTAAACACATACACAAAACACATTTTACCATTACCTTGTCCTTCTACAAGGTTTATTTACCACTGGCCCAAATCTTTATAATAATCTTGGAAAGCACTACACATACACTCCCATATTTTAAGAGCAATGGTACCATTAAGAGAGAACCATGAACAAATCTCTTTTACAAAATCAAAGAAAATGCAAGTAAGTCTTTTAACCTTTATCCCTTGAGCCTTTAAAGCCTTTTTTAAACCTTCCACAAAGAGTTCATGGCTACTAAGTGCCTGTCCCATGATCACTGCAGACTAACCGGGATCCCTAGTCAGGGAGGCAGGCTCCCTTGCAGGACGTCTTCCACACAAAATCAGCCGAACAGAAACACCAAGACATTCTTCACTGAAGCCCCCATACTTGAGCCCCACTTGCTGGGTGCCAGTTGCCTCAACCTGCAGGGTTTCAAGGGAGGGACAGGAAGATGCAAAGAAAGGAGACAAGACAAAAATCTGATCAGGTCTCATTTGTTCTTGGGAAAGAGAGGACTTATAGAGCTGTAAACCACAAACAGTATTTGCCCAGGTGTACAGGCCAAACCAGTTTTATCACTTGGTAACACATTGATGTCAGTGGAATGTAATGTCCCCATTGCAAAATGTCTGAAAAGCCCTCTATTGTAAAACGTCCCAAGTCAATTATGGGAACAGAAGCAAGATAGTAGAAGAAACAAAAGAATATTAGTTATAAGATTATAGCCAGGGACAAAATGGATGCTGAGATGCATGGGGCTTTTGGGCCCCAATATCCATCCCCCCACCCCTGCTTCTTTGAGGGTGTTTATCCACCCATCCACTCCCTCTTCCCCACCGATGATTCCCCCACCCTGGGGCATCTATCAAGCCTTCATAGAACCAAGGACCTCTCCTCCCATTGATACCTGACAAGGGCATCCTCTGCTACATATGCAGCTAGAGCCATGTGTGCTCCTTGGTTGGTGGCTTAGAAAGTCCCTTACACACTCTTGTGGATAATTTAATTGTCTCCTTGAGTCAACTGATAAGGGATTCTCAACTGGGGGATTTTCCAGATCAGATTGGCCTGCAAGCTTATCTGTAGGTACTGTCTTGATTGTTCACGGATGCAGGAGAGCCCATCCTACTGTGAACACCATCATTCCCTTGACAGGTGGGCCTGAGTGATACAAGAATGCTTATAAGCCTGCAATGAGCCATCCAGCAGTATTTCTCCATAGTTTCCACTGTACTGTTTTGGTTTTGACAGAGTTCCCTGGTCAGAGGCAATACTGTGTGAAATAGCAAGGAGGCTTTGTCTTTGGGTTCTTTCATAGAGTTTGTGATTCCCTAATTTCCCTCAGTGAAGGATCATGATAGAAAGAGTTTGACACATAAACCCATTTCTGCCAAAGTTGCTTTGGTCACAATGTTTTTATCGCAGCACACAAAAGAAACAAAAATACAAAAAGTTTTCCTGTTTTTCTGTCATGTTATACCCTCTCCTCCCACCAAACAAACAAACAAAAAACAATGAAGTAAGCCAGTAATTCTCAACCTTCCTAATGCTGTTACCTTTTAATACAGTTCCCCATGGTATAGTGACCTCCAATCATAAAATTTTCTCATTGCTACTTCATAACTATAACTTTGCTAGTGTTATGAACTTTTAATATAAATATCTGATATGCACCATCTCTCATATGCCAACCCCAAAGGTGTCATGGCCCATGAGTTTAGGACCACTGAAGTAAGTGATTTGAATGAGGAAACACAGTAATAATCATGACTGAGGACCAATTAGGTCCTGAATTAATTAAGTTTGTGCTAAGAACTTCATTAATTTTCCTAACCTTACCACCAGTGTTGCCCCCTTTTGCAGGGAGGAAAACTGAAATAGCAGTGGAGAAATGTGCCAAGGTTACCCTCTTAGTAAAATGCTGAGGTACTTTCCCATAATTATGACCCAAAGACTCCTTGGACTATACCTAGTATAGTACCCTCATGGAGAAGGCACTACAGCATCATCTCTCACTGTTCTCTGCCCATCCTGATATGAACAGCCCTCAACCAAACTTGTGTCTTTCATTTCTTAGTCCTACTGGGATCTGAGCAAATAAGAAAGTAAGAGTTCTATGAATGAAGTTCTATCTTTGAGCATCCCTACTCTTGTTTGAAATTTTTTGTATTGTTTTGTCTTTGTGCAGAATCTTTTCCAAGAAGCTAAAGAGCAAATGGGGGCAGAAAGATTGTAAGAGCCAGAGAATCAGGGAATTTACTGTAATGTTGTGTTTCTTAGGAATGTCAGAAGGTAAGCCCAGAGAATTGTCACCAATATGAGTGTGTAAACATGAGCTGAACAAGTACAACAACAATAGACATGCCAAAGTGAATGAGAACAGCCCAGGAGGTCTTAACTCTAGCCAGAGAACTACAGATAAGGAAGGAATGCTGAGAGTGAGGAATAGTCTTCCCCAGAGAAGAGCACCCCATTGTCAATGACAAATAGTTAACCCCCAAAACATACAATAGCACTATATAAACTGAGCAGGTTGTAATTTGTATTTAGGAATATATATATACACACATATACATATGTGTATATGACAACAATTAATGATAAAAGAGGTCATGAATTTGAAAGGAAGAGAGGACATATGGGAAGGTTTGGAGGGAAGACAGGAAGAAACAATACAAATATATTCTAATCTCAAAAAAGAACTATTTTAAAAAGAGTACTATTTGTATATGAAACAAACTTGGTGCCATCAATACTACTCTACAAGTCCCTCGACCCCAGGGCAAAGTAAAAATAAAAATGAAGAAACGTTGTTCTTGGTATGAATGTGTTTGTATTATTAAAGACAGATCATAGCCACGAGAGTGTTGGGGTACCTTTTTGTGCTGCTAATGTGACCTTAAATGAACTCAATATAGCCTTTTGGGTTGGGGTTGAGACCTGTAATATGGCTCATTCTGCAATATTTGTATCCTGATATAATGTTCATAGAATGTAGTTGTTCAAAGAATAAATAACATTAGTTTTAGATCGGCATGGGGGTGGGGTGGATTTAAACCCAAGACTGGCCACTTATCAACTATCCCAGCAGATGCCTCATCTTTAAGTTCTTGTCTCCTTCTACCTATAGTGGATGTAAAATGCCATAGGACTTATAGGGAACTTAAATGTGCCAGTATAGTATGACATGCTGCCTGTCATGGACTAGAAGCTCTGTATTTGTTTCTTTCCTCTGATTTATGCTACACATTCAGATCAGATATGGAGATAAACTGTCTCAACATGCTAATAAAAGTGAGAGACTGCCCAGCATGCCATAGTGCCTCCATAGTAAGTTATATGAGAAGAAGAAATAAGAAAACCTCTACAAAGAACATCACCTTCTTTGGGCTTTTTAGCAGGGTCCAGTAATCAGGAGTGAGGGTGGGATTTTTGGTGGGAATGGGAAAGCCCAGCACAACCCTGTTGATTACATAGCTACAGAGGGTGGTTCTAGTAAAAGGTTCCCTCAAATTCTTTTCTGCCCTAATCCTCTATTAGTGTGAAGGCCTTGGTGAGAGATGTTTAAATTAAATGGGACCCACAGTTAGCCAGCATCATTCTTCAAGTAAATCATATTAATGTTCTCCATAATTGGCACTTTCATGAATGATAGGAGTTAAATGCTGATTTACAACATGTTATTGCTTTCCTCTTCATAATCCAGTGCTATTTGTAATCTAATTTCTAATCTCAACATTGCTATGACTCTCTGAGGAAATGTTAGGCCAGGGCCCAGCAGCAGTACTAAGCTTCCAGGACCATCTTACTGAGTTCTCTGAGTTAGTTAATAGGTTCTGACCAGCTTACGACCATCTTGAATGGCATGTTCTTTGTCTCCACAGAGGAACCTTATCAGATATAAGTATGCCCTACTCTTTGAATCATTTGTTAACCATTTCCTTGAACACTCAGTTACCTCCTTGTCCCAGGTTGCTTTGACTACAGAATTTGGTAATGTTCCCAGAACAAGTTGTCTTTGTGCATGGATTTTTATTCCAGTTACTTCTTTCCTGATGTAATGATGGAGTCTTGCCTAACTGTCCTGTAATTTTTGGAACCATGGAGAGCTGACAGTCAGCTCAGGCTACAGAGCAAAATACTGCGGTCTTAACTCAAACAATAGTAAATTATGTCCTCAGAGTTCTGGAAAACTGGATGTTGAAGGTTGATGTTCCAAGATGGTCTATTTCTAGTCAGGCCTTTCTTCCTGGCCTGCAGGCAGTGTCTTGGTGTATCCTTTAGGTGTGTTGCCAAGGCACAAGACCTTGATTTCTCTTCCTGGAGAGCCATCAGTTCTGTCAAATTAAGGCCCAAGCTTTATAATGCCATTTAAACTTATTTGCCTGTCTCCCACATGGACTTAGGTCTTGGATATATAAATTTCCAGGGGCACATTTGAGTTCATAGTGGTGATTCAACTACAGGAATTTCTCCAACCTTTGTGTGCGGGATACTGTTTAAGGGAGCTACTCTACTCTGGTTGTATATTTACCTGCCTGAGTATTTGGCTCTTTCTTAGTTTTTGAATATGGTATGATATCTGCTCACTCCCTAGCCACACATCAACTCCTCCATGTGAAATGCTGCAGAGTGGAATGAGAGAAAATCTGTCTCATCACCTCCCAGACATGCAGGATTAGAATGGTGTGATCAAATTAGAGGTCCCAGAGTTTGCCCAAGTACACCATCTTGCAGCATTGATCAGTGTGTGAGGAACTAGGAAGAGCCACAACAAACACTTACTATTGAAAGAACAAACTAGAAGCTAGAAGTAAGGAAACCCAAATGGGACAAGGATTTTATTCCCACCAAAGATAGGAACTAAAACTTTCTTTCTTCCTCTTTCCATCCCTCCCCACTATCCCTTCCCCACTCTTGACATTCTATGGCACACATATTCTATAATAGTAGATTAAAATAAAAATGGTTGAGGTAAAGATTTAGGTTTCTACAGAACACACAGACACACATACACACACACACACATACACATACACACACACCACTTGTATACACATGGGCATACACATACCTCAAAATATGGAAATAGATGAAATCCCATCATTGTTTGACTAGCTGAGAAAATATACTTATGGTCTCTGTCTTTCTCAGGAACCTGAGGAATCTAAAGCCCTTTGTCAGGCATTGTACACTAAACAATGTAGATTTGCATGTAGTAAAAGAGCAGGCAGCAGCCCAGTCAGATACAATCAAAGTATAATTTGGAAGGGATAGATCTGGGAAGGAAACATGAAGACCTTAGAACATACAGGCACCCCCCACCTCTGCCCCTGTGAAGGTCTTGCTTCACAGCCATTACCATTGTACTTGCTTAAGTCAAAGCCACATTTTCCACTGGATTCTGAATGTATCACATTATAGAAGTTGGCATGCATGGTTTTGCTACTGTAATGTCTTCTTGGTCACTAAGTTGGTGCTGGGTCACTTGAAATTTAAGATTTTACTGCTTTGATTTCTGGAGAACCAAGGTCTGGCTCAACCTAAATAGAATTCAGAGGTTCAGTGCTGGGGTGTAAGATCACTTAAGCCATAAGGCAGAGTGTCCTGTGCTCCATACAACTTGGAACAGATGGCTTAGGCTTTCAGTAGGTCGGGCACAGCCCCCAACCACAATCATTCTCTTGACTCGTCTCTGGCAGTGAAAAGCTGGACAGGACTCTAATGGCTGGCTAATGAGCATGATTAAAACATGGTAATGACTCATCCTGGGAGAAAATGTCTGATGCTTCAGAACACATTCTGCTTTATTATCTGTGAACTTCTTGCTGATGGGGACCAGAGATTGACTGAGTTCTGTTATGTAGATGGCTCGGCACACAGGCTTGCTGAAATGGAAGGTAGCTTCCAACTGTCAGTGCTGAGGACTCAAGAGGCATGACTGCAGACAGGAAGGCCCTGTTCAGGGATGTTCAGAAGAAAACTTTGACTCTTTCCTCCTTAATGCTCCGGCTCTAACCCCGAAAGAGAAGCAGCCGTTGAGTCTAAACAGAAATGTGTTGTTTTCTGCAGAGATTTGATTAACACTGTGCTGGCGAGTCCTTAGGGTCAGGGCAGATTATATTACAGTCATGACAAGTAGTTAATGAATTTACACAGAGCAATCCATACAGTGCTAAAGATTTTTCTGTCAGGATTAATATCCAAAATGTGCAGGACACTCAGTCTGAAGCAGGGCTCTGCTTTTTATGATGGGTGGCTTGTGTTTAATGTCCAATGATTAGAGCTAAGTGACAGACAGAAACTCTGCACTGGGATTGAGGATTTCTTAGAGCAGGCTGTAAACAGGACCCAAGATGGCCTCATTCTATTCTGAGTAGGCAGCAAATGTCTTGCTATCCTGTCCCCTGCAGCCACCAAGCTCCTCTGAGGATACCTCACAGTACCTGTGGCATCTCTAGAAATCACTCTATCTTATCCACATACTTCTCTGACTACTTATCTTCCTTTCTCTGTTTGCTTGGCCCTTTGTCTTCTGTGTATATTCAGCCTGATTCTGACCTATAGCTATTTGGATATTTAGTACCTGCCAACATCTACCCGCAGAGGGAAGAACGATCCTAGATTCCTTGCCTCTTTTAGAAGGCAGCTCTCCCTCAACTGTTACCTTAGCTCTCCTAAAGCCTTCTAGCCACATCCACATTCCCAACAGAGGAGCCTCACTGATGGCCAGTGCCTGTTGTTTGATGACCAGTAGTTGCTGATGGAGATGGTATATTACTAAATTGTCTCTGCAATAAAATAGATACCAAAGGCAACAGAAGGGAGCAAGAATCTACTTTGTATCACAGTTTCAGGATGCAGTCTATAATGGTAGGGAAGTTGTGGTGTGAGCTTGAGGCAGCTGGTCATGGTGCAACTGCAATCAGGAAGCAGCGGGTGATGGATGAGGCTAGTGTTCCGTTAGTTATTTGTCTCGTTTTCTACGTAATTTAGGTCCCCATAACAGAGAGTTTAGGGTAGATCTTCATACTTCAAATGATAAAATCTAGATATTTTTTTCCACAGAAATGATCAGAGGATGACCCTGTCAAGACAATTTTTTTTAAAGGAGTGTCTAGAAATGTGTCTTCTTAGTAATTAAAGATCCTGTCAAGTTGACCATATTATCTATCTGGGATGGCATATCGCAAAGTATGATGGAAGCCAGCACTGCCTTCAAAATGTACCAGGTATTCCCACTCAGGTCTCCTTCCACTGAATGTGGACATACTCCCACTATGCTCTTCTTCTCAAGTAGTACAAATGATTTTTTATGATCAAAAAGAAGGAGTTGACAACCCACACTTCAAAAAATCAAGGATCATGTCAACATTTAAATAAATAAATGACTATGTAACTAAATGCTGGTAGAAGTCTTTTGTTTAAAAAGAATCAAGGACATCTGTGCTAATGCCACCTCTAACTTGTTCCTTTCCAAGGTAGCACTGTGTGGACTAACTAGTTTATTGACGCATGATAAGAGTAAATTTGAGCATTCTGGGATCAGCTTGCTGAGAGTTGACTCTCAATACTAGGATCATTCTTAGTTTTTTCCAAAGTTTGAGGTAAAACTAGAACAAACAACAATCTTGGCCACTGCCAAGATTGCTTTCTTTGCTCCCAGGTTCTGTCAATTAAGGTTGGGGGAAAAAAACTTTCAGGTGAGAACAGCAAGATTCTAATGAGCAATTGGCAGGAACAGAAGAAAGAAAGAATGATGGCTGGTCCTCACCATGTGATCACTTAGCAATAAATTGATAATACTTTGTACAAATGGAAGCTGGAATAGAAAGTTATAGAATATCATTATGGACTAGGGATGGAGACTAATGGTTTGAATTGGACCAACAATCTTAAGTTCGTGGTTCACTAGAAGGGGATCTGACCTCTACTGAGAACCTGACGAGGCTTGGAGTTCCACAAACACTCCTGATTTTACTCTTCCTAGTTTTTACTCTCTATGTTGTAGTAGAAATACTTCTGAGAGGAATTCAGATTCAGGAATCTAAAGTCATCCACCTTCAGGTTACCCATGTAGCAGGAGCAGGATGAAAACTCAAGTTAGCTACAGCAGAATGCTATTTCTTGAGTTTGTCAAAGATGTTGATTTCAGTCTGATCCATGGGAGCTTTACACCTGAAAACTCAGCACCGCCCTGAGCTCTCTCTTTTCTATATTCCTCTAGGGGACTGTACAGTGTCAGGCTAAGGCCTGATTGTATCCAACACTGTATGCCCTGCTCTTTCTACCACTGAACTACTAAGATGGATAGAGTAAGTTGAAAGGCTGTGTGTCATGAACACAATTCAGTGATGACCCAAGTCAAGAAAGAGTCTTAAGTGTACAGATTTATTTTCTCATGAATATCAATGCTAGAGCTATATAATCATATGCTTTTATTCATTCTTAGAGCCTCTGAAATTTGAGTAGAACTGTGATATATTTCCTTCTCCCTATCACTTTTCTATTTGAATCTTATACCAGTTATTTCCTCATTCATGAATCTTCCCAGTTTTGTAGTGGTAAGTTGGTCTTTTTCTTCTGGTTCTCCAGGTCATCTCTGAGTGAGTCATATTCTGATATTACAATGTCTTGTTCCTATAGCCATATGTCCCTTCTACACTGTGCATGCCTGAAAGGGAAAAAAAAACTGAATTGTATTTGCTTTCACATGAAAACAATGCTCAATAAATGGCAATTTCATTCACGAATGGGAATCAGCCATATTGTCAAAATTGACTTAATGGCAACCAAAGCCTTAGACTTATTCTCGACCACAAAACCTGGTCTTTCAGACACTGAGAAGTCAAATAATAACAAAGATGCCTTGGAAGGAGCTGTTGCCAGAAATGCCTACTAAGTCAGTATCTCTGTGGGGAAACTGAGTCCTTTCCTCCTCATCTGATCCAGACCTAATGTGAAATATCTAGGCAGCTGGAAGACAGACTTCCTGTCATTTGTTCTGTCTTTCAGATAAGCTGCATTCTTGTCCCAGGCAGAGGCATGGTTTCTGTTATTTTAGGTCAAATCACTGATCATTTTACATTGTTTTCGCTAAAGGGGTCTCCCCACTGGAGCACCCCTAGAGTCTCCTTTGATCCACTACTGAGAAGCTTCAAGGCATTTTCTACTTTGCTGAGTCTGAGCCATGGCCTGGAAGAGCCTTTGGGTTCACACCCAAGGCTTGTCCCTGCCTGTGTATCCCTGTTGTGAGGGCTCATTGTAGTAGTTACACTCTCTCAGAATCCATTCCTACATTTCTGTTGATTTTAGTTGAGGGGATGTTCGGCCAGGAACAAGAATGTAGATACATTTCCCAAGATTAGCCCGTGCAACCCCCACTGTAAGGAACTCTGTGAGAGACCTCCCTTCAAGAGGTCATCTAGGTGACTCTTTCTGGCTTCATAGAATTCCTGGCATCTCGTGCTTGGTTAGTCTTGTATCTGGATGCTGTGTGATGTCCCATTTGCCTCAGGGGGGCTACTCCTCCTTCAGTTGAACTCTTTGAGCCAGATAGAGATGTTTTTCTTAAAGTGAAGAAATGTTTGCTGTCCCTTAAGCAGAGCTGTTGAAAGGTCTTACTCTTCCAGTATAAACTTCCCAGTAGAGAAGGGAAAATTTGTCAAAACAACACTTTTTTTCAGGTTTGGGATGCTTGTCACAGCATAGGTTCTGGGTCTACTTGGCAATCAGCATTTCATATGGACTCATTTGATTCGAAATGATCAAGCACATGCACCCACATGGAGTATTGTACAGGTATATGTGTACTAGCAAGGAAAACTAGGTTCTTGCTCTTGGGAACCTTATTAGACAAGTGGCAGATGACAAGTCCTCCCCAGCAAGCACCAGATTATCATTCTTTTCTGCCTTCTTGGCTTTTTACTCCAAATCTACAGAAGCTGTGGGGCATGCCTTTAGATGGATCTCTATGAGTTTGAGGCCACCCTGATATAATAATATACTTATATATGCATATATATACATATATACACATATACCTAATATGCATATGTATACTTATAAGTGTATGTATGTATGTATGTATGTATATATGTATGCTTGTATGTATAGTGAGTTTCAGGTCAGTTAGGACTACCCAGTGAGGCTGTCTCAAAACAAACAAACAAAACACCCCATATATTACATTGGATTCTTTTTTTTTTTTTTTTTTTTTTTTGGTTTTTCGAGACAGGGTTTCTCTGTGTAGCCCTGGCTGTCCTGGAACTCACTTTGTAGACCAGGCTGGCCTCGAACTCAGAAATCCGCCTGCCTCTGCCTCCCGAGTGCTGGGATTAAAGGCGTGCGCCACCACGCCCGGCTTGGATTCTTAAAGAGGTTGTATTTATCAGATTATATTTGCTTGAGTCTTATTAATTCACATGTCAAATACATGTGAATGTGAATACATTTAAATGTGAAAATATAAGCACTTTGGTTTTGTGAATAGGCTCTTTTTCATTTTCTCCAAAAAAAACTGTGCTGTCATTGACCAACACTCTTTCTTCTCTTGATCAAGTTAGAGAAGTGACATTTTATTCCCTGAGCTATAGTGGCACAGGATGTCTTAACTGAATCATTTCCCTAGAGAAAATGTAAGTTCTCAAAGAGAGAAAGAGTCATGCCATAAAATGTTTTAGTGTCCCAAAATCCCTTTGGATGTCAGAGAGCCAACATTCCATCCACTGCTCATCATTGAATAAGTAATTAATAAGGCCTGGTCTCCTAGCCTTCTCATGGGACTTCTCTGCTGACAGGTCATTTTTCCTGGCTAAGGATGCTATAGCACATGACCCCTTTGCTGTCTGTAGTTATGCAACATAGAAGGCCAGATGTAGTTGAGAAAGTTATTCCTCATATTGCTTCATTGTACTTACAGGATAAGTATGCAATCTACCCTTAGAAGCCTATGAGAATTGGTAAAAGTCTGTAGTAGTTATTACATAAAATACCTAATAAAAGAAATTTAAAGAAGGAAGTGTTTTTTTTTTATGTCATAGTTCAAGAATACAGCCCATCCGTGGTGGGAGCATGGGCCTGCTGATCATATTGCATCTGTAGTCAAGAAGCAAAGAGAGATAAATGCTGGTGTTCGGCAAAGTTCAGGACCCAACTCAATGAACCTAATTTAGAAATGCCTCACTTCCATCCCATTCATGAGTCTAGATCAGAAGTTCTCAACCTTTTTTTGGGGGGGGGTCTAAAAACCTTTTCACAGGGTTTGCATATCAGATATCCTGCATATCAGATATTTACATAATGATTTGTAACAGTAGAAAAATTACAGTTATGAAGTAACAACTAAAATTTTACATAAAGAACTGTATTAAGGAGTCACTCAAAGCAATAGGACAGTTGGGAACCACTGCACTAGATACTATCAAGTTTACAATCGGTATTCATCATCCCGATTTTATGAGGACATTCTCCATAGTTCTAGAAACTCCAGTGCTGAGTTCAGAAATACAAAGGACAGACAGAGAAAAATCACTAGGTGAATGGGGGGAACTCTAAATGAAGTTGTTCTAGCAAGTGAACCATTATCAGAGACCTAGAGGTACTCAAGTGAGCTCAGCGTTATGGAGAGCTTGGTTCCTTTGATCTTTAGCCTATGGCTTGGACCTGTGCTTGGCTGGATGGATTTTTAGAGCACACTGTTAATCAAGCCAAGATCTCAAAGGTAATCCTTGCTCAGTCTTTCCATAGCCAGAGTTGCGTTAGTGCCATCGCCAGAAAGATGCATCCACACTCACACAGGCATGAACACACATGCACAAATTTCACATGCATCCACACATACACATGTGCACACATGCACACACATATACACATACATACACCTGCACACACATGTACACACACACAATGTACACACATACACAGATGGGCACACACCCATTAGAACATGTGCGTGTATACACACACACATATTTCTCAAATTTTTCTTTCTGAATTACTATGAAAGCACACGATCTAAAATTTGAAAAGGAAACCTGTAAATCTCTCAGTCTTGTCTTCCACCCTATCTCTAATGTCTTTGGCCCATATTCGCTCAGCCTTATGACAGCCATAACAACTCTCACTGCTTTTGCAATTATGGCTTACTGACTTTTATGGCACTTGTATTCTTCTACCTCATCTTCATTTTCACCCTATGAGACTGGCACAACTAAAATCCATATTTTACATATTGAGTTAGATAGAATGCTCAAGATCACTTTTAAGTAGAAATGGTGACATTTTAACCTAGAACAGAATTGAGACTAGAAATGTAAAATGAACCTCAGTGGTTTAGTTTAGTTTTGTTGTGTTTATTAATTTTTATTTTGCCACAAGCAAAGACCTGGGTCCAATACTTAGAACTACAAAACATTTACCCAGGTCTGCTTGACTCCAGAGAGTCCCCATCTTCATCACTATTATTTTAAACAGTGGTTTTTACCCACCTCAGTGATGGGTGGGGGGTCACTATGTCACTAGTGTTGATCATGAGGAAGTTGGTTACCACCCACGTTTATCAGCCCAAGCAGTAAGTCTTCCATTCAACACAACACATGAAGTTCTCTGTCCATGTGTTGGACTGCATCTAAGTCTTCTAGATTTGCTCTGTGAGATCATATGACAAGTTTATTTCCTTCAGATGTCTGGAGAGGGAACGTGTAAAGTTTGCTCCAATTCCTTCTAAGATTGTCCTGGAAGGCCATTCTCATCACTCTCCTCTTACTCATCGACTCCTCTTTTCCATGTGGCACTCAGTTTTTCAACATTCACACTGAGGTCTGGCACATCCATTTAGCAGAAATGAAGTGTAAACTTATGGTTTCTTTGGAAAATCAGTTGTGTTGGATGGTGTTTTGTTGGGACAAACATGTGAAGGAGTGTTTTTCTGTAACAGATATAGGATGTTTTGCTAGCTCAAACATGTGGAAGGATGAATGATGAAGGAATCTTTGCTAACAACACACATTGTATTGGTTCGTCTTACATTACATGGCTGAACTCCACTTATGGTGACACCATAGAGAGACTCACCAAAGAACTTCTCTTGAGGTTCCTGTGGCTTTTTGCTACTTCTGCAGACTCAGGACAATTGGCAGAGTGATGTCTGCTGATACAGACTCACTTGGAGTTTGCTAAGACATTCTCATGTGCTGAGGCAAGACACATGGTGAGGCAAGACCTATGGAGGACATGTGATGTTTGGAGAGAATATAAATAGCTAGCTTTGCAAAGCTTCTTGGTCTGATGTATTCGCTGATTGTCACTTCATTGAGAGAGGCCTGGCAGAGAACGTCTCCTTGCATCCTTGGTGGGCTTGGTTGCTCCTGTTCCTTCTAGGTCATGCCAACACTGGTGATTTAGGTCTCCTGTCCTGGCATTACTGAACTGGACTGATGATAGTGTATTTGTGAGGTATTTGCGAGTGGATCAAGGTGCCACCGCTGAATCTTGGGAACTGAACTACTGATTTCCTGACAACACATCTGGGATTTGCTCCAAAGAAGAGTTTCTACACAGGTCCACTTCCCTCGTATCCTAATAACCTTTCTTTCCCACTACCTCTGGTTGGTGGTGGGCTAGATGGAGATTAAAGCATCTAAGAACCGTTATCAAAAATGGGGTTGAGAACAAGCAAAGCCTACACAGAACCACCAGCTTTCCCAAAGAAGTGTTCTAATCACAAAGGCCTCTGAGACCCTGACCATTTCCAAATATTGTTCTCATGTTGTGACAAATAGAAAAAAATATGAATATCTTCTCTGGGTAACCAGTTACAATCATATACACCAGTAATAATCTTAAGTGTTTCACCCATTTTTTAGAATCTACTGCCACATGCATTTTACCTTCACCACAATCCTATGGTGTTATGGTTCCCAATTCAGACAAGAAAATGCAGGTTCTGAGAAACCAAGAAACTTTTCCTGCCACTCAGTCAACTGAATCCAAGGAATCTTGTAGAGACCAAACTGCATCTCTCATGTGGGGTTTAGCAGCTTGGAAAAGTTTCCTCAAAGTATTAGCATTGGCCAGCCAAGCCGGATTTCCCTTAACAGAGTTCTTTCTGAGAAAAGTTCCTAAGTCGGTGTAGGGCCTGCACAGGCTCCAGGTGCATATTCCTCTCTCTGACCTGTATCTCTGTATTTATGGATGCAACTCCTTTCAAATTGAAAATATGCCGGAAAAAATATTGTGTATGATTATATATGTTCTGAGTGAGTATAGACCTTGCTCTTGTCACTGTTTAAGCAATGACAGTATGACAACCTTTTATACAGCATTCATATTTATTGATACTGTGAGGAATCCAGACACAATTTAAAATAAACAATAAGGTATACACAGGTTAAGTGCCAAATGATAAGACACATTTCCAAGAAGAATTCAAGTGTTTTTAGTGCATTCTGGATCCATCCACCCATGGATACTGTACAACACAGCTCAGCTCTCCTTGCTTCCAAACCTACTCTGGCATCTCATGTCTAGTTTTTCTCTGCTTCTCAAGGCACCTTGTCTGAAAGGATGTCTTCATTCTCCTTCCCCAAATCCTCCACTAAGAAGAAAAATGCAAATCTATTACACATTCAGTAACCCACCAGCCCAAGGGGAGCAGGGCATACTTATAAACCATTGGAACTTTTGAATATATGTGTTCCTTAAAGCAACAAACACTTTACCAATTACACCATGCCCATTTTTTAGAATCTACTGAAAATTCTTCTTATAAACTGTCTATTAACATTTGCTAGTTCTGTCATTTTCAATAGGAAGGTGATTTTTTTTTTTGAACTTCTCATCATATGCAGGCAGAAATTTCCTCCACAGAGAGAAGCATGGCTCCTTTACTCATTTCTGAACATGTATAATTTATGCATATATATTAATTTTGTAATTAATGGTTATAAAATTCATCAAATATGAAACATGTTGCATAAGTACTTAAAAAAAAACCAGTGCTGATAGTTAATAAGTAT
Organism: Mus caroli; assembly: GCF_978045245.1. Classification (NCBI taxonomy): domain Eukaryota; kingdom Metazoa; phylum Chordata; class Mammalia; order Rodentia; family Muridae; genus Mus; species Mus caroli. The sequence continues at coordinate 16,308,719 of NW_028227267.1, read as the reverse complement.
TTCTCAAAGACTAGACAGGATGGTAGTTCAGGATGACTACCAGTTAATGATCCTATTGTTAATAATAAGCTCAATTTTTATGTAAAATAAAAATTGCTAAAATTTCTTTATTAACTAATGAATCAGAAGTAAAAAGTTCTTTAAAAATATTTTCACCATGTAAAACCTCTCTGGGAAAACAGCTTTCAAATTTCTCATTTTAGAATCCTGGTTGAATTCAGTTTCATTATAATTTTTTGACTAAGAATTTTACTATTTTAATACTATCACTTTAAAATTCCTATTTCTCCCCAAGGAATCCTGAAAATATAGCAAAATCCAAGAAGTGTGATCTTGGTTATAAATGTAGTCTCATTAGTGTTTTAATGGTGAATATTAGATAAAGTACCTAACATGGGAAAAGACCTGCCTGAGCATTTTGAAGGATTCGTGTGTGTGTGTGTGTGTGTGTGTGTGTGTGACTTGTGTGTGTGTGTGTGTGTGTGTGTACAAGTGTTGACCAATGGATGAGTGTCTTGGGGTATATGGATAGACCAGAGAACCGCCAGGTTATTGCTTCCTTCCATTGTGTTAAAGGCAGGGTCTCTGTCATTTACTTCTGTATTGTAGACATCTTGCTAGCTAGCTAGAAGAACTGAAGAATGTTCCTGTCTCTGCCTCCCATCTCTCCATGGGTACACTGGTATTATAGATGTGTGTGCTACCATACCTGGCTTTATTTGGGTTTGGGGAATCCAAGTGTGGGTCCTAGCATTTGCATGACAAGAGATTTACCCCTCTGAGCCATCTCCCTAGCCCTTGCAAGAGTTCTTTTGGTTTGTCCAACATTGGTCTTGATAGTCAGTTGTGTGCTGCATACAGCTAGAAATACAGCAGGTACTAAGACCTGCCTCAGTCCAGGCTCTTCATAGTATTCACCAGGTTGTGGACAATAGGTCAAGAAATGCAAGCAATGAGGGTCAGTAAGATGATTCAGCATGTAAGAGCACTTACCTGAACCCACATTGGATGGAAGAGAGGGCCAATTCCCAAAAGTTTCCTCTAACCTCCAAATGAGGTAAACACACACACACACACACCCCATACTCACACATACACATCATTCATATGTACACACATAAAATACTAATAAATAAAATAAATTTTTAAAGGAATTGCAGTAAGGTTTTATATATGAGGAAGATTCATATCAGATGTTATAGACAAACAGACCAATACAATGTCTATTAAAAAGGTTGTAGGTGGTATATTATATTGTCTTATGTAAGAGTGCCTGAAAGGTCTAACAATGGCGATCTCTGGGCTAGGGAAAATGAGAACACAGTAGTTCCTCAGCCATGAAGGTGGATGCTTCAGCAATCTCTGCCTTGTTCTGAAGTGTAGAGGGTTCCTGAAGAGCCTCTGCTATTCAATCTGTGTGGGAGACTAATGTTCACTAAAGCACAGCAACAGCAGCAGGGCTAAGCACACTTTCTCAGGAAAAAAGAAAGTTAGGTGGTCAGTGCTGGCTATTCCTTGGGCCTCTTTGTGTTTAAACCACCATTTGGAAAGGTGCTGCACTCAGTCAATGCATCCAATGTGAAAATGCCCTTCTACACCCACCCAGAGCTAGGTCTCCTAGTTAATTCCAGAGCCCATCAAATTGAGAATCATGGTTAGCTGCTCATGTTTAGACACTCAGGAGATGACCCTACAAGTTTATTGGTTTTGCTCAACTTGCCTTTGTCAGAGGTATTGTACCAAATAGCTGCATCTGCTAGGATGTCTTTGCTGTGTGTCACCTATGGTCCTCTTCTTGGCTGTCTGAGGTAAGATGCTGTCTGTGGAGTCTGAGAGAGCAGAAGGGAATGAGTGAAATCTGCCCTATAGAAGTCTGGGCTCATAAGCTGGTTTCTCACATCTATGCTGTGGGCTCAGCGCTGCTTATGGTCTCTCCAGAAGCAATTGACTATTTTTTTTTAAAGAGAAGAGACAAATAATCTTATTTTGAAAAGTGAAATATAATTTCCTGCCACTATGCTAATGAAGCAATAAAGTTAGAATTCATAAAGTATTGTATTTAATGAAAATACTGCCAAGAAAGGATTTAAGTGTGATTCATTTTGGAATACCCACCCACACAGAGCTCTCTCGCTTGTGTATACTTTGGCCCTGGACCTAATAGTGTTTGGACCCAATTATTTTAACCCTATAATAGAACAGTCTCTATTCTAAGCAGCTTAATATGTCAAGATCCACATGAAAATATAGTCTCCTTATTGCCAATATGACTCTCAGCTATATTTTAAGAATCACAAATTTTTTTACAAATTCTAATTATGTTATATATATTTTACTCATTTTAACTTTCTATTATATACTCATTGTACTTAATTCTATTACATTCCATTCTATTATATTCTGAATTTTTTCTTTTTTAAGATACTTTTTATTAACAAAATAGCAGATTTCTTTATTGTATTTTTGTATCTACTAATTCTTGGTTGACCCTTGCCCACCTCTCCCTTCTTTTCTACAGCTCAAGTTTTAATTTGAGGTGTTTGGCTAAACATCAAAGGATTAATAAACTTCAAAGATATAAATATAACATTTTAATATCTTTATATGAGTTTCTACACATTTTAATTGATTTTCAAAAGAGCCTCTGGATTTGGGGTTCCAGCTAAGCACTGCATTAATGATTAAGCCCCTCACATTGCCTATGTTCATACTCCAACATGGTTTGTTTGTTTGTTTGTTTGTTTCTTTCTTTCTTTGTTTTAAGCTCTTTTCACCAAAGAAGCACAATTTGGATTTCCACATGAATTTGGGATCAGCCCTGTGATTGATTGGCCGAATGGAGAAACTGCACATGAGTTTCAAAGACAGGCCTCAAGAGACACATGCCTTTTCTTGGTTACTTCATAGGAAAACTATCACAGGGATCGTCTGTAAACTGTGTCTTGACAGGAGAATGAGGAAATGTCCTAACTAAACCTAGTTCAGAAGAGGGTCTGTACACAAACCTCAAACACTGAGTCATTGTGTCATTGAGATGACCCAACCTAATATGAATCAGGAACACCCAGATGACCCACAGATAGAGAACATGGAATTATGAATGACTACTGTGTTAAGCTACTGAATTTGGAATCATTCCTTGCATGGTAACAGTTAACTGATTTAATCCCTAGTATTTGAAGAAAGTTTCCTGCCTGCTATAAGTATGTCTAGAAATTTTCTGTCTGTGTAGACTTTCTCATGTCCACCTACTCTTCACAGACATTAAGAATAAGGCCACAGCTCCTCTAGAATTATTCTAGCAATGTCCAGTGTGATCCTGCCACACGTATTTTGTCATGTATTCTTTTTTAGATTTCTATGAAGGAACTATTCATCTATCTTCTGATAACGTGGGCTAAAACTCAGAAAGCACATTAGAACAGAAGTGAGGCTATACTAGACAGTAGGTGCTAGGCCAGTCTATGCTAGGAGGTAGATCCCAAGACTGAGAGATGAAACAGGAAATGCTGTGGTATCTCTCTATGCCTGTTTACTTCTCTTGGTGGTTTTCATTGTTCCTTTGGACACAATTCACCCAGAGGACCCGTGTTTGCTCCTTCATTGTTGCTGATTCCCCACCATGTACTGGCCTTTTACTATAGAGCATAGTCTACATCCAACCCATACAAAAGACCTTATTGTACCTCAAATACCTAATTCTGAATGCTCCCCCATGAATCCTCGTATTCTCAGGATACTTGGGTTATAGCTGTGTTGAAGAAGGCCTCTCACTTTTGTGGCTTTAGTTGGCACATCTGCAATCCTAGGGAACTGGATGCCGGGAGGGCCTCTGTGACTTACAGTCCTAAAATTCTCTGATGAGTCTTATCTGTGCATCCAGACTCATATAAACATAAATTTTTAGCTTTGGAAGAACATGTGAAACCATCCATCCCAACACTTTAATTTATGAGCAAGGAAGTGGAGCCCTCAACAGAAAAAGTGGTTGGCCTTGGCCCACCCAGCAAGTTCACAGCAGGGCTAAGATGGGAGCCTGAGCTCTTTGTTTTCGTCATTGTGTCTGCTTTAACTTCCTTGAGGACAGGGAATAATTTCGGATTCATCTTCTCTTCTTTGTCTTCAGCCACAGAATCCTGGAGTTGTAACCAACACTCAATAAATCTCAAGGAATATCTGTTGACTCGGAATGAAAATGAGCAAGCATTGCTTATGCAGCCAAGACAGCAAATTGCTGTCTGTTCAGCCAAGAGACCATGAGTGCCATAGCCCCTGGAGGCCTTCCTGCTCTGTGTGGGGCAGTATTTTGACCACGCAGAGCTACTCTCTTGAGTTACATGTTTGATCAAAGAGACAAAGCACACCCTTATCTAGTTCTCTGTTGACATCACTGCATCCCCAAACTCAGTACTGCTCACCATGAGGCTCAGTGGGCAATTTACACCTAATTTCTCACTCACAGTTCAGGCTTTGACTAAAGCAATAGGCTGTGGGTAAAGAAATCATGTGTTATGTTTAGGCAGACAGCCACTAAAAGCATGTGCTGGGTCATAAGCTCTGATTTCTGCAACAGGAAATAGTATCAACTCACCAGGAGGCTCCAGCAAGGGGGTAAGGACAGTCGGATTTGGACTAGTGTCATGGTACCGAATATCCTTCCTTTTTTTTTTTTTTTCAGAGCTGTGAAGTTGGAAAATAGTTTCCACCTGCATGGCACTGAACTGAAAAGGCAGAGGACCCATGCCGTCTGCCGGCTTTCGAAGCCACAAGCAGCAGCAGCCAGGGACTTGCTTCCAGCGCTAGTAGCAGTGAAGGAGGCGAGTCCACAAAGGGACAAACCAAATAGTGTTAGGTCTCAAATGTGTTTGGGAAATTCTATTTAGGGACTTTAAAAGAAAACAAAGCCTTTACTTTCTTCTTCAGTGCTTTACAGTTTTCATTGTATTTGTCATTGCATCCCTAATACAGACCATGATTTGGGGAGCTGGGGTACTATGAATAGGATTGTTTCCCCATAAGTGTCTCAGTAGGTTTATCTTTGGTTTATAGGAAGGCAACTGGCTTGGGCAGGCTCATTATATAACCTGCTGCTGTATTTTAAAAGCATATGTTCTTTGATTCAGGGACATAGGACATGCATATGAGTTAATAATACAACAGAAGTCCTTAAACTCCAATTTAAAAAGGAGGACATTGCCAGAAATGCTTGAATCTACTTAGAACCCTTCACTGTTCCTGTGGTGTGTGTGTGTGTGTGTGTGTGTGTATGTGTACACTCACGTGAATACATTATTTATTTTGTTCTTTTGTACTCTCACAGAGAATGAACTATGTTATACATAGTCTTCAATGACATTTATTATATATCTAATAGTAATCTTTCTATTATATGTATCAATTTAATACACCATACAATGAGCTTCCCACCATTTTTTAAGTCTATACTAACCTAGATGGACATTTAGCTGCTTTCTGTTTCTCCCTCATGAGTAATGCTGAAATTAATAGTCTTAAAATGACTGCAGCCAACATTCAGGAGACTCTTTATTCATTTACGAAGAGTACAATAGCTTCCCCATTAGTAAGGTGCACTTCAGATTTACAAGATAAAGGCAAATTATTTTACAAATATATATTCTCTACCCACAGGACAGTATTGTTTTAGGCTTGGTACTGGGTCTCTGACTCTGTCACACCTCAAAGGGCTTGGTCACTGTGAATCACATTTCTGGAAAAAATTTAAATTCTCTCTCTAGTGCTCAAACTTTGCCAAGGCTAGAGATGCTCTCTGGGCAGAGTGGCCTGTCTCATTTCTCTTCTTTTGCTCATGTCTCTTCTTATGAATATTTTATGGTTATAGAGTCCCTGCCAATCTCCTTCCACTTTCTAGATACGCATCCCTGAAAGCAGTTATCACCACACTCCAATCTATAATGCTGTTCTGGGGTCTGGCTAAAACATTGTTCTTATTGGCCAAGGCAAAATTTTTTCTCAGAATTTTATGATATCGGACTGTCTATATCATGCTGATGAGGAGATTTTTGGTGTTCCTAATTGTTTATATGGACAGAGTCCCTGAATCATACATTTTTTAGGAAGCATATATATGCTAGACATGTGTAAGAGCACATTCAACAATCTCAGCACCACTTAGGCAGGGTCACACTTAAGGTTTGGAACCTGGTGAGTATGACATCATATCTTATTGTGGTGATAATTTATGTGTCTCCAGTTATTAACTAATTTAATCATTTATTGATACATTATTCCCTTCTAGTTTTCCTATGAAATACCTTTTGAGTTTCAGTGCCATGTTTGTTAGTTGTGGCAAAATATGCATAGCATAAAATTGACCATTTTATAGTTCAGTAGTGTTAAGTATATCTATGTGCCTGTACAATGAGTCTTCAGAACTCTTTGATCTTAAAAACTGAAACTCAGTAGTCAATAAATAACTGCCCATTTTCTTCTTGCCTCATAACCTTGAAATGTATAATTTATTGCTTCTAGTTTTTAATTTTAATTGTGTGTGTGTGTGTGTGTGTGTGTGTAGTTGATTTGCCTGCATGCATGTGTTTGCACCACTTGAGTATTTACTTCCTAGAGAGGCCAGAAGAGGGCCACTGAATCCCCCAGAACTGCAGTTAGAGATGGTTGTAAGACACTATATGGGTGATTGTGACCAGACCAGGGTCCTGATCCTCTGGAAGAACAGCCATTTCTCTTGATGATTGAGCCATCTCTCCAGCCTCCAAATTTAACTACTATAGATAAGTGTTTTTTATGATTGAATTATTTCACCTTAGCATAATGCTCTCAACAGGCCAAACCTGGAAGATTCTTTGTATTTAAGTATGGCCTGGTCAAAGATCAAATGGCTGCCACCTTTTGGTTATTGTGAATGTTTCTATGCAAATATATTTTTGAGATTCTGCTTTGAACTCATTTGCATAGGTATGAGAAATAGTACTGTATCATGGGGTATAGTTTTTCATTCTCTTTAAAAAAGAAAAGGATCTATTTTATTTTTAATTTATGTGTGTCTGTGTGTCTCTGTAAGTGCATCACATATATGTAGGAAACAGAAAAAGGCCAGGGAAGGTGTCAGATCCCCTGGAGCTTAAGTTACAGTCGGCATGCGTTACTAGACATTGGCACTGGGAATTGAATGCTGGTTCTCTGAAGAGCAACACATTCCCTTAACCACTGAGCCATTCTTCCACGTGGAGTCAGACCATTTTATATTGTCTCCATAAGTTCCATTCTCTCTATATATTATATCTGGAGTTCTATAACTACATATGTATATCACTGTTTATATTATTAATCATCTATTTATTATTTGATGATTTATTTTAAAACTACATCTTGCTATGCTGTGTACACTGTTCTGAAAATCCTGGGCAAAAGTAACTCTCTTGCTTCAGCCTCCCATTTAGCTGGGAGGACCCACAAGTGTTGAGACACTTTCAATTCTAGATATTCTGTGCTGCTCACTATAATTTTCTCTTTATCCCATATATAAAATTATGTAGATATATATGCCTATATATGTATATACTGTTAACTTGTAGAAAACACATTTTCACTTTTGTGGAGGTGAATTATAGCAAGTCACATTTTTTTACATCTTTGAAATTCTGAAAAACTAAGAATATATAAGATATATTTCTGTTACCATCATTGTCCTTAGTATTTTATAGAAATAAAACTGGCTTCAAATTGTACTGGTAGGTATTTTACTAATTTATATGAAATGGTGCCTACCTTTTTAGTGTGAAAAAAAGTTTTGGTGTTCTTTGGATGAGTGTCCAGTGACATTTAGCTCCCTTATTCTTTTTCTGAAAACACGGTTGTGTGAGACACAACTCAATGTTTGGTGTGCAGCAGATTTCCTGTGCTACCCTTGGGTCTTATTTCCATCTCACAGTTAAGTGTCTGGCTTTCTTTCTTGCTCCTTTTAGGATATCTTGCCTTTGGCGTGATGCGGGTTTATTATATTTTCTATTATTGTTGTGTGAACTTCTAATAATTAAGTAGCCTCTATATTTCTTTAATCATAGATTTATTATTCTAATAAAGATGGCAAAAATTCTCAACCAGTACATCTTTAGGTGTCTTCTTCTTCTTCTTCTTCTTCTTCTTCTTCTTCTTCTTCTTCTTCTTCTTCTTCTTCTTCTTCTTCTTCTTCTTCTTCCTCAGCACTAATATTTTACTTTTGGAATAGAGTGTTTTGGTTTTACTTTTATGTCTCACACTTTTGGAATAGAGTGTTTTGGTTTTACTTTTATGTTTTCACACGTTTCATCTCCCTGTCCCTCTGTACTACATTCACAAAAATTTCCTCAGATTGGGTCCAGGCACACTGGTCACTGTACCTAGTGAGTATAATCTGCTTTTGAACCAATTTTCTCATCCCTGTATCTCAATAGCCACATTTTCATCTCCAAATCACACCTAATAATTTCTTCTGTGTGATCATATTTTATAGTTCATGCATCTTTCCATTTAAAATTGCTAACCTTCAGTTATTTAGACAGCTTTTTCACAAGTCTATAATCTATATCTGAGACTTGTGGTCTTTAGTCCCTGACAACCTCAACTTTTTAGAGACTTCTTTTTTTTTTTTTTCCTGCTTGTGACATGTTTCCTAAATTCTTTCATTTTAGGTTTAAATAGTGAATGTACATTTTTCTCTGCTTCATCAGAGAAAAGTTGAGGAAAAATTTTCTGAGATCTTGGGTTTTCTAGTGAGGTCTCTTCCTGGAATTCAGGTCCTAATTACTTATTAAAAACCCATCCACATGCTACCATTTATACTGTGGGTACATTTTTCTTCTTGCTCTCTATTTCCTACTGTGTTTCCCCTTGGAGACTGAAGTGATTCTTCACTTGAGCTATATATGCATGCATTCATATATCATCTATGGTTTACCTATGGATAGGCTGGTATTTGTTGACAAGAGTACCTATGCTTGAAAGGAAGAGAAAGATAAAGCTGGTGGCTCTCTCCTCATATTATACACATAAAATAACTCAAAAATGGCTGAATGGCTTAAAGTCTACAGATAAAACCACAGTTCCACTAAGAATGTATATAACTGTGAATCCTCATGACCTTAAATTTAGCAATAGATTATTAGATGAGATGTAAAAAGCATAATGTTATGCCCTAGACTAAAGTTTCTATCTCCAAAATCCATGTGTTGAATTCACAATATGACAGTATGTAAAGGTGAGACACTTATAGGTAACTAGGTTTAGAAGAGATCACGTGGGCAAGACCCATATAACGTGATTAGTGCCATTTTAAGAGTGCCTCCCCTCTGGACACAATGTAAGCTAGTAAAGAGGACATCATCACCATCACCATCACCATCACCATCATCATCAACAACAACATCAAAATGCTCCTGGTTCCTTGATCTTGGGTTTCTTAGGTCTAAGCCTTTGAGAAATAAATTTGTTTTGTTTACAATGTTCAGTGTGTAGTATATTATTATGATAGATCCAAGATAACTAGCATAGATTTGAGGTACTGCTTCAACACACAGTTAAAAATGTGGAAGTGGCTTTGTGTTTTGTGGTATTTAGAGTTTGCAGATGCATGATAGAAGTGTGTTCAATAGATGTGATTCTTGTTAGAGTTCTTAAGAGAAATAGGAAAGCTAACAAGATTTCTCTTCCTAGAGAAAATGTTAAAGACATGCCCAGAGCCAAAACAATTCTCAGACCTAAAGATTCAAGATGTCTCTTCAGGTAAGGGTATTTGCCTGCCAAGCACGTTGATGTGCTTGAACCCCAGAACTCACACAGTGGTTGTGTGTGTGTGTGTCTGTGTGTGTGTACACACTCGTGAACGCTCACACACTCACACACACACACACACACACACACACACACACACGAACGCACTACATCAATGTAATTTTGATGGATTTTCCTACATTAATCTTGGCTGATTAGGAACTTTCTCTTGACTTGCCACTCTACCCTTGTTTTCTGTGTCTGTCTTTTAGGGAGTATCTCTCCCATTCTTATCTCCTCGCTGTCTGTGGAAACACAGTTTTCTTTCCTTTCCTTTCCTTTCCTTTCCTTTCCTTTCCTTTCCTTTCCTTTCCTTTCCTTTCCTTTCCTTTTCTTTTCTTTTTTTCTTTTATTTATCTATTTATTTTATTAGATATTTTCTTTATAAACATTTCAAATGCTATCCCAAAAGTTCCCTATACCCTCCCTCTGCCCTGCTCCCCTACCCACCCACTCCTGCTTCTTGGCCCTGGAATTCCCCTGTATTGAGGCATATAAAGTTTGCAAGACCAAGGAGCCTCTCTTCCCAGTGATGGCTGACTAGGCCATCTTCTGCTACATATGAAGCTAGAGATACGAGCTCTGGGGATACTGGTTAGTTCATATTGTTGTTCTACCTATAGGGTTGCAGACCCCTTCAGCTCCTTGGGTGCTTTCTCTAGCTTCTCCATTGGAGGCCCTGTGTTCCGTCTCATAGGTGACTGCGAGCATCCACTTCTGTATTTGCCAGGCACTGGCATAGCCTCATACGAGACAGCTATAACAGGGTCCCTTCAGCAAAATCTTTCTGGCATTGTGCAATAGTATCTGGGTTTGGTAGTTGATTATGGGATGTATCCCTGTAAGATCAAGAATTGACAAATGGGACCTCATAAAATTGCAAAGCTTCTGTAGGGCAAAAGACACCATCAATAAGACAAAAAGGCCACCAACAGATTGGGAAAGGATTTTTACCAATCCTAAATCTGATTGGGGACTAATATCTAATATATACAAAAAGCTCAAGAAGCTAGACTTCAGAAATTCAAATAACCCCATTAAAATGGGGTTCAGAGTTAAACAAAAAATTCTCAACTGAGGAATACCAACTGGCTGAGAAGCACCTGAAAGAATGTTCAACATCCTTAATCATCAGGGAAATGCAAATCAAAACAACCCTGAGATTCCACCTCACACCAGTCAGAATGGCTAAGATCAAAAATTCAGGTGACAGCAGATGCTGGCAAGGATGTGAAGAAAGAGGAACACTCCTCTACTGCTGATGGGATTGCAAGCTTGTACAACCACTCTGGAAGTCAGTCTGTAGGTTCCTCAGAAAATTGGACATAGTACTACCGGAAGATCCAGCAGTACCTCTCCTGGGCATATGCCCAGAAGAAGTTCCAACTGGTAATAAGAACACATGCTCCACTATGTTCATAGCAGCCTTATTTATAATAGCCAGAAGCTGGAAAGAACCCAGATGTCCCTCACCAGAAGAATGGATACAGAAAATGTGGTACACTTACACAATGGAGTACTACTCAGCAATTAAAAACAGTGGATTTATGAAATTCTTGGACAAATGGATGTATGTGGAGGATATCATCCTTAGTGAGATAGCCCAGTCACAATAGAAGTCATTAGATATGCACTTATCTCACTGATAAGTGGATATTAGCTCAGAAACATAGAACACCCAAGATACAATTTGCAAAACACAAGACAATCAAGAATAGGGAAGACCAATGGGTGGATACTTCATTGCTCCTTAGACTGGGAACAAAATACCCATGAAAGGAGTTACAGAAACACAGTTTTCAAAGGCTTTAAGCTAAGTCAGAATTATCCCAGAATGAATCTGTATTCTATCTCAGTTTAGATCTAATTTGTATGATATTTACTTATGTGAGATGCTAAAATTAAGATTTGGATTTGATGATGGGATAAGGTAAGACTCTGGCATGAATACTAGGGGTGGAGGAGGATGAACGCAGTGTTTGTGTGTGTGTGCAACAGAAGAAGCAAAAATAAATTGGAATTCATCAAAGTTAAAATGATGTATATCAACAGACATTATCACAAAAGCACAAGGATGCCCCATATAATGAGAAAATAAATTATAAATCAGATAAAGATCCATTATCTAAATAAGTATACAAAGTCTTAATATAAACCAGAGATAAAAAATACAACTAAAAAACAAATTAATTTGATCTTTCTCCATAGTAGACACCCAAAGTTTGACAATCATAGCAAAATATAATCAACTTCACTGGTAAGCACAGCTCAAAAACAAACAAACAAAAAACAAACAAACCACCACCACCAACAACAAAAAAACCCAAAATAACACTTTGCTCCCACTATAGTGGATGTAATAATAACGGAAATGGCTTTACTTTAGGATTATTTAGATGTTTTTTTGGACTAGCATGAACCTCCTAAGTTAAGATCCAGGGATGGATGGAGGTGGGGGCAGTAGAGAGCCTAGGTGTAGGAATGGCAGGAGCCGAGGTAAAGATAATACATAATCTATTTGACTTTTCATGGGGAGAGTGAATGAACATCTACTCATCTCATATAAAACACTGAGGACAGACAGAAGATACTATCCCACCTAGGTTAACCTCAGTAAACCAGTGAGTTGATTGGTGTCACAATAGTGAGTATGAGAGGCTACTCAGAGGAGTCTGGATGACTGGAAAGCAACTGAAGTCACTGAAAAGCTAAGACCAGCATGAATGGCAGCTCACTGAAGCTTATTCTGGAGTGAGGTCCTTGCTCCACTTGCAGGCATCTCAACAGTCACTCTCCTCTCCCCAGAACTCACTACTATTTATATAACATGGAGATGGGGAACATTGTGAATCATGGAGACTGGGGTGTGGTGCATTGTGAATCCTGAAAGTTTCAGGAACTTCCCAAGACTTGTGAGTTCTTTATTTCCTGAACCTTTTAATTTCTGTTTTTTGTTTGTTTGTTTGTTTGTTTTTTGTTTTTCCTGCATCTTAAAGAGGCTCCCTCATATTGGAATGTTTTAATCTGTAGAAATTTGCTACACCAGACTAAGTAGCTTTTGATTTGGCTTTAGGTATTTTATGACCACTAATCTCCATAATACTCATGAACAACTCCATGAGACAGGTTCTATTAATATGTCTTGTATATCAAGAATTTGAGCCCCAGATATTAACTTAATCGATTGGGGTTCAGTCTAGCCACAGATATTTGTACACTGGAGTACCTTTACACTGAACCAGTCAGAAGTTAAAGGTATAAGCCTAGAAAGATTTGAGAAGAAGGCAGCTGAGAGGTCCCTGATAATTTGCAGGCAAGTTCTGCTGAGAAGTCTTGATCAGGCACAGTGCATTTCCTGATGCCTACCTTCTTCTTGGCTACTCATTTTCTTCCTGATAAGAACATCCCTCTTTCTGGGCCTTGCTCTTTGTTCCTCCTTTCTCATACCAGTCTCACTGACAGCTCCTACTGCTTACTTATGGTGATATGCATCACCTCTATTATGTCAATCATTTACACACAGTCTCCTTATCCACACTGCTTTTGGGAATAAAGCATGCCTCTTTATTTCTTTACAGATACACCACATAGTGCTAATTCAGAATGGCATTGGTACCAAGAAGGGAGGTCGACTTGGGATTGACGAATTTCTCTCCTGTGCCTACCCGGAACCTGCTCCTCAGCCTCCTCTCCGTGGACTCCCATCACCCTCAGCTCCATCCATCACAGCTGCAGCTCAGCCCGCTGATGTATTACACTAACATATCATTAGTGCAACGGCAGAGCAAGGAGCTCTGATGATGTATTGGGGCCATACATCATCAGAATGAGTCACTCTGATGATGTATAACTCAAAAGATGGTACTATCCAGGGAAATGTGGACATAGCATAAATCAGGACCAATGTTAAAGAAGAAAACCCAGGACAGCCTTGGGAGGAAAATAAAGGTTCAGGGGTCTCCAGCAGTAGGGGTTGAGAGACAAAACTAGTAAATTCTTAACGGCTCAGATGGAAGCTTTCTGTTAGCAGAGGGTTTCTTAATGACCAAACCAGATCATCAGCATTCCCAGGTGGCACTTGCATTTCCCTCCCATCTGGAAGTCAGCTTGGCTTCTGCGTTCCTCCAAAGCCCCCTTGTCTTGATGGAGATCCAGTGTCCGTCAGATCAAAAGGAGAATATTGTGGGTCTGTGCTTCATCAGAATCCTCATGGATTCTCCCATCAATAAGGTGGATTGGAAGGGCTTTGCTAACCACAATGGTTCAAACTGGCCTTCTTTCAGAGGCCTTGCCTTTAGCCACTGATTAATGAAATGAGTGGAGACTTGACAGTCTAGTATAACAAGCAAACCAGGGCAGCCCTAGATCCTAGAAGTTATACATTTTTAGTATACAGCAAAATAGTTTTACCTGTAAGTAAAAGCAAAAACAAAAACAAAAACATCTTTTCTTTTCTTTTCTCTATATAGCAAGAGAAAGAGTCAGTATAATGTTTCTCTAAAGCACAGATTAGATTTTCATGCTATCCACTATTAGATTGGACCAGAAATGATGACAATTGAGGTTGGGACTAAAATCCAACATTTTTCAAGCTTTATTTCATCCACAGGGAGGAACACTATAGAAATACTGTCAGCCCTGCTTTCCCACCCTTGGATTGAGGAATGTATGGCCAAGAGCATCAACCTCTTTGTAACCTTAAAAAGTGGTAGATAAAGAAGCATTACAAGAGGGAGTTGAGAGCCATAGGGCAGAGGGGGAGGTAAGACCACACGCAGGCACACTGGGGAAAAATTAACATTTGGGTTTAATGCTTTATTTAATGCCAAACTGTCAGCTTGAGATCTGAGGCCCATGCATACGGATTCTGTCCTTCGACCCATACAAAATAAAATCAAAATCAAAGCCTAGGTGCTTCAGGACTGGAGAATATCAGAGCTCAGCCCTTGGCATCTGGGATCCATTATAGACAAGAAGTCTTCCTCTGTGGGTTCCTTTCCCTGGTCCCCACCCACACTCCAGCAAGGGAGGGGCCAGACAGTGAAGACTTCCTTTGCCAGTGCTGGTGTTGTTGCTGTGACTCACTGCCTTTGTTTATTGCAAGCTCTGCAGTGGACTTTGTACTTTAGCTGAGCCCAATCAGAGGGCCCTCCTGGCAGGGTACGAAAGAGCCAGAGTCCTCCATAAAACACACTGGCACCCTGTCCCTCTCTATTTGGAGTTGAGGGGGCAGTGCTTCACCACCTGAGCAGCAGTTAAGAGAACAAAATGCATTTTTTTTTATTGTTCACAAATACTTACACCTTCAAAGGCTTTTAAAAGTTGAAACAAAACAGATCTTGCCTCTGTTCTTTATTTATTTTTTGGTAGGGGCTAGGCAGGAGAGGAGAATGAAAGAAAGGATAAAGCCAGCACATTCCTTGGGTGGTGTTTATAAATGAACAAGACTTGAGAGGGATCCCATAATGCCTTGGGGTTGTCACCTACATCTGCCTGTATGATCTCCCTCTGTCTGTGCTGTGCAGAACTGTCAGGTCTGGGATATTAGTCATTACAGACCATGGCTGGATGAAAAGGAAGTGGCTACAGACAAGTTCCTACAGGCTAATACAACTCAGTGGTCAGCCATAAGAAAACAGACAACTGTGGAGAATATGCCAGAATTATCCAACTAGCACCAATCAACTTAATTGAAAGAAATCTTGGGTCAAGCTGCGTAGTGGAACAACCATGTAAAGATCTTGGAGGTTTGGGCCACTAGGCCTGCAGTTGAGATGCATTCTCTAGGTTTGATTTGTTAGACCTGCCAGGCTGCAGAGGCAGCCACAGGTTCCATGCTCACCCCATCAGTCATCTTTCAGCACATGGCATATATGGTAACCATTCAATATTTTTAACACCATAGTGATTTTCTGCATCCTGTGTTCAGGTGAGGAAACTGAAGGCTGGCACTGATGCTGTGTCTGCTGCACGCTTATAACTAGGAAGTAGCAGATTGGATTTTAACTCAGTTTCCTTTGGCATCTAAGACCACAGTTTTGTGCAACATGCATGGAGGCCTTAGATGTCTCCACTACTTTGCTTTCCTAGCATACAAGGTAATGATATGTTCATACATATACATCATTACACTATGCTCACACTTTTTTTTTTTTTTTTTTTGAGACAGGGTTTTTCTGTATAGTCCTGGCTGTCCTGGAACTCACTTTGTAGACCAGACTGGCCTCGAACTCAGAAATCCGCCTGCCTCTGCCTCCCGAGTGCTGGGATTAAAGGCGTGCGCCACCACGCCCAGCTCACTATGCTCAGACTTACTACTCTGTCTTCTACACCCCAGTAGATTCACCCCCTCCTTTCAAATAGCACACACACACACACAACTTCCACATATGAGAAATAAATGGAGTCTTTCTTCACTTGCCCATTTGCCAAATGCTTGTTCTAGGGGAAAGGTCCAAGTTTTCCAGAGACCATATCTAAACAAACAAAGGAATGTTTGGAATGATAATTATTTCATTATTTTCTTTTAGTACTGCTTTTAAAGTTTGTCTTCTATATCTATGGATTTAATGAACCATGGGTTGAACATATTTGGAAAAGGAGTTGTGAGTTGTGTCTCTACTATATACTTATTGCCTTTTTATTCATTTTATTTTTATTTTATTTTATTGCTGTGTTGTTTGCCTAGGTTATAGGCTAACACTAAGGTAGTCTGCATATCTGAGACTTGAAAACTCATGGATTATATCCATAAGAGGGTTTAGAACAAGCTCTCCTTGGATATAAAAACGATGAATGTTTTTTTTTGTTTAGTTTTGCCTTTTGATGAAGTAAAGAATAACAAATAGTGCTGAAGGTCCGAGGCCATTTGCTCAAAGGCACTAAGTAAAGGGCACAAAGACAGGTTGGTGAGGTTCTTGGGACATTGGCTCCTCATATGGCTCACGGTTTGGTTTGGGTTCTACCCAACACTTGAGTTTCCATTATGAGCTCTGGGACAGAGCCTTGGCCTCTCCGTTTATCAACACGTTCACTGTCCCCTGTGCTTCGAGAGTATGTTCTGAGCCCAGAGGACAACAGTGCCACAGAGAAATAAAACAATTTCACTTCTTAAATTATCTGAATCTCTAAAATAAAAGAGTAACAGTAACAATAAAAATACCCTTGCCACATTATTTAATGCCCCACCCTTCAACATAATAACTCGCGCTTTTACAAGATGGAGGTGCACAGACTAATAAAATATATGGTTTAATTAACTAAACTTATGCTGTAATCCACATTAGAAGACCATGATTTAGCACAGACTCTCATCCTCAGGACAGAATAATGCAAACAGCATAATTAAAAGTTGATGAGAAGTATATTTATTGGGCACACAGAAAGAAGAGACACCCAGATTTATGGCACACAGAGTAAACCTTTAGTTTACAATATAATTAATATTTTAAAAACCACAGTGTGCATATAATGCAGCTGTAGAGTCCTCCTCTGCGGAAGGATAATTTCGTCTGTGCTGATCTTGGCCCCTTTAATAGTAAATTATGTTCCTGGGCATATACAAATGTAACATGATCTATTATGATCTGGAGATGATGCTCATTGAGATGTCTGCAGCTATGATAGATCACACTTGCATGTCTCTGAAGACATGGAGGATATTTGAAGGGCCAATTATTTATCTGTGGCACAAATTCCATGCCTATTAGTCACACGGGCAGTGACGCAAAATGAGGGTATGCCACTACATTTTAATCAATCCCTGCTCAAGAAACTGCCTCCTTAGCACAGAGCTGAGCTGTGCATCAGTGTGTAGGGGGCAAGGAGCTATGTAGAAAAGGAAGTGGTCTGGGTCAGTGGGAGGTTAACAGGGATAGGCTTAGAGTCAGCAGGGGTGTCCAACACTTATTTGGCTGGGAAGACTTATCAGTGTTTCAGAGGTAGGGGTAAAGATACAATTGCATGCATTTCCACAACAACTCTGGGTGTTTGTTCATACTTATTATGCAGGCAGGAGAGCTGAGGCTGGGTTCTCAGGCAGTTCCTAGTACTTTCTCTATTCTATCCAGTGACTTATACAAGATCTTGGAGAGAAGTAAATAATGCTTATGAAGAACCTGGTCTACAGTTCTTGTTAGAGTCCTCAAAGCACTACAGATCTTATGCACTAGACCCTCAAACCTTGACCCCCCAACTATAAGGGTATTCCAACTAGTATCATGATGGCTGCCATTTATTAAATATGCTTTCTTTTGAGACTTAAAAAAAGAATTATTCTAATATATGTGTAAATCAGTTACTTCTCATCTATTTCTTTTTTTTTTTCTTTCCTAACCCAAGAACTAGGTCTTTAATGTATACTTTTATTTTAAATGCAAACAGGGGTACCCTACACTTGGGAGATGCTCAGATGCCTTTTGCGCAGTCTCTTTGTTACAAATTCTGTTTAGATTCCTCAGGCTGAGAACTCCACCTCACCCTATGGGCTTTACTGCATGTGGGTGAAATTTTTTCAGGATACTCTCTTTCTGTTATTTGTCCACTTTCTTTGTCTTGTCATCTATAAGAGCTCCTGAAGGCAATGCCTGGCTAAATATGCTCATTCCATATACATGCACTACTCCCGCTGGGGCAACCACATGCATTTCCTGGAGAATGGGCCAACAGTGAGGCACACAGCAGAGCTCCTAGAAACCACAGGGGCTTAAAACTCTTCCATCAACTAAATCCTAATGGGAGTCATATCACCCAAGCTTCACAGCACAGACTGGGAGGGTCCAGGTCAACATTATCCCACTTCCTAGTCAAGGGTCCAGGTCAACATTATCCCACTTCCTAGTCAATAGTAGCCTTGACTTACAGTGGAAGCTAGCATGGCTTCTTTTGCCTCAGGAAGAGGCCATTTACTTCGAGATTGTGAAGGGATCCATTGGGTCATGAGGGACTCTAAGTCCCAAAAAGGATGTGCCCTGTCTTGGCTATAATCTTTCGAACACTGCCACTGATAGTCTGTAGTCTGGATAAGACCCTATCCAGCTTTCAAATGAGGTCCAGGTTTCTGTGGCCCTGAATGGAATGTTTACTAAAATCCTAATTTGGGAAACATTCTCAGGAAAGAAGAGCTCAGATGAAACATATGAAATAAATTTAAGTGCAAAGTAGATAAAGAAAATAATATGAGTGCTTCTCCATTATCTGGTTCATTACACTTTTTAGTGCTTATTAAAATGGTTAAATGATTTAATTTTGTTTGGAGAAAAGCAGGATGAAAAGGGGAATGAGAGATTAAAGAGATGAACTGCTGAGTTTCCATTTTGGAACTGGTTTCAGAATGAGGCTACAATGAGAAAATTAATTTGTGGGTCTCTCTGGAGGTGCAGTCAACACCAGGCACACAACACATTCTATTTGCCTTTTTTTTTTTTTTCTTAATTGGCATGGCCTTCTCTGGGGAGAGCTCAGGCTAAGTCAAATAGGAGGATAAATCACCTTTAGTATGGCCCCTCTTGGGTCATGGATAATTTTTCTGACAGCCATGTCAGATCAAGATGCTAATGGATCAGTCGACTCTTCGGTATACCAGCATTGAAAGTGTAATTTCCTTCCTATTAGCACACCTTATTCTCAGAAACACACTCCTCAGAATAGCTAATAAAGGGTCTTGGTGCCACTCGCATGGGGAAGCTGGTAAGAAGGGGCTGGGCCTTTGGCCAGGGGAGATGTTAGGTCTTAATTCTAGAACTAACTATACTAAAGTCAAGGGGGCTTTTTCCATCTGGTCTATCTGGGATGTAGGATCTTCTAGTTGGAAGCTGCAAGTCATCCCCCTGCATGATCTAGTACATTGTTGGTGATGACTATTGTCTTGAAGATGTACACTTTCATGGCTTTGTGATTTGTATATGAAATGTCCCATAAGTCCTAACATGTTTGAATACTTGTTGCCCAGATCCCACCACTGTCTGAAAGGTTGTGGAGCTTTAAAAGATGAGATCTAGCTAGAGGACTTGACCCACAGAGGGCAGCAGGCCTTGAGGGTTGATAGCCCATCCCTACTTCCTGATCATTCCCTTCCTCTTTGCTGCAGATGAATGTGCCCAGTCAACCTCTATCTCCTGCAATCAGGCCTTCCTTACCATGATGAAGTGCATCCTCTAGACCTGAGAACCCAAATAAGCCCTACCTCTGGCTCCATTCAATTGCTTCTTATCAGGCCTTGTGTGAAGATAATAAGAAAAGTAACAAACAATGTAATTAGTATTAAAATACTTGGTTCAGCCATGTGCCATAGCTTGAATGTCCTTGGTGTTTCTCCTTCAGAGTTTTATGTCTTAGAATCTGGGTTCCAGTGTGGCAGTGGTAAGAACCATGGTGCAGCAGAACTTAATGAAGATAACGAGGCCATGGATACACACATCTTGCTGTTTGAACTGAATGAGTGTATGAGAATAGGTTGCTACAAACCAAGTGTGACCTCATTGGTCCCTCTCTTGCTTCCCACCTTTACATGTAATCTCTCCTTCTCCTCTATTTCTCTGCTATGCGTGTGGAAAGGCAGCCAGAGCAGTGACTTTTAACCTTCCTAATGCTGTCACCCCTTAATATAGTTGCTCACGTTGGGGTGACCCCCCAACCATAAAACTATTTTCATTGCTACTTCATAACTGTGATTTCGCTACTGCCATATTCACACTATATTCATAGTGTAAACTGATGTTTCCTGATGCTCTTAGATGAACCCCGTGAAAGGATCATTTGTCCACCAAAGGGGTCACGATCTACATATTGAAAACTGCTGAGGCAGAGGATAGTTGTCAAAAAGATGGTACAATTCTTTTCAGCCCTTCAATAACCAATAATTTGAATTGGGAGCAAAGCAACAACAACAGCAACAGTGGCAGCAACAACAACAACAACAAGAAGCCTCTTTGTAAGTTACCTGGCCTCAGGTATCTTGTTCCTGTAGTTCATAAAATGAACCAATTTATCATGTAACGTATTGGAACCTTAATATACCCTTTAAGGCTAACTCTATCCCTGGAGTTATTTGGACAATGGCAAATGGTAGAAATGTTGAGCTTCAAAATAAACTCACAGAAAGGTATTTGAACAGGAAGACTACACAGCCACCGGTAGGCTATAGAAGACCTGCCCCACTAACGAGTCTCTACTACTTGCAGCTTGTGGACTGTAAGGAATACCCCAGATGGTAGAAGATACAAGTTAGGCTTTATGAGCTCTCTCGTTCAGTCTCAGTCTCTCTCTCTCTCTCTCTCTCTCTCTCTCTCTCTCTCTCTCTCTCTCTCTCTCTCTCTCTCTCTCGTCCTTTAGATCCAGTTTGCAGGTTACTGGTTGTTAAATGTGCAGTTCTAGACTCGGCTTTAAGCAGGCCTTTGACCTCTTGATCTCAGGTTACTTTCCACTCCTACCTCAGCTGTGACTGTTTTTGCCCGATAGTCAGATCAAAGGTTGATGAGTCCATGTACTTATACTCTGAGTGAAGGCCTTCACTTTTGGAGGCAGAAACAATCTGCACTTTCCTGTGCGTGCCTGACCATCACACACCCAACTTAGCAAATGAGCACTGTTTAGTAGTGTATTATAGCTCTCCTCACCTGGGTGTGACAAAGTAGACAAACACTGTAGTCTTGTGCATCATGAGATGAATCTTCCAGATTTCACTGGGTCTGGCCCATAATAGCTCTTTGATAAGAAGTACTGAATGGACCGAGAATCACAAAATAAGATCATCTCTTGAGGGAAATTAAAAGAGATAGGAGAGTATATATCTGTTTCCAAGGTAAGGTAGAAAGTGTGCGGCCCCTGAAGGCAGGTACATGCCTTAATTATGATGCCGGCTTAATGGATGAAAGAAAGGAGAAGTGATATGTGAGTGTATATCTCAGCTCAGGACATTTGTGACTGTGTTGCTCTCGTAGGACACAACATGACTCAGAATGATATTGGTGCCACTGGTGGGACCCTGCATTTAGGCTCTCAGAGGAAGTCCTGGGTACCAATCAAGCATCCCCTCTTCGAATCGAATAAGTTGATTTTTCACCTATCTTCCCCAACTGATCTCTGCAACAATGTTAGTCTCCCCAGAATGGTACTAGCATAGTCCTTTCCCATCTCCATGGGCCTACCCATTAGATTGTCCCACTAGAAACTTTTGTGTCTTGGGACACAATAATGAATGATTGACAATAATGAATGATTCCTATGTGCCCATGACAATAGAAGGTAACAGACAAGACAAGCCAGGGGCCAGGAAAGTCCTCAGCAGTTGGGCTTCACTATGATCTCCCAGATGAGTTCCTAATAATTCTCAGAGTATCCACACTGGATACAGAGGATCGCCTAGATTAATGCTAGTCACTCTCCCAATCTTCTCTGTTGACAGAAACATCTACTTTGCTCACAATGAACACCATCATCTATAGGTGAGAAACTGTCAGAGGATGCTGCCTCTGGCTATCCACAGAGGTAGAGGAAGAGCTGTCTGAGGCCACCGAGTGGAGCTGTCTTGAGCTAGTGCCAAGGATGAGCCAAGCAAAAATCGTCTCTTTATCTCAGTGCTTCACCTCCCAGGAGCCTTCTGTCTCTATTCCTAAATCCTCTGCAAACTGCAGTGAGGGCGGAAAGCCAGCCTTTGCCTTTCATAATGGATTTGGGCACAAATGAGCAGTGTTTCTAGGTAACTCACCCTGCCCTACTTTCTCCCACCTGCTTTCTACCAAAGTCAACCAGAGAGCAAACAGAGCAGGGCCAGAGATTTAAAACATTAAAAAAAAAATTCTCCCGTTTCATGATGCACATGCTCACAAATATGCATTCTATATTTATACAGCATATTAAAACTCCAAAACCCACAGTAATGCAACATTAAAACCAAGGAAGACACCCAGTGAAGGGTTTATGGCATTGTTAGCTTGCCCATACTGATTCTGCATAATGAACCTCACCTTGAAATTCAAGCCGTATACCATGCAGCTGAGTTCACCCCACCAGGCAAACCTTAAACCTTTTGCGTTCTGTGAATTCCATTACTTCAAATTGCAATATTAATAACTGAAATGTGCAGCTGAGAAAATGCTAATTTTCTGCTTTTCCTTTCATTTTTCCCCTTTCAATCGGAATCTTCCTCTAATCAGAAAAGTGGGGAAGGAAAAGCAATATGGACAAGGGGGAAGCTTACCATGTGAGTGGGCAATACTAGGCTTTATGGGAGGGGAAACTGAGGCATGGGTGTGAGTCTACTTGCTGAGGGGAACCTGAGCCTCAGGGATAAACTTACTGATCTGAGAGTAAGTTTCTTGATAGACAATGATTTTTAGCTGAATTTTCTTGTCTGTTCCTTTGTGAAACCCCAAGCCCCGCTGGAGAACTGATTCCAACAGTAAAGAAAGACAAATTCCAGCCAGAATATCTTAGAAGCCTTTTCTCTTTCCATTTATTCTGGTCACCTGAATTATTATCAATTAATGTTATTTTTAAAAGAAGATCGTATGTGTATTTCTGTGTGTATGTGCTTTTGTTTGCAGGTATGTCTGTGCCTTGTGAGCATTCCTGGTGACCACAGAGGCCAGAAGAGGGCAGTGAATCTCCTGGAACTGGAGTCCCAGACAGTTGTGAGCTTCCCTGTCTGTCCTGAGAATCAAAGCCAGGTTCTCTGCAAGGTCAGCCAATGCTCTTAATCGCTAGGCCATCTTTCTACCACCCACTTAAGATAATTTTATTCTGAAGGCTGAGTTTATTTACATTCAGAAAAGACCTGTGTTGCAAACTACAAAAGAAAGCATTCTCCTTTTAGTTATGGAATTCACTGAGTGTAATTTAATTTCTGAAGTGGCCTACATGGCAGTAGTAGTGGAGTAGGGAGTGAGCCTCAAGTCACAAACTAACATCATCAATACATATTGCCTAGCAGGAGATCTATCCCCCCTTTCTTTTGGAGAAACCAACACAGGGGTCTAAGGTAGACAGGCCTATAGATAACCTTGGCTTCTCATGCCATCTATTGTCAGGTTAGCTTGGAGTCTTATGCAAAAGCAAAATGATCAGTTTGACTATAGTCAGACTCCTTAATGTTTTAGCCCTTGGGGTACTTACAGCATTGAAAAAACGTTATAAGAATGCCTTTTTATTCTAAGACATGTGACCAAAGAATACATATTTCTCTGATCCTTGGCTAGAATCTGTTAGAAGTCCAACTGGAAGGAAAAGGGGGGAGAAAAAAAATGCATACACGCTCAAAGATGTCATTGTCAAGTTCCAGAACTGTCTCCACCAACGTATACTGAAGGGCTTCTGACTAAGGGAGTGTATCCAGTGGGGACCTGAGCATCTCACACCTTGGGATGCTGGCATCACTCTGTTTCGTGAGATAGTTTGGAATTGCAATGCTGGGGGCTGGAGATGCTTCTGCCTAGGTTCACACTCTAAGGAGATGATTATAAGCCAGAGAAGCAACTTTAGGGTAATGTCCCAGCTCCAACCCCTGTCCTCTGGCAGCAGTGAGATGCAGAGAGTACTCTGAGTGGGATAAACTGGGAGAGAAGATTGCACCCCAGGGTGTGTAACTAAAAAGACAAATGATCCAGAACCAGGTGGATAGAGTAGAAATAGATTTAATGAGACAGGAGAGAGAGAGAGAGAGAGAGAGAGAGAGAGAGACAGACAGACAGACAGAGAGACAGAGAGACAGAGAGAGACAGAGAGACAGAGAGACAGAGAGGGAGACAGAGAGACAGACAGAGACAGAGACAGAGACAGAGGGAGAGAGAGAGGGAGAGAGACAGAGGGAGGGAGACAGAGAGAGGGAGACAGAGAGAGACAGAGGCAGAGAGAGAGGGAGAGAGAGAGAGAGAGAGAGATGCAAATGGAAGTGAGAGGCAGATGCCCGTCAAACTGAAGACAGGAGAAAAGGAATTTTCCTCAGTCCATCAATCCTGTTGAGAAGTAGCTTACCCTGTCTTGGTCAGTTTATTGAATCCAAAAGGTGCTTACCTCAGCCAAGGCAGGCTGCCCTCCCTTCTCCCACCTCTCTTCCCAGGTCCCCACTCTTCTAACAGATGGTAGCACACACACGAGCATTTTTTTCTTCTTCTGATGCTAAGCATGATTTACAGACTTGAGTTATTATTTATCATTATTCATTTTCTGTCATCTGTGCATTGAAGGTTAATAGAAATGCCAGCATGCTCACTGATTTACTTAGTAAAATATTTGTTCCAAGGTTTAGGTCATATGATTGGTGTCTGAGTGAGTTTCGGGTTTATGCATTATGAAAAGCAAGATGACTTGACCTTCAGCCACCAACACTAGCACCATATATTACTCCAGTGAGTGACCTTCAGCGCCCTAAGATAGAGTAGATGTATTCAACACATGTTAGCCCCCTCCATATTGCTGGCATTGTATACATACCAGCTGAGTTTATGTGATGTAAGCTGAGCTCTGAAGCCCATCTAATGAATGGGAGGCAGATGAGATGTAAACTCAGGCTAAAGCAGACCCTTGTCTTAAGATAATAAACTGGCCTTGCAGTCCAGCTGCATTGTAGCTGTGTGTACACATGAGGACGAATCACTTTACATTTCCTCCTGGGCTATTTTGCAGCTCAGAGGATACAGACAGGCCGACAAAGAATGATGCCCTAGGAAAGTGGTCTGAGATGAGCAATTACTCATGGTACCAGGAGAAGGTCAGGCTTAGGTGCCGGGGATGGGAGGTGGGGGCTCACCGTAGTGGTGTCCTTGAGCTGAGATTCCAGAGATGGCTCACAAGAAACAGATATGAGCTTTGGTTTCTAGAAAGTTGGAGTCAGGGTGGCAGAAGAGACATGTAGAAGGTGGCATTGGAATGCTATAAACACAAAAGCTATTTAAAGACAGAGAGTGGATGCTAACATCCTCTGAAGCCAGTTATTGCCAATACTTTAGAGCCTAGAGAAAATCAGTTCTCACCACATGGTGGGTTTGAGTGCCAGGCTCAGAATAAGGATGATGCATTGGCATCCCAGCTCTACTAGGAAAGCTGACTTAACTTCTTTAAGACCCTTTTAAAAATGAGACTTGGGCGGTAGTGGCACACACCTTTCATCCCAGCACTCGGGAGGCAGAGGCAAGCAGATTTCTGAGTTCGAGGCCAGCCTGGTCTACAAAGTGAGTTCCAGGACAGCCAGGACTATACAGAGAAACCCTGTCAAGAAAAAAAGAGAGAGAGAGAAAGAGAGAGAGAGAGAGAGAGAGAGAGAGAGAGAGACTAAACATGTGTATGTATGTGTTATGTATGTATGTATGTATGTATGTATGTATGTATGTATACATGTTTGTATAGTTTATGCAGGCATGTAAACAGTTGTGTTCATGTCCATGCAGAGGCCAGAGGTCAATCCTAAGTGATGCCCATCTTGTTTTAGATACAAGGTCACTCTCTGGCTTGGATCTTGCAAAGTAGACTAGAATCTAGGTCAGTAAGCTTCAGGGATCCCCTATTTGCCTCATCAGCACTGGGATTACATATATGTCCACTATGCCTCTATGCCTCTAGTGTGTGTGTGTGTGTGTGTGTGTGTGTGTGTGTGTGTGTGTGTGTGCTGTATATTTGCCTCTATGAGCTTGTTAAGAACAACTGGAAAATCTTAGTATTTGAGACAAGAGCTGACTTGGGAGTGGGACGGAAATGATGTCAGTTGGTGGAGAAAATGGGTCTTGTTGGGTTCCAGGAATATGCCACATTCAGGAGCTAAGAATAAAGGGTGGAATGTTTAAGAATCCAAATCACTGTTTTATTTTCCTAAACTGCCTTTCTTCCCTAAAGTTGTGCCTAGAAACCATCAGGGCCTCTCCCACTAGGTGCTACTTCCAAATCCAAAGGCATTCCTTTAGGCCTTTAGAGTTGCTTCAACTATAGTTTTAAAACTCTGAGGTCAACTGTCAATCTCCATTGGGCCTTCACTACTGCTCTGTGCCTGTTCTCCTTGTTGGCACAGCCCAATGCCAGCTGTACTTTCCACCTTACAGGTCATAGGCCTTGACTGAGTTGATCCACCTCAATTCTGCTAACTAAGTCCTCTTTACTGATTCATGCCAATGGGGAAAGTGTTTTGATCCTAAAATTATTGACTTTGGCATTTGCTTACTTTGAATACCCTAAACTTCAGCCACTTCTAAAACTTGTATGACCCCTCTTCTCTACTTTTTGGTTGTAGTACTAGAAAAATAGCTTACATTGGGCAAAGAACATGGAAGGTGACATGATAGAAAAAATGGAAATCTCAAAATCAGGAGCACAAATCACCTTCAAAGAAAGCAAACAATGGAAATGGAAATGTTCTAGAGATTCACACACACACACACACACACACACACACACACACAGAGAGAGAGAGAGAGAGAGAGAGAGAATTCCTATATATACTCATACACATATGTATTTATAAAACACACATATGTATGCATTATGTATACATATTTATTTATTCTCATTGGACATGCTAAAGTGAACTAGATATAGAGAACAAAATGGAAGGCTGGCCACTGGTTGTGTATTTACCCATCAATTCTAGACACTAGGCCAATGTAGGTCTTCTATTTTCAAGACTTCTTGTATTCTAGTAAACAAACTCTTTAGAGTCAAGATCAGAATCTGGGAGCACATTATTAGTATTTCTTATTTATTTGGATTACAACCTTACCACTAGTTAAGACCTGAAAGTTCTTATCCAGCTGCCCAGGCTTGAAGCTCACTCAAAGAGAGCCATATTCCCTCCATTTGAACAAGAGTAGACATGCCAGGAAACTCACAATTTGTCAGAAACACTGATGGTAAAATACCACAATGTAATAACAGAGGCAACCTTCAGAGGGCTAAGGAAACAAAGCAATTTAAATCTCATTTAAATAATCTCCCTTCTTTTGCATTGTCATCCTAGCCTGTTCAGTGAGCTCCATCTAAATTCTGAGGGCATCTTCATTCTCCCACAATGGGGGCCTGGTGCTGGAAATGTCCTTACATTTAATTTCCAGTACTAGCTAAATTATCTATTGCCACAATCTGTGATTGATTTAGTTTTTATTGCTCTTGGCTGTGACAATCTATAAGGACCCAGATGATTTTCCTTTTTGGGTTTTAGGCTTCGTTGCTGTCATTGTAATGACAGATATTAAACAAGGGGCGTCCTCATCTGTATTTCCTCCAGCAGGCTTAGCTTGCATGCTGTATTTGAACATGAAATGATTCAGAAACTGGTCCTTCCAAAGTCACCATCTCCTTCTTTCTCCAAGCAACTGGGCTAGAAGTCTGGGAGTTCTATGGAAGAGTATGTGTATTTTAGACTGATTTCATTATCATACTATCAGATACATAGTAAATAAGAAAATTCTATTTTCCATTATACACTAATTTTACTATATGAAAGTAGTGCATCTTATTATGACATGTACATAAATGTATAAGATGTTCAAATATTTGATTTATAAATTGATGAAGACTTCAGTGTCTCACTATGTAGCCCTGGTCTAAACTTCATATATAGACTAGATTTGCCTTGAAGTCACAGAGATCCACTGGTGTTTGCCTCCTGAGTGCTAGGATTAAAAGTGTTCACCACTGTACTCAGCTTGTTTGTTTAGAAACACAGTCTTGTTATGTAGTCAAGGTTGGCCCTGAAATCGCAATCTTCCTCTACCTCTTGAACATAGGGACTAAAAGCCTGTTACACTGATCCAAGAGTTTAAGGCTCATTTCTTTTTTTTTTTTTTTCACTGTTTTTTTTTTATTACATATTTTCCTCAATTAATTTCCAATGCTATCCCAAAAGTCCCCCATACAGCCCCCCACTTCCCTACCCTCCCATTCCCATTCTTTTGGCCCTGGCTTTCCCCTATATTGGGGCATATAAAGTTTGCAAGTCCAATGGGCCTCTCTTTCCAGTGATGGCCGACTAGGCCATCTTTTCATACATATGCAGCTAGAGACAAGAGCTCCGGGGTACTGGTTAGTTCATCAAGTTGTTCCAACTATAGGGTTGCAAATCCCTTTAGCTCCTTGGGTACTTTCTCTAGCTTCTCCATTGGGAGCCCTGTGATACATCCAATAGCTGACTGTGAGCATCCACTCCTGTGTTTGCTAGGCCCCTGCATAGTCTCACAAGAGACAGCTATCTTTGGGTCCTTTCAGCAAAATCTTGCTAGTGTATGCAATGGTGTCAGCGTTTAGAAGCTGATTATGGGATGGATCCCTGGATACGGCAGTCTCTAGATGGTCCATCCTTTCATCACAGCTCCGAACTTTGTCTCTGTAACTCCTTCCCTGGGTATTTTGTTCCCAATTCTAAGAAGGGGCACAGTGTCCACATTTTGGTCTTCATTCTTCTTGAGTTTCATGCGTTTAGCAAATTGTATCTTATATCTTGGGTATCCTAAGTTTTGGGCTAATATCCACTTATCAGTGAATACATATTGTGTGAGTTCCTTTGTGATTGTGTTACCTCACTCAAGATGATGCCCTCCAGGTCCATCCATTTGGCTAGGAATTTCATAAATTCATTCTTTTTAATAGCTGAGTAGTACTCCATTGTGTAAATGTACCATAATTTCTGTATCCATTCCTCTGTTGAGGGACATCTGGGTTCTTTCCAGCTTCTGGCTATTATAAATAGGGCTGCTATGAACATAGTGGACCATGTGTCCTTCTTACCGGTTGGGACATCTTCTGGATATATGCCCAGAAGAGGTATTGCTGGATCCTCCTGTAGTACTATGTCCAATTTTCTGAGGAACCGCCAGACTGATTTCCAGAGTGATTGTACAAGCTTGCAATCCCACCAACAATGGAGGAGTGTTCCTCTTTCTCCACATCCCCGCCAGCATCTGCTGTCACCTGAATTTTTGATCTTAGCCATTCTGACTGGTGTGAGGTGGAATCTCAGGGTTGTTTTGATTTGCATTTCCCTGATGATTAAGGATGTTGAACATTTTTTCAGGTGCTTCTCTGCCATTTGGTATTCTTCAGGTGAGAATTCTTTGTTCAATTCTGAGCCCCATTTTTTAATGGGGTTATTTGACTTTCTGGAGTCCACCTTCTTGAGTTCCTTATATATATTGGATATTAGACCCTTATCTGATTTAGGATAGGTAAAGATCCTTTCCCAATCTGTTGGTGGTTTTTTTGTCTTATTGATGGTGTCTTTTGCCTTGCAGAAGCTTTGCAGTTTCATGAGGTCCCACTTGTCAATTCTCGATCTTACAGCACAAGCCATTGCTGTTCTATTCAAGAATTTTTCCCCTGTGCCCATATCTTCAAGGCTTTTCCCCACTTTCTCCTCTATAAGTTTCAGTGTCTCTGGTTTTATGTGAAGTTCCTTGATCCACTTAGACTTGACCTTAGTACAAGGAGATAGGAATGGATCGATTCGCATTCTTCTACATGATAACAACCAGTTGTGCCAGCACCATTTGTTGAAAATGCTGTCTTTCTTCCACTGGATGTTTTTAGCTCCCTTGTCGAAGATCAAGTGACCGTAGGTGTGTGGGTTCATTTCTGGGTCTTCAATTCTATTCCATTGGTCTATTTGTCTGTCACTATACCAGTACCACACAGTTTTTATCACAATTGCTCTGTAGTAAAGCTTTAGGTCTGGCATGGTGATTCCACCAGAGGTTCTTTTATCCTTGAGAAGAGTTTTTGCTATCCTAGTTTTTTTGTTATTCCAGATGAATTTGCAGATTGCACTTTCTAATTCGTTGAAGAATTGAGTTGGAATTTTGATGGGGATTGCATTGAATCTGTAGATTGCTTTTGGCAAGATAGCCATTTTTAAAATGTTGATCCTGCCAATCCATGAGCATGGAAGATCTTTCCATCTTCTGAGATCTTCTATAATTTCTTTCTTCAGAGACTTGAAGTTCTTATTATACAGATCTTTCACTTCCTTAGTTAGAGTCACGCCAAGATATTTTATATTATTTGTGACTATTGAGAAGGGTGTTGTTTCCCTAATTTCTTTCTCAGCCTGTTTATTCTTTGTGTAGAGAAAGGCCATTGATTTGTTTGAGTTAATTTTATATCCAGCTACTTCACCAAAGCTGTTTATCAGGTTTAGGAGTTCTCTGGTAGAATTTTTAGGGTCACTTATATATACTATCATATCATCTGCAAAAAGTGATATTTTGACTTCATCTTTTCCAATTTGTATCCCTTTGATCTCCTTTTGTTGTCGAATTGCTCTGGCTAGGACTTCAAGTACTATGTTGAATAGGTATGGAGAAAGTGGACAGCCTTGTCTAGTCCCTGATTTTAGAGGGATTGCTTCAAGCTTCTCACCATTTACTTTGATGTTGGCTACTGGTTTGCTGTAGATTGCTTTTATCATGTTTAGGTATGGGCCTTGAATTCCTGATCTTTCCAAGACTTTTATCATGAATGGGTGTTGGATCTTGTCAAATGCTTTTTCTGCATCTAACGAGATGACCATGTGGTTTTTGTCTTTGAGTTTGTTTATATACTGGATTACGTTGATGGATTTCCATATATTGAACCATCCCTGCATCCCTGGGATGAAACCTACTTGGTCAGGATGGATGATTGTTTTGATGTGTTCTTGGATTCGGTTAGCAAGAACTTTATTGAGTATTTTTGCATCAATATTCATAAGGGATATTGGTCTGAAGTTTTCTATCTTTGTTGGGTCTTTTTGTGGTTTAGGTATCAGAGTAATTGTGGCTTCATAGAATGAGTTGGGTAGAGTACCTTCTGTTTCTATTTTGTGGAATAGTTTGTGAAGAACTGGGATTAGATCTTCTTTGAAGGTCTGATAGAACTCTGCACTAAACCGATCTGGTCCTGGGCTTTTTTTGGTTGGGAGACTATTAATGACTGCTTCTATTTCTTTGGGTGATATAGGGTTGTTTAGATCATTAACCTGATCTTGGTTCAACTTTGGTACCTGATATCTGTCTAGGAACTTCTCCATTTCATCCAGGTTCTCCAGTTTTGTTGAGTATAGCCTTTGGTAGAAGGATCTGATGGTGTTTTGGATGTCTTCAGGATCTGTTGTTATGTCTCCTTTTTCATTTCTGATTTTGTTAATTAGAATACTTTCCCTGTGCCCTCTAGTTAGTCTGGCTAAGGGTTTATCTATCTTGTTGATTTTCTCAAAGAACCAGCTCCTTGATTGGTTGATTCTTTGAATAATTCTTCTTCTTTCCACTTGATTGATTTCGCCCCTGAGTTTGATTATTTCCTGCTGTCTACTCCTCTTGGGTGAATTTCCTTCCTTTTGTTCTAGTGCTTTTAGGTGTGTTGTCAAGCTGCTAATGTGTGCTCTTTCTAGTTTCTTTTTGGAGGCACTCAGAGCTATGAGTTTTCCTCTTAGAAATGCTTTCATTGCTTCCCATAAGTTTGGGTATGTTGTGGCTTCATTTTCATTGAACTCTAAAAAGTCCTTAATTTCTTTCTTTATTCCTTCCTTGACCAAGTTATCATTGAGAAGAGTGTTGTTCAGTTTCCACGTGAATGTTGGCTTTCTATTATTTATTTTGTTATTGATGATCAGCCTTAGTCCATGGTGATCTTATAGGATGCATGGGACAATTTCAATGTTTTTGTATCTGTTGAGTCCTGTTTTGTGCCCAATTACGTGGTCAATTTTGGAGAAGGTACCATGAGGTGCTGAGAAGAAGGTGTATCCTTTTCTTTTAGGGTAAAATGTTCTGTAGATATCTGCCAGATCCATTTGATCCATAACTTCTGTTAGTTTCACTGTGTCCCTGTTTAGATTCTGTTTCCATGATCTGTCCATTGGTGAAAGTGGTGTGTTGAAGTCTCCCACTATTATTGTATGAGGTGCAATGTGTGCTTTGAGATTTACTAAAGTTTCTTTAATGAATGAGGCTGCCTTTGTATTTGGAGCATAGATATTCAGGATTGATAGTTCCTCTTGGAGGATTTTACTTTTGATGAGTATGAAGTGCCCCTCCCTGTCTTTTTTGATGACTTTGGGTTGGAAGTCAATCTTATCAGATATTAGAATGGCTACTCCAGCTTGTTTCTTCATACCATTTGCTTGGAAAATTGTTTTCCAGCCTTTCATTCTGAGGTAGTGTCTATCTTTTTCTCTGAGATGAGTTTCCTGTAAGCAGCAAAATGTTGGGTCTTGTTTGTGTAGCCAGTTTGTTAGTCTATGTCTTTTTATCGGGGAGTTGAGTCCATTGATATTAAGAGATATTAAGGAAAAGTAATTGTTGTTTCCTGTTATTTTTGTTGTTAAAGTTGGCATTCTGTTCTTGTGGCTGTCTTCTTTTTGGTTTGTTGAGGGATTACCTTCTTGTTGTTTCTAGGGCGTGGTTCCTGTCCTTGTATTGTTTTTTTTCTGTTATTATCCTTTGAAGGGCTGGATTCGTGGAGAGATAATGTGTGAATTTGGTTTTGTCGTGGAATACTTTGGTTTCTCCATCTATGTTAATTGAGAGTTTGGCTGGGTATAGTAGCCTGGGCTGGAATTTGTGTTCTTTTAGTGTCTGTATAACATCTGTCCAGGATCTTCTGGCTTTCATAGTCTCTGGTGAAAAAATCTGGTGTAATTCTGATAGGCTTGCCTTTATATGTTACTTGGCCTTTTTCTCTTACTGCTTTTAGTATTCTATCTTTATTTAGTGCATTTGTTGTTCTGATTATTATGTGTCGGGAGGTATTTCTTTTCTGGTCCAGTCTATTTGGAGTTCTGTAGGCTTCTTGTATGTTCATGGGCATCTCTTTCTTTAGATTTGGGAAGTTTTCTTCTATAATTTTGTTGAAGATGTTTGCTGGTCCTTTGAGTTGAAAATCTTCATTCTCATCCACTCCTATTATCCGTAGGTTTGGTCTTCTCATTGTGTCCTGTATTTCCTGGATGTTTTGAGTTAGGATCTTTTTGCATTTTACATTTTCCTTGATTGTTGTGCCGTTGTTCTCTATGGAATCTTCTGCACCTGAGATTCTCTCTTCCATCTCTTGTATTCTGTTGCTGATGCTTGCATCTATGGTTCCAGATTTCTTTCCTAGGGTTTCTATCTCCAGTGTTGCCTCATTTTGGGTTTTCTTTATTGTGTCTACTTCCCTTTTTAGGTCTAGCATGGTTTTGTTCATTTCCATCATCTGATTGGATGTGTTTTCCTGTTTCTCTTTAAGGACTTCTACCAGTTTGGTTGTGTTTTCCTGTTTTTCTTTAAGGACTTGTAACTCTTTAGCCATGTTCTCCTGTAGTTCTTTAAAGTCCTTCTTGATGTCCTCTACCATCATCATGAGATATGCTTTTAAATCCAGGTCTAGTTTTTCAGGTGTGTTGGGGTGCCCTGGACTGGGCGAAGTGGGAGTGCTGGGTCCTGATGATGGTGAGTGGTCTTGGTTTCTGTTAGTAAGATTCTTACCTTTACCTCTTGCCATCTGGTAATCTCTGGAGTTGTTATAGTTGTCTCTGTTCAGAGGTTGTTCTTCTGGTGATTCTGAGTATCCTCTGTCAGCAGACCTGGGAGACAAGCTCTCTCCTCTGAGTTTCAGTGGTTAGAGCACTCCCTGCTGACAAGCTTTCCTCTTAAAGGGAAGGTGTACAGATATCTGGCGTTTGGACCTTCTCCTGGCCGAAGAAGAATGCGGAAAACAGGACCTTTCCCAGATGCTGTGTTGCTTTGGCAGGTCACAGAAGCTGTAGGCTTCTGTGGTGCACACTCTCAGCTGTGCAGACTAAGTTCCTAAGTTCAGTGGAGTCCTGGATCCAAGATGTGCTCCCTGCTCCTGAGGCAGAGGGCTCCTGTGCAGGGCAGACCACTGTCTTCCAGCTAGGAGGGTGCCGGATGTCTGCGGCCCCAAAAGGGTGCTGCCTCAGCGGCTCTGTGGCTCCCGCCTGTCCCAGAAGCTGTCTGCCTCTGTGGTCCTCAGTCTTACCTGTACAGACTAAGTTCGGCGGAGTCCCGGAGCCAAGATGGTGCTCCCTGCAGGGCAGGTCACTGTCCTCCGGCTGGGAGGGTGCCGGATGCCTGCGGCCCCAAAAGGGTGCTGCCTCAGCGGCTCTGTGGCTCCCGCCTGTCCCAGAAGCTGTCTGCCTCTGTGGTCCTCACTCTGACCTGTACAGACTAAGTTTGGCGGAGTCCCGGAGCCAAGATGGCGCTCCCTGCAGGGCAGGTCACTGTCCTCCGGCTGGGAGGGTGCTGGATGTCTGCGGCCCCAAAAGGGTGCTGCCTCAGCGGCTCTGTGGCTCCCGCCTGTCCCAGAAGCTGTCTGCCTCTGTGGTCCTCACTCTAACCTGTACAGACTAAGTTCGGCGGAGTCCCGGAGCCAAGATGGCGCTCCCTGCAGGGCAGGTCACTGTCCTCCCAAGGCTCATTTCTTAACTCAGAAAAGCACCTACTATGTGCAAGGAAACTAATCTAGTTGTAAGAAAATTCAAAAAGCCTATGATCAGATTTTTCTACAGACTTGTAATTTGTTGACAAAGCCAAGAATGTACATTAAAAATCCATATCATGAAATATAAAATAGTTTATAGTAAATAATAAGTGAGCTTGAATATATATGAAAGAGTGAGAAATGTCCTTGAGTTGAGAACTAGAGAAGAATAAAAAGGAGAAGCTAAATTGACAGGAATCCATGGATACCATAGCAAGATTTTGTCAGCTGCAGAATACGTAAACCCAACATAGGCCAACTCTTTTGCTCATGTGACTAGCTCAGACTCTCTATAAGGATCAAAGGCTGCCAGGACATTATGGGACTTGGAAATGTTCTTAGAGGAGTGTCACATTGCACTTCATTAATATACCAAATGCGGTGATCTTATTACGTCAGCAAATAAAAGAATTGAAGTAAGGAGCTTCCTCTTGATCCTAGGACAATTATGACATGGATTTATAACTAGGGATAAAAAGGGGGTGTTGACATCTAGAACGATTTAATCACACTGTAGTTAGAGTTTTGGCTATTCAGGAAATACAGTTAAGGACAAGTAGAAATTCATATTTATATTTACTATAATCATATTCATGAATATTATGTTTACATGGCAGCAAAGATGACTTTTCAAAATGTTTTCATTGATATTCATTTTCTTGGGTAAAGACTAGGATGGTGACAATGAAGCATACTGATCAAATTGATAACTACATAAAGCTTTGATGATGGAATTAACATTAACAGAGATAGTGAAATGATTTTTCTATGAGTCTTCAATGTTCAGGCTGCATGTGATGGACGGTGGTCATAGATAGGGTTCAAAGCAATGAAAAGGAGATTAGTATTGACCTTTTCTATTTCATACTTCTATCCCTAATAAAGGCAGGTGAATTTTAAGACAAATCCAGAAACTTGAGCCTATAGCAAAACTAGAAGCCAGTAATGGCATTTCTTCTGGGAAAGAAATGGAGTTTGGTGACTTGAAAGAGTTAAAAGTAATCTCAATTTTTTAATTCAGGGGTAGTTTTACTTTAGGAAACTTGATTTTTTTTCTTATTCAGAGAAGCAGAAGTGGATGTTTGAAATTCCAAAGAGCTCAAATTAAGCAGAATTCATTAGTTTACTTAATAATTATTTGCTGAATAGTCATCCTGTTCCAACCACTGCCCAAGGGACTAAGGTCAACTGATGGGACAACCTTGGCAAAAACAGTAGAATTGTAAGGCATAAAAGAGACAGAAGGAAATGACTCTAAAACGTTTCAAGAGGTGCTTGCTTAGTTATGATGTTCACTAATATTAATTTGGAGGCTTGTTGCAGGAATAACAGATCAGGGAGAAGAGAATGAAATGCTGGCTGCACTGATGGTCAAATCTCCTCCAAGAATTTTCAAAATCTCCAGAATCTCCAGAATCTATCTCTGTCTCTGTCTCTGTCTCTGTCTCTCTCCCTCTCCCTCTACCCTCTCCCTCTCCTCCCCCCTCTCTCTCCTAATTTGAGGAATTCAGTAAGTATACATCTTTCAGTCTCATACATGGGGATTTCTATCCATCAGTTCATGGTCAATATCCCCAACAAATGTCCATCTTTATCCTCCAACCAAGAGGTAAGATTAGCAGTGGTCTTGTGCTCCTAGTTTCTGCTGGAGGAGCTCTGGGAAGAAAAGAGCATAGTAAAGAGCACAAATGCCTCACATGTATCTACAGGTCAATTGAAGTAACCAACTCAAGCTGTGATAAATTTTTCTGGTACTTCAGGAAGACTATAAATGTGTTGTTTTCTGCTAATATAATTGTTATGTTACAACCAATGCCTTTACTCTATTATAGCTACCATGAGTACTGCATTGAGGGATATTATGGTATTCTTCTTAAAATACTATAAAGTAGACACTCCTATACTTATTCCATAAAGTCCAAGAAAAAGCAAAGGAAAAGCCAAAATAAAACAAAAAATCTATTAAATGGTTTACTCAAGGCCGTGCATCTCAAGATAATATGAATAGAATTTGAATAAATTTTGTTCAAATCCAAAAGTTTTGTGCTTATCCAATAATTCCTACTATGTATGGGCTAAATAAGAATCTAGAGCCTTTAGTGCTTGACAACTGGGATTAATTTCTAGAACCCTAAATAGGTTAGTGAGTTCTTTCAGCAGAGCCAGAAGGACAAGAGCAGACATGGCTCTGAATCTATCCCAGGCAGCATCCATCAAGAACACCCATATTTTTTCATTTAAATATTTATTTATTTATTCATTCATTCATTCACTTTACATCCTGATCACAACCTCCCCTTTTCCTCCCAGTCCCACCCTCACAAATACTTCCTCCCAATATCCCCATCCCTTTTCCCTAGAGAAGGGAAAGCTCCCCCACCCCCTGCTGGGTAGCACCAGGCCCTGGGACATCAAGTCACAGCAGGACTAAGTGAGATAGTCCAGCTAGGAGAAAGGTATCCAATGGCAGACAACAAAGTCAGAGATAGCTCTTGCTCAAATTGTTGGAACCCACATGAAGACCAAGCTATACTTCTGCTACAAATGTGTAGGGAGCCTAGTTTAGCACCTGTATACTCTTTGGTAGGTCATTGCAGTCTCTGTGTGACCCCATGGGCCCAGGTTAGTTGACTCTGTAAGTCTTCTTAGACCACCATTTCTAAAGGCTCTTGGAATGGTGGCATACTCTTGCTGTGGGCTTAGTTGTTATTTTTTCTGTGATCTCCTAGTGTGAACAGTTTATTGCTTAAACCAGTTAGCCTGGGATCATCTTCCCAATTCTGTGTAAAGTTGTATACCTCCAGTGTAACTAGTAGGTCCAAGTGATTATCGCTTAAAATATCTGAACCTACTTCTCATTTTTAAATCATTTTTTCATAAGTTGTATGTATGTGGATATTTTGCCTGCATGTTTTATTATTACCATATGCATGTAGTATCTATAGAAACCAAAAGAGAGCATTGGATTACTGGGACTAGAATTATACATGGCATGAGTGCTAGGAATGAAACTTAGGTCCTCTGGATGAGCAGCAGTACTTATAAATTCTGTGCCATCTTTCCGCACCCTACTCTTCTTTTTGTCTCTATATTTTCTATTCTTTGAACATTCTATACATGTAAATGATATAACACACACACACACACATACACAGAGAGACCATATTCATCAATCTTCATTTTTTTCCATCTCCCTAGCTTCCCACTGCCCCCAACACATGCCTCTGGAACCAACCACCCTCTTGACCAGATTCTGCAGGAGGTAATTCATACTTGGTATGAAAACATGGTCATAAGTCCAAGGAAGTCACAGGTCCAAGGTTTGATGTTGTTTCACTAGATGGTCCTATTATCAAACTGCCTTCAAAATATTCATGTTCCCATCCCCAGACTTGTGAGGCCCAATCTTGATCAGAAAAGCTTATTGCAGTGGCTAGTACTTAATGTGACTCCAAACTGTACAAAATGCTTAGAATCAGCTGCCATAAGTACTTGGCCACAGATGAGGTGCCTTATAGAAGCCATGGGGATATTTTAGAAGTCCCAACGATCTGAATTCTTAAAAGTCTGAAAGATGTCAGGGTGACTGGCAGTCCTAGAAATAACTGAGCAAATTTATTGAGCTTAGCTTGTGCTTAGGAAATTCCACACTGGAGTGGGATTCATCTTCTGTCATGTTGCCAGCCCCTCTTGCTGATGATATCACAAGAAGAGCTTCAGGGTTATTAGGTCAGAGTGTTCAGAGTCAAGCAATGGCAGGATGGGAATAACCATGCAGAGAGGCTCCCAGGGGCACTGTGAATAACAGTGAGGGCTACTTTCTATTTAAACACAATTTGACATCAGAGCCTTGCAAATTTAAGTGAGGAAGTCCAGTGTCTTATAGATGTTAGAGAGGGAAAAATGCATGAAGGAAGGACCAGGAACTTGTATCTTGGAGGCAGGTGTTTTATGAGCTAGTCCCACTACTCCCCATCAGCACTGGCTGATGTAGATAGGATATTTTCCTTTTAAGTGAATTGATTTGCCTGGGATTACACAATTGGTCTACAAATCCACTTCTGCCTTTCTGTCTTGGTCCATGAGCTAGCTCCACAATTCCATCAACCAGGAAGTCACTTCCAAAAATGTAGGCCCAAAGCCCCACCAAAAAAGAAATAAAAATGTGGAATGAACAGGAAGACTTCCGTCTTTGGGGGTACTGTGTTTAGTCAGTAGGAAAGTCAATGGCTCAGAGTTTAGAAGTGCATACTGCTCTTACAGCAGAGGATCTGAGCTCCCAGATGCCTGTAACTCCAGCTCCAGGGAATCCAATGCCTTCTTCTGGACCTGGGTACTTCTGATCACATGTACACACAGCCAGAAAGCCAGACATAGAGACAGCCAGAACAACACACACACACATACACACACACACATACACATGCTTAAAAATAAAATTTTGAATAGGGAAGGCAGGAGGCTTGGATGCAGACCCATGGTTTTTTGGGATGCTCCGACCTTTGCATTATCTCCTCTGGGTTCCTTTGCTGAAATCACAGCTTGTGTATTAGATAGTCTGTGCTTTCCTGCTCATAGGACTAGAGTCTTGGGGTTCACCATGCTTCCTCCTGCCTGCCTCCTACTAAAGGAGCAATCAATGTACCTGGTGCTGTTGCCATGGGAACACCCTACCCAGGAGAAGGTGGTATTCCAAAGTCTCCCTGGGTCCAGCCCAAAATGAAGGAGAGAGGCACACTCTAGAAGGTGCCATCTATCATCATCTGCCTGACATGCCTAGGCTAAAGAGATCTGAGAAACCGAACTTCACAAAACACGAGCTACATCGCCTCATCTCATCACTTCCTGACTGGCCAGTGGAAGCCATGTGCACACATCTCCGAACACAGGCACCCAGTCAACCTCCTCAGATGCAAAGGTCCTTTGTTCTCCTGAAAACTTGCCTTTGTTGGCGAGGTTGCTGTTGTTGTGGTCTTGGGAGGGAGGAAAATGCCGACAACTTGAGTTTTTAATATGGTAAACGTCAGTGTTTATGCCTGTGCGGGCTGGCCTAATTATCCCATGTCCTCTAAAATCTTCTGTTGTAATTACCACTCACTGCAGTGACACCTCCTGCTGAAGGGAGAGCCATCAGCAGCAGGAGCACAGAGCCCAAGCGTACTCAGCAAACTGCAGGCAACAACAGCAGCCTGGGCTGGTTTTGAAATGGTGGGAGCTTCTGAGCCATTTCCCTGGTCCCTCCAGAGTAAATGCCACTCTGGCTGAAAAGTTGGAAATGTTTGTCAGGCAGGGAACAAAGCTGTGAATGAATCCTACAGTAATTTGCTTTCCCACAATCCGTTCTTTTCTCTAATCCAGCCTATATAGGCAACTGATGGAGGTGGGGGGTTGGAGGGAGACAATTAGCCCCACTGATATCTAGTGTGAGGCACCATTATAGGTATAATAGCCTTTGTGTTATCTACATACTTACTATAGCGCACAGAGAACTGGCAGAGGAGTTGAGACAGCTCCAGAGAATGGCTTTTTAAAGAAAACACTATGTTAAAGAGACTAATCCTTCTGAAAAACAAATTGCCCATTAGTATACATGTGTGGTATTGAATTTATATTCACAGTGTAGAGGGAACACTTTGGCCTGGTGTCCATGCTTGGAAGTGTACAAAGCAGGGAACGGGGTTGGGGGGGTAGAGAAAGAGAAGAAATGGGGAGGGATCAATATATTCAGTGTAAGTAAAGTCACAGCAACCTTTAAAATAATAAGACAAATCCATTTATTTCGCAAATGTCTTCATTTCCAAATGCCATTGTTTGGGGCATTCCGCTGTCACGGTCCATGACATTTTCGAAAACTCGGCTCTTAATCATTTAGGTGTAGCTGGAGTTCTCAGGCAACAGCCAAGTTAAAAGATTATACATTCACCCTGCTGCTCTGGCAGGGAAGATCGACTTTAACAGCCTTGTCCTGTGGGGTGAAGGAGGGAGTCTGGTGGTGGGGGAAGAGGCTCGGAGAAAGACAAGGCTTAAATATGGACAGAAAAGCTCAGTTGTATTGCTATATACAATGAAAAGTAATTACGGAGAAAAATGAAAGCTGTTTCTTGCTGTTAGCAGGAAGAATAAGAGAATTCTGTACCTTTTTAAAGCTCCGAGTCCATTTTGATGTAATTGGTTCTGGAATTATTTATGACATTAATTGCTGCGCTATCGACTGCCTGTCAGTGGCTCTGGCAGTTAGTCCATCTTTCTTAGCAGAGACAGCCTGCTCAGCCCAAACTAGACTGACAAGCTAATTATACCCATCTTCCCCTTCAATGACAAATGCTGTTCATCAGAAACCTTTCTAGAAATAAGCTCTCATTCTTTCCCCTTTTTCCTGAGCCAGACAGAACAGATATCTCAAGGTGCAGATCACAGCTAAAACTCAGCTCACAGGGCTATTAGCTCCGAACATCTCACTTGAGCCAAAAACCCTAAGCATCTTATGTTATCAAACTGTATGTCATTCCCAGATGCTGCTTTTCAGGCACGAGCAGGGGCCCAGCCTGTCAGTCAGAGCAGGGCAGAGTGAGCCCAGCTGACTAAATTAGCCCAGCTCTTCTTTGCTATCTACCCCAGCTGGCTCAGGTGATGACGTGAAGTTAGCAAATGGCCTTTGATTTCTACAGTGAATGCAGTTGCCTGTGTGTGTGTGTGGGGAGGGAGTGTGTGCTAGATTTAGGAGGGTTGCTTATTGCAGGGACCCATTTTGTGGAGGCACACTAGGGAGTCCCTCTAATTACCAGGTGGCTTTATCCAAAAAGCTCTTCGTCAGTGAATTGCATAATTGGTTCTTGGATTTAAGGTACCATGCAGATCTAGTGCAGCCTTTTGGAGGTAATAGGTCTACATCAACAGACACCTATATTTGGGCAGCTCAGGGAGAAGATACAGAGAAGGAGGTCGTTTGACCTTAGGTATGTGTAGGCTAGTGAAAGATAAGACATTCACATAGAGGCAGGTGGGAAAAACATGACAGAATTGTGAAAATATGCAGTCTTCTTTGCAAATGCCAGCTGGCATGTTCCCTATCATGGATTTGCCTTTTCTTGGTCTTGGTCTACTTTGTTTTGTGTAAAGGGAATCAGGTGCATTAATTCTCATCTTAAATGCTACAAAGACCTAGGGTAAGGAAGACTCACCTGTGCCTTGTTACTTGCGCTTGATAGACTCAAATTCCCTGCTCTCTCTTTGGGCCATAGGCTTGTTATAAACTTGAAACCAGACCCGTGGTGTAGTTCAGCATCATCCTACCTGCCAGGTGTGGTTTCACAGAAATATATCTCCAGAAATCATTAAAACATTGCTTAAAGAAGAAATCTAACACCCCGTAGAATGTTTATAGAATAAGAGGTGAGCCCTTTCCTCAGAACAGCCGTTAAGTGGAGCTGCTTGGAGAATATGCTCAGAAGGGCTTAGAGACTGTGGGATCCCAGGCTAGCATTAGTGCATCAGCATCCTGCTTTAAAACATGCTACTCTCTTTATTTCCAATTGACTAAGATGCTTGTAGAGGCAAGTAGAGAAAGAGTGGGGCAGGCTAGGGTGAACTTGTATTGTGTGGGCTAACTGGAACTATGTTTCTGACAATTCTGTTTTTCAGGATCCATTTTCTTTGAGAAGTGGAAGGAGGAAGTAGAGGTGTGACCAAGGAGGAAGTAGAGGTGTGGACATGATGCTTGGCTTTTCTGCGGACTTGCTGCTGGGGCTCCATTTGCTTGCTTGTTGACTCCACTGGTTGCTGTAAACAGCATGAGGCACTCACATTTCCTCTAGCCTGTCCAGCCTTCTGTTCCAGGATTTCTAATGTGTGGTCTAAGTGCCAACAGAGCACAGCAACTCCTCTACCCAAACTGGAGGCCCATAAAAGGTAAGAGGCTTTTCTGGCTTCCGGAGGGATACACACTCCTCCTGACTTGTAGTTCAGC
Organism: Mus caroli; assembly: GCF_978045245.1. Classification (NCBI taxonomy): domain Eukaryota; kingdom Metazoa; phylum Chordata; class Mammalia; order Rodentia; family Muridae; genus Mus; species Mus caroli. The sequence goes on along the minus strand of NW_028227267.1, from coordinate 16,265,518 downwards.
TTTATAGGTTCTGGCTTCTCCTTGCTCTCCCTACTTTGTGCTCTTTTTGTTTGCTGGCCCAGTACTAACTTAAAAAGTAAGCACCATGCATATGCAGGGGTCCACATTAATGGATTCAGTTGACTGAGGATGAAAACCTATTGGGTATGGAGCTGATACATCTAGATTCTGTTTTCCTTACAATCCTCACTAACCAATATGCCATAACAGCTATCTACACACCTCTGCAATTGTATTCAGTATTGGAAGCGATTTACAGATGGTTTAAATGATCCAAGAGAGTATATTAATGTTATATGTAAAAGTTATGATAATTTATATAAGAAGACAAGTGTTCATCTGGCTCTGCTGAGTTCAGGAAACTATACCCCGTGAATCCTGAAGGCTGACTGTGTTTATATTTATAGCACTCTATATTTCATATATATATATATATATATATATATACACATATATATATATGTAGTACAATATATAGAACTCTATTATATATGTATATATATGTATATGTGTATGTATATGCATATATATATATATTCTACTAGTGATTCTTTTTTCTTTAATGAAACATTAGCTAAATCAGAATACTAGGGAAGCTCTGGGTGTCTTAGGGTTCCTCTTTGTGCAACTAGTGCTAAGATGTAAGAGAAGGAAGATTCCAGGCAAGAGACATTTTCTGTTGTTGTTGTTTGTTTTACTTAAGCATGTAGGAGAAGGTTCAGATGCTGTACCCCAAGGCACAGACATTGCGTAACTCTGAGAATCTGATTTTTCATGTTGTTGTTAGGCAACTGAGGAAAGAAAAACGATGTGGAATTTGAGCTCTAGAATCTTAAACACTGGGTGTTTTCTTTCAGCACCAAACACTTGTGTAGCTAGACACCGAGATTTGTTTTCATAGTGGAATGCTACAAGTATAGGCTACTGGTTGGTACAGGCAGAGCAGCAACACTTTTCCTACAAAGGAAGGAGTATAAATAGCATGGGGTTTCATAGTGATTCATGGGTTAAACCATTGCTGCTGATGGAGGCCTGTTCATGCACACTTAGATGGCTGGTTTCCCTAAGAGTAAGGTCATTTCTCTGCCACCAAAAGATAATCAAGCCCAACATTTTAATGTGTTTAGTCTCAGTCTGTTTTATCATCTCTAAAATAATGGTTTTTTTTCTCCCTGAAGTTCAACTATTTATGTATAGGACATTTCCCTTAGTTCTTGACAAAATAGCTACCACTAAACCTAGTTATTGTTGATAGTATTATTAATATTATTATTATAGGAAAGTAATGTGTGAATATAAAATGTAACCCCAAATAAGGCAGATGGCATGGACCATGTGTCCTGATGTGGGAAACATGGGAGAGAGGATGGTGAGCATCCCATGTTCGTTTATTCGATGGGAAGTATTTGAAATCTCCTATTTTGGAGAACATTCACACACACATACATGAGATACATTTGCAGACCAACACTCAGCACATTTCAGATCTGGGAGCTTCCATGGACTAGTGAGGCAAGAACACATCTTTTCCTGTGATTTGTTTCTCTGTGAGATAAAGAGGCTTACCTGAATGGTCCTTGGGGAGAATCATGCTCATGTGATTGAATATGTCCAAGAAGGTGAAAACACAAAATCAAGACCTGGTTTCGACTGAATACAGGGGATCCTGCATGAGCTGGAAGGTTGGTATGGTTGCTATAGTCACTGCCCATTTATTGAATGAGCTAAGACATTATGAAAACCTGAATAGATGCTAGAGGCACAAATGAGACCTCTCTGAGAACATATTTCTGTTACATGTGTTGGACTTGTTAGGAGAAATTTGTGTTTCTTATGTTTAATGAATGATTATAACGGTCAAAGAATAGTTTCCCTTCATGAAGCCCTGTCCTCACTAGGTTAAGAGGGTAATGGAATAGCTGAACTATGGACATGATCCCCACCCATATACTCTTTGGAAAAAAATGTATTAATTTAACATGAAACTTTAAAAACCGACTCTTTCAAACACTACTTATAAAATTGTGTGCCATCCAGGATAGCTCTTTTGGACTCTTTTTTTGTTTGTTTTGTTTTGTTTTGTTAAACTGTGTAGGGACACTGAAGCAGGTCGGTTGAGAGTACAACATAAGGTATTATGTAGTTCCCACACCTTGCTTAGAAGGTAACAATTCAATTCTATATTCTATCAAATTTGCCAGAAATAGAGGTTATAGATTTCCTTGACAACCTACAAGGATCAGATCGCCTGCTGTGTTATGGACATATGACCCAAATACTGTGCCCCAAAATGTGAATTTAATGATAGTGGGTGAATGGATGAACCAACTGCAAGCCAAGATCTAGTCTGAGTTATCTGGCTAATATGGAGATTGATGAAAGAGAAGCAGAGATGGAGGAGTAACCTGAATTTATCTAAAAGGATGACCTGTGCCAGGCGACATCGACTCAACCAATTTATAACTATGCCATGAAGGTAAAGAATTCTAAGTAAACAAATCAAATTAATAAATGAAAGTGATGTTGGCAAACAGTCTTCCAATTATGTAGTTTAGACTTTCAAATGGCTGCTTTACAGTATGAGGAAGGAACTCTTCAGCTCAGCCCCAATGAAGGCAGAAATCATCTTCTGATTGCTATGAAAATATCAATAGTATCTTATAGTTACTAAACACATCATAGACTCCAAAGTCCTTTACATATATTTTCCCACTTAAAATGACACAGCTACTACTAGAGCTTCAGCATTGGCAGGGACAGGACATCTTTTTGTCTTATCATAGTAATCTCTTCACTCTAATAAATACATGTTGAACAGATCAATGACAGCTAATAGGATGCTAAGGCTTAACAATGCCATTTTCCAAATGTCTAATCATTCACGAGTGGCAGAGCAGTTACTTATTGACCTACCGTGTTTCCAGGTTCACTCATAACTCAACCTTCCCTGCACCCACAATGGCAAGTAACTGCCATTAGCTTTTTGCATACTGGCAGTGCTGAAGTTGAGGAACTGTTAAAAAAAATGTAGATCATAAAGAAAAATAAGGAAAAACCGAAAAAACCCAGTGTGATCGGCTTTAGAGAAATGAGTTCACAGGCCCCAAAGAAAGCCAGCTGTCTTTCTGACTTTTGTCAATATTATGATTTGTGATGCTGTGTAGGTTGGTATTTTGAGGTCCGGTTTTATGATGCTTCAGTAATATGTTGAAACATTCCTCTTTTCTAAATGGTTTGAGATTTTTCAATAAAAATATCCTTATCTTTGGCCAAAGTTTAGAATGCAAGCAAATGGTTTCTGTAAGAACAATATTAACTACACCAAGCCCTGGGTTAGATCTTCAGTATCATATAAGCCAGGTTTGCTGGTGCATGCCTGTAATCCTAGCATTTAGTAGGGAAGGCAGGAGGATCAGATGTTTAGGATTTCCTTGGCTACAAGAACCATGACTAGGCCAGCCCATGGCACATGAAACCATGCCTCAATACACAGCATTACTGGTTTATGTTACATAACAATCATGAAGATTATGGTCTCCTGCAGTGTGAAATTCCATACCTGATTACTTACCAGCCTTTGGGATGGTAGAGAGGGTAGCTCTTCAGATGCAGCCAAGAGAGGAAGGCTGTTCCCCTGAACTCTAGGGGTCTTCTCTGTATATTCTCAACCTAAAGGTGTAGGTGAAAGGAAGAAAGAGATAAAAGCCCACATATCTGTTGATAAGCTCACACCTAGTTACTGGGTATTCACAGGCTTCATCCTGCTCTGGATGGATGGCAGAAGGGGTCGTTTGCCACCTCCTCACCCTGTCCTTTTAAGTTTTCAACATTTCCTTGACAATTGTAGTTATTTTTTTCCCAGGTGAGTACCACAAGAGATCTTATAGAAGATGCATTTGTTTTTGACTTCTAATTAATCAAGATAACATCTCTCTCAACCACTAGACAGTACAATCAATACCTCAGGCAGCCACACCGCCAGTTAGATGGATACACCAATACCTAGTATTGGCAAATCAGTGATGTATTTAACCATGTTATACTCTATCATTTTATAATATGAAAGTGGTGTGATTATGTTAAGGGTATGGAGAGGAGGGTGTCTGCCTTTGCAACCAGTATTAAGGTTTCTTCTCTATCCTGAGCTCTGGCCTACTCCCTCCCTTAACCTAAGCTAGGGCAGTAGTTCTGGTTCATTTTCCAGATTTTCATTGGTATGAAATTGCTCATCATCATAATATGTAGTAGAATTCCAGAAGAAACTAGTAGGATAAAGATCTTAAGTAAAAAAAAAGTGGTTGTGTCTATGAGCTCCTTGTATCAGCTAATCTCAGGGCTGACATCCTTGGTGCCCTGTCTGTTCTGAGGTCCTGTTCTCCAACTGAGAATTAGAGTGTGGGAAGAAGAGGGCAGGAACTGAGGACATGAGATACTGTGCTGGCAGGGCCATGGAGGATCTCCCCTTAGGGAGAGGGGAGTGCATTTTGAGAGATTCGCTGTAGGATTTGAATGTGATACTTGACCTAGACACTGTGGACATCCTTAGGGACTATAGTGATTCAGATGAGTATATGAGGCCATAGAATGTTCAGACTCTTGAACACTTGGTCCCCAGTTGATGACACTATTAGAGGAAGTTTAGGGTGAAGGCTCACTGTAGAAACTATATACTGAGGTCTATCTTTAAGAGTAAAAGCCATGGATCATTTCCATCCAGTTCTCTCTGTCTGTCTGTCTGTTTCCATCTGCCTCTGTCTCTCGGTCTCTCTGTCTCTCTCTCTGTCTCTCTCTCTGTCTCTCTCTCTCTCTTTTCCTTTCCTCCCTCTCCCCACCCTCTCCCTCTTTCTCTGTGTATGTGTGTGTGTGCACTTGTGAGTCTACATGCATGCTTCTTGTGTGGGGGGGTGTGGCCAAGATGTGGGTTCTTTGCTTCTTGCAGCCAATCCTGCTGCTTGCTGCCATGCTTCCCTAGCAATGGACTTCATCCCTCTAGAACTGTACTGCCCAAATAAGCCCACCCCCCTAAGTTAATCACCTTGCTCATGATGTTTTATCACAGCAGCAGAAATGGAACTAAGACAGGGACAGAAACCATCAAATCAAGGCTCTGTTGTAGAGTGAAGAACTTTGTCCTTGCACAGTGGCCTACTGCATACCTCTGACCTAGAATCACAGAAACTATATTCTAGCAACTGGCCAGGTACCAGGAGTAGGGAATTTGGCAAGCCTATGAGACAGAGAACTCTTCTGGGATCTTTACTCAGAGCCCTGCCATGCTGCTCAGCTCACATGGTTGCTGTTTGATAGGGTGGGCTCAGTCTAAAACTCCAAATCTTTTTTTACTTTGTAAGTGCAGAGCTTCTTTGTTTGCTTGCTTGCATCCCTCTATCTCATATTGTGTAGCCCTACTTAGCCTGGAACTGTGCAGCTTTGGATGACCTTGAACTTGTGATCCTTCTGCCCCCAACCTTCCAAGTACTAGGGTTAGAGGTATACACCAACCCACACAGTTTTATGCAGCACTGGGGATCAAACACAGGACCTTGTGTGAGCCAGGCAAGTACTCTATCAACTGAGCTTTAACTTGGTCCAGGAAATACTAGTCCTCAAGTCATGGTGAATGCTGAGTGAAGGGATTTGGAGGAAGGCCTCCCCCTAACACAGGGAAAAGACTTAATGGGCTTTATTTCCCTCCTAGTGGCATGTTTTCAGTACTCCAATGTCATGTTCTGAGCGGTGTAGTCTCTGTGTAGAAGAAAGCCCAGTGTGTCGCCACAGCATGGAACCTACATAGAAGGTATGGAAATGAACCAGGGTTTTGACTGGTTGTCTGGTGAATTCATCTTGACATCCTATCTACCTTTAGTGTATTACCATGTGAACATGCCATATAGATTAGGAAAACACTCAATTATACATGTTTGGTGGACATTTAAGTTTTACCACGTCTGTATCATGCAAGAGAGGTGTCCTGGTTTGCTCGCCCTTGCTGTGATGGGAGTACACTTATGACATTCAATATATTCCCATTTTTTGTTTTGTTTTGTTAGTTTGTGTTTTTGTTTTGTTTTGTTTGTTTTTTTCTTTGAGACAGGGTCTTTCATATAATTTGGAGCTGTGTATTTAGGCCAGCCTGACTTCCCAGAGAGCGCTCAGGATCTGCCTGTTTCTCCCCCTACCCTTCCCTTCCCATCCCCAGCGCTGAGGTTACCAGTCAATGCTCACAGCTCATGCATTTTCTGTGGGTGCTGTTCAAACTCAGATCAACCACCGAGCCATCTTTCTAGCTCTTCCTTCCATGTATTAGATTTATTGAGTTGAGTTTTGATTGTTGTATCAGACTACCAAACTTGATTTCTTTCATAAGCTATACTTAGCTGCAATAACAACTTTTGTTTTGTGTTTTGAGATAGGGTCTTACTATGTAGTCATGGCTGGCCTGGAACTCACTATACTTGGTTGTGTGTGTGGGGGGTGCGGGGGTGGCATGGGTGTGGGAGAAATAGGGGAGTGGGAGAGAACCCGAGTCCCGCCAGAGTTCCAGTTCTCTGGGTGGGAGGACACGGGAGGACTGCTCACGCTTTCCACATAGCCCGGATGGGCATCTGGCTGTGTTAAGCCACTGACCCCCACATGGCAGGTGGTGGAGAAGGGGCAGTCCCAGATACTAGGTTCTCAGCCTCCAACATCCCACGCTTGATATGGCGGAGGAGCTGAGAACAGAATCGGGGACCCCCCCAGGGCAGCACTAGGCCCTAGAGATGAAGGGAAGATAGGGAAAGAGAGAGGGGGCACTGGATGGTTCCCATGCCGGCGGCTCTCATGCTGGCAAGGATCTTTGGTCAGGTCCGTGACTGGAGCACAGGATGGTCTTCTGGCAGGAGGTTAGATGTGACTCCTTAGGAGAAAGCCTATCCCATCATTTAAGCACTACAGGCTTTTATGATCAGAGACAGTCTATGGTTTTAGAGCTTTATTACAGAAAGACAGGGAGAAAGGAGAGAAGTTAGAAAGAGAGAGAGACTGGCCATGGCCACATGGAGAGAGGGGAAAAGGGAAAGAGAGAAGGAGAGCTAGAGGGTAAGAAAGGTGAGGGCTAAAGATCGTGAGGAGGGGCCAAGCAGCCTCCCTTATAGTGGCCTGGGCTATCTTACTGTTGCCAGGTAACTGTGGCTATAGTCAGGTAACTGTGGGGGTGGAGTCTAGCCAGAATGCCAGAAGCTTGGGACATTGTCTGTTCGACTAAGTCACAGAATTATGGACAGTCACCTGATTCTGGGAATGTGGCTCGCCTTTCCGTCCTTTGTAGATTTCTCTATTGGGTCACCAGAGCATGCCCCATTCAACCAAAATAGGCTGCCTATCATAGTCCCACACTTGGTGATTAACTTACCATGCTGGCCTCAAAACTCAGATCCACTTACTTCTGCCTTCTGAGTGACAGAAATAATGCTTTGCCCTACCATTCCCAGTGGTTAAAACATTTTTAAATATTATTCAACTTTAAAATTTTAATTTCAAAAATAAAAAACTTAAAATATTTGAGTTTTAATTTGCTAATAATTTGTCTAGAGTTTGCCTTTAGTGTAGCTTTTTATTTCTGTATTTGTCTGCTGGTTATACATAGCATATAAAACAAGGGGGCAAATAGCATACACACTCATTTCTCCTGAAGAGTTAATATGAGACTGTAGTTGCTTCTAATTTGCATGTTTGAAATAATTCTCTGGGGTAGTTATTGAGCTTTGAAGAGTTCATTTTGAGATTTTAGTTAAAAAAAAGTTTATCAGATATCAAATAATTACATTTTCTGCTTATTTAATAAAATTTGATCAGTTTAAAACACAAATAGTTTTGAAATTCCGGGTGGACTTTCGATGTAAATATGAAAGGCAAAATAAGATTGGAAGTTAAAAATCTGGTAATGTACGTGGGATAAAGTGAATATTTTAATACATTGAAAGAACATTAATCAAAAAATAAAGGTTAAGAAAACATCACATCAAATTCAGCAACTTTTGCTCATGTAAAAATACTGTGAAGAAAATGGGAGAAGATATCCATACTGATAAAGCAGCAGAGGCCAAAGTAAATAGTAGTTAGTAGATATCTATTAAGAATGAGTTAGACTTTTGCTCGTTTCTAAGAAAAGCCAATGAAGCTAAAACAATGAAAGCTGCTAGCATCATTGCTGATGGACAGGCCTAGAATGATGCTTCATTGAAAGGGCCACCTAATTCCCAAATACAAAACCAGGAAGGAAGTAAAGTTGGGTTTTATCAAAGTGTGTTGTAACAGCAGAGAAGCTGTGATATGACAGTAAACTCATTTCAACATTCCATGGTAAATGTTACAACAAAAATATCCCCTCCTGGCCTGCTTCCCACAAAGTTCTAGTGTGCTTTGGGTCACTGTGACACCAGAATTCTCTTCAGCAGTGACTCATGGCATTTGGGGGTTGAGATCAACTTGATTTATTGCCATGCTCAAGGTCCCAAGAAATTTTCAGCAGAAACCAAACTTGGAGCTTATATGGGTGCCACTGCCTATTTTATCAAATTTTTGTCAAGTTTATTTATTTTTTAAATAAATGAATGTACTTATCAAATCCTCATGCTACTTAGAGATACTTAACTACAAGCCAATATATTGAGTTAAGAACTATTAAAGAAATATATTGTGCTAGCAGGCTGGAAGTTTGGATTAAAGATTATCCATGCATCTGCTGTTATCCATCATGCCCCTAACCTCAGTTTGGGGCTAGAGATAATCAGAACAGCCTCTCCCACCAGGTGAACTTGGGTACCACCTGTTACTTTGGCTGAGTAGGAAGCCTGCCCATGGATTTTTAGTAAGCAAAAAAATTTGACTTTGGCAGAACATTAAAAAGAAGTAATATTTCAAAATAATGCAAGAGAGCAATATTTATGAAACTGTTTTGCACACAGTTTCTGAGAAGCCAGCTCTGGCCTACCATTATAAATCATTCTCTGACTGGGTTAGAGGGGAGAAGGTTTGCCAAATAGATCCTAGAGGATCTGTAACAGAGACTGCTGTTTTAAAATGATCAAAATCATCTTAGTATCTAGATGTGGGGAATGTTAGCACTCTACTCCCCCCCCCTTCAGTTCCTCCCCCACCAAATGTGGAAAAGAGTTTCAAAATGGAAACCTATGAAAGAGAGAGAGGAATAAGAACACAGAGAGCAAATAAACAAAGGAAACCAGTGGGACAAGCCCCACATCCCCCTCTAACCAGCCCCAGATGGAGGCGTCCACCATAGCAGCCAGTCCTACATTGTTGTGGCTTGGTAGCATCAGTTGTTTAGCATGTCGTTGCAAAGTTCTCTGAACACTTCCCTCTGGCTTTGTCCATTTGTAGACACCACTCTGGAGTTGGGGTATGACAAGAATTAGAATTGACATCCACCAAACTCTGTGTGTCCTGGAGCCAGCCTCAATGGCTCTGCCACTGTCACATCAAGCTCCATCCCTCCCGGCCACTCTGTGTCTGCACCCATGACACCTGTCAGAAACTTTCAAGTGTCTGCTCATTTCTTTATCAATGTGGCCTGCACAGCCCAGGCAAAGGAGGAATGACATTTGGGATGAGAGAGAGATGGGTAGTGCCTCCCCCGCCCTCTGTCTCCTCTAACTGTCAGTTTGAGTTTTCTCTCTACATATCAAGATTGATACCTAGTCGCCTTGTCATTTAGAAATGCATGGAGTGGTAACCAGGTTTGAAAACAGTGTGGAAGACTGGGAACTTGAGCAGTCTCCTTAGAGAATGATGCATCAAGAAGAAATTAACCAAAAGAGGCATGGAGCTGGGCTATCTCTGCCCTTTGGAAATGCACTGCTTCTGGAGATGGGTGGGTCCACTGAAGCAATCTGAACACATGAGTTATTCTGCATTTCCTTGCTCTTTCTATCAAACTGCAACAATCAGACATGCATGTTATCCCAAGAGTGAAGGTTTTAGATGTCTATACTTTTCTTTTTCTTCTTTATAATAATGCTTTTATTTTAATAAGTGGTTGGTTAAATATACATCTTAACTCTGGCCCATCACAGTGTTGCATGCTCTCTTCTGTTTCATGATTATTTTTAAAATAAGAGAAGCTGTAATAGAGAGAACCATAGCCTCCATTGCCAGCCTTCTGTGGGGACAAAGTTAGTGCCTCATTTTCCTTTCTTTTCATGTGAGACATCTTAATATTCTAAAGAGGTTTCATGGAGTTAAGTGTGGTCCTCAATGGGTTGAACTCCCAACTTCCAGTGGACTTAAACTCTAGCTCTTGCCACCAAAGTGCTAAGCATGCTTTTAGTGCTATTTATTGTGATATTACATATAAATATGCATATGGTGTGTATCCCCACAGTGTATAGTTCTGCCCACTCACTTGGGACAGTATTCCTAATATAATACAGAGGGCACTCACATAAAGCTGGTTTGTCTGTGGGTCTGTGGGTCAAAGTCTTTCCAGCTGGCATTGAATTACCCTCAGAAAGTAGAGCAGCCAGATACTGAAGAAGAACTGGCTGCATCATTATATGGGTAAGCCTACCCTGGACCCCACCTCTACTCATTTAAATCCATGCATAAATGACTCTCCTTCATTGTCTCTCTCGCTCTCCCTGGATACAAAATGGAAGGCTGCCACCATAAGTAGGCTTATTTGTAAGATTATCTTGTTAATGAGATCATAGTTCTAGAAATAACTTTGCTAATAAGTTACCTTACTAGTACAAAAGTTGGTGAGGTGTTGGCTAGTACATCTATGCCTTCTATAGTCAGTTGTTCTCATACAGTAGATAGGTAGCCATTGCTTTGGCCAACCTCGGATCAAAAATTAAAAAAAAAAAATTGTTCTGTGTATCTAAAACTTGCATAGACATTTTCTTGTGTCGTTTCCTGAACAATGAATTATACAGTAGTAGTGGTGGGTGTTCTATGAGAGGATATGTATAGCTTTTATATCATCACATCTTCATGTATATAAGGGACTTGGGAATCATATTTAAACTATTATGGGGCTCTATACTCAATTTTATGTGGATATCAAGGTACTTCCAGGCTATAGATAGGTGGCATAACTCAGACTTTCCTCTTTGACCACACATCAAAAGTAAGTGTGTGTGATTCATCTTTGTCCATGGTGTGACAACTTGTCTGAGGCAGGGAATAAGTAGGAACACAAGGCTTATTGGGGAGACTTTTTTTTTTGAGATCTTTGCTATACTTTCATCATTCTAGGTTGGAAGAAGAGATTGAAAGAGATTCCAAATAACTTGCTTACACTGAAAGAGTTAGGTGCTCCCAGAGAAATAAAGATAATAAGATCCTTGTGCTAGCAGTAAAAAGTAGGCAAGGGTCTGCAGGGGCCACATTTCTTTTGTTTGTTTGTTTGTTTTTTCTTTTTGGTGATGTTGTTAATTTCATTTTGTTTGGTGCTGATACCTACATACATGAGAAAAACAAGTATACCACTAAGCCATATTCCCTGCCTTCAAGTCTCCTTTTAAGGGTTAAAAAATAAATGGAAAAGGAACCTGGATGAGCATCTCCGAAGGTTCCACAAGCAGTGGAATGAAAGGGCACACTATCAGCACCATCCCTGTGGTATGGCTGGTTTCTCCTTTTTATTCACACCCCAGGACAGCACCAGTTCAAGAATATGGCTCAGTGGGTGGGGTTGGGTGGGAACAAACCCACGGATCAGACACAGCTTCCATACCCTGGTAATCTGGCATGGTGACTCTGCTAGTCACCCCAGAATAAGAGATTCCAAAGTTAAGGGTAATGGCTGATGTATTGAGGAGGGAGGTGGGAAGTTTCCATCAGAAATCTGTGTCCTCATCCCCTTAGACAAAACTCACCATGTTGTGGAGAATGGGCATCATCAAAGGGCTTTGATTGTGGATAGTCTGGTGGCCTCAATAGAGGTACAGGTGCTCTCATCAGCCCTCCTCCTCCTTAGGCTGACAAGGGTAACAGGCTTCAGTGCCTGTCTCTGGATGCAATGAATAAAGAGTGAAGCCTAATTCTCTCTCCATTCTTTCCTATAAATGGTGACAGTCACTTCAGACTAGCTTCTCTACTCATCCGGAGCAAATCTTTGGCATGAGCTCTGGTTTTAGTATGACTGGATCTGGACTTCTTGGATGTCTTGAAACTGCATACCTGTCCTCCCTCTGAAGGGAATTTATTTCACATTGTGTTCTGGTGGCCAGGAGGTAGGCAAGTCAGCAGAAGCAGAGAACCTTCACTGGCTCTGGCCAACAGGCTATACAGTCACAACCAAGGCTATCCCCTCTACTTAAGATTAATTTTTATCGACTATAAAGCAGTTATTTGCATCTGTGTTTGATTTCTATATTCTTTTAAATTGTTTTTTGACTCCTGGTGGGAAGCATTATTTAAAATCTTAATAGAAGATTCTTGCTGGTAAATCCTTCAGTAGGAGATTGACATCATAAACAGAACCATGGGAAGTTACTAAAAGGGAATTGTAGGTAAACTCTAGGAGGTATCAGCTAGGGACTGAGCATTGACCCTTGAATTATGGACCCAGGATCCCAGTAGTAACTATGCTATGTTGCAAACTAATACACTATGCTAAAGATAGGAGCTTAGGCATTTCTGTAAAGTGAAATTTAGAATTGGAAAGTTGGGGATTCACTTCTGAAACTAACTTTCCCCATCCTCAGCAAGTGAGTGAAGCTACAAATGAAGTTATGTCACCTGAGAGGAAAATTAGAGTCTGATGGTAATTTCAGATTGTGACTACGAATGCCAATGAGAACTTTAGGCGTTGCTATTCATGGACAGGGCAATTAGAGTCTCAGCCTATTCCACCCTCATGGAATCATTCCTGGAGTTGAAAGGGGATAATGAATGTGACACTGGACCTGCCTCAGTTATCAATGTTGTTTGCAAGGAGACAAAGCTGATAGAAAGTTCAGGAAGTACAGGTTGTGAGCTACCTTAGCTCCTGGAGAAAGGAGCGCAGGAGGGAGCAGGTATAGGAGACTGTCATAGTTTTGTGATAAAATATTCTGACCAAAAGCAACTTGGTAAAGAACGGGTTTATTTGACTTACAGGTTATAATATGTTAAGGGAAGCCAAGGTAAAAACTTGTTAGCAGGAACCAAAGCAGACACCATGGAGGGACAGTGATTACTGTCTTATTTCACTAACTTTCTGATATAACCCAGACCCACCTGCCCAGGGCTAGCTACTGCCCACAGTGGGCTAGAACCATCTACATCAAATATTAACAACAACAACAACAAATGACCCCACAGATAATACAACAGGCCAATCTAAGAGAGGCAATCCTTCAATTGAAGTTCCCTCTTTCCACAGATGTCTAAGTGTGTGTGAAATTGGCCCAAACTAGCCAGCATCATATGTGTGTTTGTATGCCCCAGTGACATCTATATGGAAAAAGATGGGTATTTGTTTACTTTGTCAGAAAAAGGCTGAAATAGTGAGTTGGGAAGACAAGTTTCATGACAGCTAGATCTGATTGGAATACACTGATCTCATTCTATGATGTGATTTTAGTTATTGAAATATTGCAGCTGTAGAACTTATACATTATGGCAAGAACCAAATAGGAGAAAGTACCATATAAGGATCTAGATCATGTCTTTCTTCCTGCAGTTCTGAAGTCAGAAGATCTAATGATTTTCAGAAGTCTTGTCTCTGCTTTGCCTGGACACTGGGCTGATGGTGATGCTGTGTGAACATGACCACAAAGCAACTTGTCTTTATAAATATCCATTCCTCCAAGGCTTGTGAAACCACTCACTTGAAATCTGAATCTGTTTGGCAGGAAGACAGTGGCATGGCAGCTTTAGGTTGACATTGTTACCCTAGGCTAGTCCTTCACAAGCACCCCCCCCCCTCTGCTCCCCTTAATGGAGGACTGGAGGCCAGTGTGGTGGTTTAATACCAAGACAGCTAGCAGCTCCCACCTTGTTACCTGAGATTGCAAGGTGATCTGTGAAAACACTGTCCAAAATATTATCAGATGAGCTCTGAAGATATGCTCACTGCTGCCCAAGAGCAGAGAAGGAATGTCTATAGAATGTGCTCAGTAGTCACCTTTCTTTTCTACCATCCTTTCTTCACTTTCCTTTCTCAAACAAAACCAAAACCAAACAAACAAACAAACAGGTCACCCAGTTGCCTGTTGAAATTTTTCGATTATTTGATGTACATGAAACCTTGGAATATGACCAACACTGGGCTAAGGTTTGGGAGAATAGAAATGAAAAATCTACTGTTTATATAATTTGTGAGTCATAGTATATAGAGAAAAATAAAAACAAGCCAGCAAGTTAAATAAAGGCATATTAGTACAACTGAGGTGTTTCTAAGTGGGTATTTCTGAAGAAGCTGTAAGCATCAGGGAGATGTGCAAAATATCACCCATGAAGCACAATCATGTCTCAGTCTGAGTAAGGCCTCTGCAAAGGACTCATCAGACACCAAGCAAAGTCAAGAAAAGAGACAACACTTAAGTCATCATTAATAAACTTTTTTTTCTTTTGGATGATTGTGTCATCGATCCTAGTGGGAGTAAGTGATGATTATTTCTAGAACTATATTCCTTCTGGTGATTCTTAGTATTAAGTGATTTTTTAGTTATGCTTCTACCATTTGTTATAGAATGAGGTAATTATATTTAAACATGTTTTTGTTTGTCCATTTTCCTGGGAGTTTCTAGTTGTTTTTATTTTATTCTTAAGACTTTCTTGTTTTGTTTTGTTCTTGTTGTTGGGTTTTTTTTTTTTTTTTGGCTTTCTGTTGTTTTTATTTTATTAACTTCAGCATTTTTGCATGCCTGTCTACCTTAACTTCCCTTGACTGACTCTCTCTCTGATATTATAGGTTATTGTTGATTGTTGAGTTCATGGTCACATGATCAGGTGGCCAGCCAAGTTCAATTCTGCCTTAAATATCATGTATTTTAAGTAGCTTTCATTGTCATGATTACGTTCATTTGCACATGAAAATAATCACAAATAAGCATAAAAGAATCTTATGTACACAAAGGAATTTGGAAGCTGTCTGTGCAGACATGTTAGGTCAGACTTTTGTTGTCATGGGCATATTTTTCAGACTCTCACTTCTACTTTACTCTGCCTGGGTGAAAGGGCACTATCATTTTTTCATTCCAAGAAAACAGGAGGCCAAATAGGGAGGTAACGTCCACTGCTTTAGAGAGAGATCCTTGGAACCCCGGTTATAGTATATTCACTGCAAATCAATGACCAGAGGCCACTGAAACAGAGCCTGGAAATCTATTTTTAGCCAGAAAGAAAATATCTTACTAAAATTGTGAGGGTTTGTTGTTATTGCTGCTGAACAAGAGAAAAGAAAGATCATTTTGGAAGACATGGTTCTCTTTCTGATTTGAAAATATCTTGATCCTTTTTTAATCTCACATTTGTTTCACATTTTAGCAAAGTACAGAATATAAAGTTGTAAAGCATTTTCCTTGGAAATTTGAAGGTGTTACACTGCCATTATCAAGCCTTCACTCTTGTGGAAATGGGTAAACCTCACTCTAGTGTAATAGCCGTATTGTTTACCTTTTGGACTTGGTACTATTTCTTTATGTCAGTGTTTTCACAATAACCATTGGCTCCGTGAATTTCTGAATTTATACGGATTAAATCTTTCCTTCCATTTTCTCTCTTCTTCTCTTTCTCTTCCTTTTTTTTTCAGGATAGTATTCCTGGAATCTTAAGAAATACCACAGTTGGTTTATTTACCTTTGCAAACATTTATTTACATATGAGAACATTTATGATTATACTTATAAATCATCCTTCAAAACCAGTTGGTGGCAGAAAGAAAAGGAGAGAATATATATATATATATATATATATATATACATACATAATACATATATATATGTGTGTGTGTGTGTGTATGTGTGTGTGTGTGCACATACACACACACCAAATAGGGCACTATTTTAAAAGGTACAAAATAAATAAAACAGAAAACTCAGAAATAATTCCATACATGTATAGCAACTTGACAATAACAGAGCAACAAAAGGTGAGAAAACAACAGCCATCTATAGTCCACAATTCCACTTCTAACCTGGCACCATGTCACCATGCAGTAAATTTTAGATGGGCCAAATGTTTGCATATGCAGGACAAAATTTTATAGGATTCCAAAAGATAAATGGAATTCCTCAGATTTTAAAGTATTGAAGGTCTTAAGATATATCACTGTCCCTGAACCATACTAATTCATATATTATAAAATTTATGAAATTTAGTCATATGAAAATTGTAAATATGCTCTCCAAAAGACAGTAAATAAAGTTAAGAGGCAAACTGGAGATCCAGAGAAGATGTTTATTCACATATTAAAGCCAAGATTTAGGATCCAGATAATTCAGGGAGTCCCAAGAGTCTGTGTAATTTTAAGCTTTAATAGTTTCACAAGTTTAAGTGCTACTAATGTACATTAACAATATTTGAAATTTTGAGTGTATTTTAAAATATTAATGTGTTTCTCATTAAAATTCAACATGCACACTAACTTTGACTATACATCACTCAGGTTGATTTTCAAACTTCATGAAAACTACCACCATTCTTTCAAGATACTAGAGGAAGTGAAATTATAATCCTAGCCTCCTGGTCCTCCAAAAAATATGACTGTGAGTGAGTGTGTGTGTGTGTGTGTGTGTGTGTGTGTGTGTTACGCATATAGTGAGAGTTCACATAGGCATATGGAAGTTAGAGATTGACACCAGATATCTTCCACAGTCCCCTGCATCTTATCTTTTGAGATGGGTCTTTCACAGACTCAGCTAGGCTGGTATCCCCTTGTCCCCTAGCTTGGCACAAGTCCTTGGGATCTGAAGTCATGACTCCATGCTTACACAATGAGCACTTTACCAACTGAGCTATCTCCCAGCCCTAGGTTTGATATTTTGAAAAGGATAGAACCAAACAATAAGTGCAGGCTGTGGCAAGCCCCATCAGATAGGGCATGGGACAAAAGAAAAATTTTATTAAACTTTTTTCTTTTTGCATTAACTTTGAATTTTAGAAAATGCTATAATGACATTCTTTTGTTTTTACTCTGTTTTTGAGACAGAGTCTCACTTTCTATACTTAGGTGGTCTGGAACTTACTATGCAAAAGAGCCTGGCCTTAAATTCACAATTGGCCCCTTTCCTTGCATGTCAACACCAAAAATCTCCATCACCAAGATAAAAAGAAAGAAAGAAAGGAAGGAAGGAAGGAAGGAAGGAAGGAAGGAAGGAAGGAAGGAAGAAAGAAAGAAAGAAAGAAAGAAAGAAAGAAAGAAAGAAAGAAAGAAAGAAAGAAAGAAAGAAAGGAAGAAAGGAAGAAAGGAAGAAAGGAAGAAAGAAAGGAAGGAAGAAAAAGAAATGCCAGTGCAGGAGCCTGGGTGTGGGGTCACGTGACCTAGATGCTGGTACTTAGGAAGCAGAGGCAGGAGGTTCTCTGAGTTGCTTTCTAGTTATAAATGTATAAAGTAGAAGAAAATCCATAAACAAAAGCATGGGAATGGGGCTTTTCTACATTTTTAACATAACAAATGATTGCACCTTGACAGAGTGGCAGAGGTCAGTGTGTGAGGTATAAAGAATAGGTAACATTCTTCATCTTGGCAAGGTATTCCAGGGATGGAAAAGCTAATTATGCTTTAAATAGGAAGTAAAGCTAATTATACCATTTCTTCCTTCTTTTTATTGTAAGCATCATTTTACCAAAGATTTGTTAAATATTTTAAGATGTATAAAAGATGTACGTGTGTGCATGTCCAAGTTTCTGTATGAAGGTGTACAAGCTTGTGTGTACACATGTATAGAATCCAGAGGTCAAATTTTGGTGTTTTTTCTTAAGTGCTATGCAGTATGGTTTTTGAGAGTGGCTCACTCATTGGAACCTGAAACTCACTAATTAATCTCAGCTGGCTGATCTGCCAAAGCCCCACAGAGATCCATTGTTCTCCTCTCTCCCCAGTAAGCACACACTGTGTGTCTATCTTTTTTATATGGGGTTTTGGAATTGAACTCAGTTCTTTATTCTTTTTAAGCAAGCATTTTACTGACTTAGCTATTTCCCCACCCTCATGAGTATCTATGTATCTATACATGTCTGTCTGTCTATCTATCTATCTATCTATCTATCTATAGATCTATCTATAGTTATCTATCTATATTACAGTAGCTAGTGCCAAAAAGGAAGTATGAAAAATATTTTGAGCAACATCTCTAACAGCAAAATATTTGGCTTTACAAGGTCTCTCACTAAACTCCTAGTTGGTCTGCTCCCATGAAGACTTCACATCCCAATACATCCTAGAATACCTGCTGCACTCAGAGCAGTTGAGCAGTTGAGAACCCTCTGCACTCAGAGCAGTTGAGTATCCACTGCTCTCAGAGCAGTTGAAGATCAGCTACACTCAACACAGTTGCACAACAGCTTGACTGATGCACTGAAGACCCAATAGTTTGAAGACCTCCCAGGAGATCTACTGAAGCCAGGGCAACAGATCAACAGCTTCTCTGCACCTGTGAAGAGCCACCAGTTGGAAGGTCCCACAGGTGGTCTGATCCAAGCAGAGCTGCAAGCCTACCAGGAGACCTAAAGCAACCCAGGGACAAAAGAGGCAGACTCCATACAGTCACCCAGATCAACAAAAACCAGGTGGCAAAAAGCAAGTGCAAGACCATAAGCAAGAGAAGCCAAAATATGTGGGCATCATCAGAACCCAGTTCTCCCACCACAGCAAGCCCTGAACATACCAACACACCTGAAAATCAGGAATCTGTCCTAAAATCCTATCTCATGAAGATAATAAGAGTCTTTTAAAGAGGATATCAAAAACTCACTTAAAGAAATACAGTAAAATACAGGTAAATAGATGAAGGAATTGAATAAAGTGATCCAAGACCTAAAAGTGGAAGTAGAAACAATAAAGAAAGCACAAACGGAGGCAAACCTGGAAATGGAAAACCTAGGAAAGAGGTCAGGAATTACAGATGTAAGTATTATCAACAGAATACAAGAGATAGAAGAGAAAATCTCAGGTGTAGAAGATACGATAGAACAGATTGACAAATCTGTCAAAGAAAATTCAAAACATAAAAACTCCTAACGCAAAACATCCAGGAAATACAGGACAAAATGAAAAGACCAAATATAAGGGTAATTGGAATAGAGAAAAATGAAGATTCCCAACTCAAAGCACATGAAAACGTCTTCAACAAAATCATAGAAGAAAACTTCTCCAACCTAAAGAAAGAGATGGACATAAAGGTACAATAAGCCTATAGAACACCAAATAAATGGGACCAGAAAAGAAAATCTTCTTGTTACATAATTATCAAAACACTAAATGCCTAGAGCAAAGAAAGAATATTAAAAGCTTCAAGGCAAAAAGACCAAGTAACATACAAAGGTAGACCTATCAGAAGTATACCAGACTTCTCAACAGAGACAATGAAAACCATAAGAGCCTGGTCAGAGGTCATGCAGACTCAATGAGAACACAAATACTAGCCCAGATTATTATACCCAACAAAACTCTCAACCAACATAGATGGAGATACCAAAATATTCGAGGACAAAACCAAATTGAAACAGTATTTATCTACCAACCCAGCCCTACAGAGGATCCTAGAAGGAAAACCTCAACACAATGAAGATACCTGAAACAAAGAAAGGACAAGATATTAAGTAAGCCTCTCACAACAAAGTCAAAAGCAGACAGCCATAAGCATATAAAGTCACCTACAAAAACAAACAGAAACCAACAGTCATCTCTCCTTAATATCTCTCAATATTAATGGACTCAACTCACCTATAAAAGGACATAAGCTAAGAGACTGGATACTCAAACAAGATCCAGCATTTTGCTGCATACAAGAAACACAGCTCAACAACAAAGACAGAACTATCTCAGAGTAAAAGGATGAAAAAAGGTCTTTCAAGCAAATGGTCCCAGGAAACAAGCAGGAATTGCCATCCTAATATCCAATAAAATGGACTTTTAACCAAAAGTTATTAAGTATGATGAAGAAGGACACTTCATATTCATCAAGGAGAAAAATCCACCAAGAGAAAGTCTCAATTCTGAACATCTATTTTCCAAATTCAAGAGCACCCAAATCCATAAAAGAATCTTTACTAAAATTCAAAACACACATTGAACCCTACACAATAATAGTGGGGGATTTCAACAACTCATTCTGACCAATGGACAGGTCATTGAAACAGAAACTAAACAGAGACACAGTGAAACTAAGAGAGGTTATGAACCAAATGGATTTAACAGATATCTACAGAACATTTCACCCTAAAAGAAAAGAATATACCTCTTCTCATGGTACCTTCTCCAAAATCGACCATATAATTGGTCACAAAATAGCCCTCAACTGATGCAAGAAGATTGAAATAATACCATGCATACTATCAGATCACCATGGTCTAAGACTGGTCTTTAATAACAGCAAAATCTACAGAAAGCCCACATACACGTGGAACAACTCTTTACTCAGTGATAACTTGGTCCGAGAAGAAATAAAGAATGAAATTAAAGGGTTTCCAGAATTTAATGAAAATGTTGGCACATCATACCCAAACTTATGCAACACAATGAAAACAGTGCTAAGTGGAAAGTTCATAGCACTAAGTGCCCTGGTAAAGAAAATGGAGAGATCTTACACTAACAACTTAACAGCACATCTAAGAGCTCTAGAACATAAAATAGTAAACTCACTCAAGAGGACTAGAAGGCAGGGAATAGTCGAACTCAGGGCCAAAATCAACCAAATAGAAACAAAGAAAACAATACAAAGAATCAGCAGAACCAAAAGCTGGTTCTTTGAAAGAATCAACAAGATAGATAAGCCCCTAGCCAAACTAAAGGGCCAAGAGGCAGTATCCAAATTAATAAACTCAGAAATGAAAAGGGAGACATAACAACAGAAATGGGGGAAATTCAAAAAAATCATCAGATCCTACTATAAAAGCCTATACTCAATAAAACTTGAAAATCTAAATGAAATGGACGGTTTTCTAGACAGATGCCACATACAAACATTAAATCACTAGCAGGTAAACTATCTAAACAGGCCCATATCACACAAGGAAGTAGAAGAAATTATTTAAAAGCTCCTAACCAAAAGAAATCCAGGGCCAGATGGATTTAGTGCAGAGTTCTACCAGACCTTCAAAGAAGACCTGATATCAATTTTCCTCAAACTATTCCATAAAATAGGAACAGAAGTAACACTACATAACTCATTCTATGAAACCACAATTACTTTGATACCTAAACCATACAATGACCCAACCAAAAAAAGAGAACTTCTGAACAATCTCCCTTATGAAGATTGATGCAAAAATACTCAATTCTTGCGAACCAAATTGAAGAACACATCAAAACCATCATTAACCATGACCAAGTAGGCTTCATCCCATGTTTGCAAGGTTGGTTTAATATATGAAAATCCATTAACATAATCCACTATATAAACAAACTCAAAGAAAAAAATCACATGATCATCTCCTTAGATGCAGAAAAAGCATTTGACAAAGAACAACACCCCTTCATGTTAAAAGTATTGGAGAAATCACAATTCAAGGCCCATACCTAAACATAATAAAAGCAATTTACTGCAAACCAACAGCTAATATCAAATGAAATGAAGACATACTTGAAGCAATCCCACTAAAATCAGGGACAAGACAAGGATGCCCACAATCCCCATGTCTATTCAATATAGTACTTGAAGTGTTAGCTAGAACAATAAGACAACAAAAAGAGATCAAGTGGATACAAACTGGTAAAGAAGAAATAAAAGTATCATTATGTATGCTACAAAAGTAGCATACATAAGCGTCTCCAAAAATTTTACTAGAGAATTTCTCCAGCTGATAAACAACTTCAGCAAAGTGTCCGGATATAAAATTAACTCAAATAAATCATTAGCTTTCCTTTATACAAAGGATAAATAGGTTGAGAAAGAAATTAGAGAAACAACTCCCTTCACAATAGCCACAAATAATATAAAATATCTTGGGGTAACTTTAACCAAACAAGTGAAATACCTGTATGACAATAACTTCAAGTCTCTCAAGAAAGAAATCAAAGAAAACCTCAGAAAATATAGAGATCTCCCATGCTCATGGGTTGGCAGAATTAACAAAGTAAAAATGGCCAACTTACCAAAGGCAATCTATAGATTCAATGCAATCCCCATCAAAATAGACACAATTCTTCAAAGACATGGAAAGAGCAATTCTCAAATTCATCTGGAAAGGCAAAAAACCAGAATAGTGAAAACAATTCTTAACAATAAAAGGACATCTGGGGGAATCACCATCCCTGACCTAAAGCTTTACTACAGGGCAATAGTGATAAAAACTGCATGGTATTGGCAGGTTGATCAATGGAATAGAATTGAAGACCCAGAAATAAAACCACACACTTATGTACACTTGATCTTTGATGAAGAAGCCAAAAATATACAGTGAAAAAACGAAAGCTGGTCTAACTGGCTGTTTGTATGTAGAAGAATAAAAATAGACCCATATTTGTAACCTTGTACAAAGCTAAAATCCAAGTGGATCAAGGACCTCAACATAAAACCAGATACACTGAATCTAATAGAAAAGAAAGTGGGAAAGAACCTTGAACTCATGGGCACAGGGGAAATTTTCCTAAAGAGAACTCCAGTGGCTTATGCTCTAAGATCAACATTTGGTAAATGGTGCCTCATGAAACTGGAAAGCTTCTGTAAGGCAAAGGACATAGTCAACAAGACAAATCAGCAACCTACAGTTTGGTAAAAAAAAAAAAAAAAAAAAAAAAAACTTCACTAATCCCACATCTGATAGAGGGCTAATATCCAAAATATATAAAGAACTCAAGAAGTTAATCACCAAAAAAAAAAACCAAACAATCCAGTCAAAAATGGGATATAGAACTAAACTGAGACTTCACAACTGATGAATCTTGAATGGCTGAGAAGCACCTAAAGAAATGTTCACAGTCCTTGGTGATCAGAAAAATACACATCAAAATGACCCTGAGATTCCACCTTACACCAATCAGAATGGCTAAGATCAAAACCTCAGGTGACAACACATGTTGGAGAGGATGTGGAGGAAGAGGAACACTCCTCCATTGCTGGTAGGATTGCAAAATGGTACAACCACTCTGGAAATCAATGTGGAAGTTCCTCAGATAATTGGAATTAGATCTACCTGAAGGTCCAGCTATATCACTCTTGGGAATATACCCAAAAGTGGCCCCACCATGCCACAGGGGCACGTGTTCCACTATGTTCATAGCAGCCTTATTTGTGATAGCCAGAAGCTGGAAACAACCTAGATGTCCTACAACAGAAGAATGGATACAGAATATGTGGTTCATTTACAAAATGGAATACTACTCAACTATTAAGAACAAGGACATCCTGACTTTTGCAGGCAAATGGATGGAACTAGAAAATATCATTCTTGTGAGGTAACTGAGACCCAAAAAGACATAGTATGTACTCACCAATAAGTGGATATCAGCCAAAAAAAATGTACAGAATACCCAAGATAAAGTCCACAGAACTAAAAAAGCTCAACAAGCTGAAGTAAGAACACCTCAGTCCCACTTGGAAGAGAGAAGAAAGCAATCACAGTGGCGAAGGAGGAAGGACCTGGGAGGGAAAGTGGATGGGGTGGGGGATGGTGATTGGGGGGGGGGCAGGAGAGGGAAACCTGATCTGGTATTGGGTGAGGGAAAAGGACTGAAGTCCTTAGGGCCAGTGGAAAGAATGTAAACAGGCAACTTCAGGAAATAGGAGACTGGGGGAATCCCCCAGAATGCACCAGAGACCTGGGAGGTGAAGGACTCCCAGGACTCAAAGGTAGGGACATTAGATGAAATGTGGGACAGTAGGGAGGGGGAATTTAAAGAGCCCATCAGGAGGACAGGAAATCAAGTGAGGGATGGGGTTGCCATCACACAGCCACATCTCTGACTCATAATTGTTCCTGTTTGAAAGAAATACAGGGATGGAAATGGAGAGGAGCCTGAGGCCAAGAGGTCCAGTGACAGGCCAAAAGTGGGATCCAGCTCAAGGGGAGGAGGTCCCAAGGCCTGACACTATTACTGAGGCTATGGAGAGCTCACAAAAAGGGATCTATCATGACTGCCCTCTGAAAGATCCAATAAGCAGCTGAAAGTCAGATGCAGATATTTGCACCCAATCAATGGATAAAGTAGCTGACCCCTATTGTTTATATTAGGAAAGGCTGAAAGAAGCTGAGGAGAAGGGCAATCTTGTAGGAGGACCAGCAGCTTCAATTAATCTGGACTGCTGAGATTTCTCAAACACTGGACCACCAAAAAGACAGCATACACAAGCTGATATGGGGCCCCCAACACACATACAGTAGAGGACTTTCCCAGTCTGTGTTCATTCAGAGATGATGCACCTAACCCTCAAGTGACTGGAGGCCCCAGGGAGTTTAGAGGTCAGGTGGGGTGGGAGGTGAGGACATCCAAGAAAAGACAGGGTGGGATGGGGAGGAAGTGTGGGATGTGGCACAATCAAGGGTGGATGGGGGGTCGGGGAATGGAATATGGAGTGTAAAAAATAAAATAAATTTAAATTAAAAAAGGACTCACACTAAGATCTAACAGCAAGGAAGAGCTTTGACTTTTAGGTACCCAGGATAATATCTGAAAGAGTTCATTTGTAAATAATATTGCTTTGCTTTTGATTTCTCCTTAAATCTTGCCTTGTTCATACATATCTTGTAATATGGATAAGAGCTTCTATTTCAACACACATCCAATCTCTGGTCTGTTATGTACACTGTGAGTCAATTCATGCAGACTACTGGCTGTGAGGGAAATAACACAAGGTGGAGATAAACAGGCTTTGTGGATCCTCTACTGAACCTGACATCCCTCCAGTGTACATCGTGTCCATTCAGTGTCTAGTCACATACCATCTATTCTGACTTCTTGGACATTCACTTTCCTGTTTTGCTTCAGTCTCAATCCAGTTTTTTGTCTCACACTTCCTTATTGTTCCAAAGCACTTGAAGTATGTTTGCTTGATCCAGGGTGAAGAAAAAGCATGCAGGCTCCCTTCCCTTAGTGAGGATTCCTTTGATTTAAGAGGCTTGCGTTAGTTGTTGTTTATGAATACAGTCAAACAGAGTTCTGTAGCTAAGAACAGTGGATTTATATTCTCAATCACATGTATTTCTTGGCTATAACATGACACTTCAACACTTGCATACAGTGACTACAGATATCATGGAATATAGCTTTTTCTTTTTTTTTAATTTTTAATATTTTTATTACATATTTTCCTCAATTATATTTCCAATGCTATTCCGAAAGTCCCCCATAGCGCCCCCCACTTCCCTACCCACCCATTCCCATTCTTTTGGCTCTGGCATTCCCCTATATTGGGGCATATAAAGTTTGCAAGTCCAATGGGCCTCTCTTTCCATTGATGGCCGACTAGGTCATCTTTCGATACATATGCAGCTAGAAACAAGAGCTCCGGGGTTCTGGTTAGTACATCATGTTGTTCCAACAATAGGGTTGCAGATCCCTTTAGCTCCTTGGGTACTTTCTCTGGCTTCTCCATTGGGAGCCCTGTGATACATCCAATAGCTGACTGTGAACATCCACTCCTGTGTTTGCTAGGCCCCGGCATCATCTCACAAGAGACAGCTATATTTGGGTCCTTTCAGCAAAATCTTGCTAGTGTATGCAATGGTGTCAGCGTTTAGAAGCTGCTTATGGGATGGATCCCTGGATACGGCAGTCTCTAAATGGTCCATCCATTCATCACAGCTACGAACTTTGTCTCTGTAACTCCTTCCCTGGGTGTTTTGTTCCCAATTCTAAGAAGGGGCACAGTGTCCACACTTTGGTCTTCATTCTTCTTGAGTTTCATGCGTTTAGCAAATTGTATCTTATATCATGGGTATCCTAAGTTTTGGGCTAATATCCACTTATCAGTGAATACATATTGTGTGAGTTCTTTTGTGATTGTGTTACTTCACTCAAGATGATGCCCTCCAGGTCCATCCATTTGGCTAGGAATTTCATAAATTCATTCTTTTTAATAGCTGAGTAGTACTCCATTGTGTAAATGTACCATAATTTCTGTATCCATTCCTCTGTTGAGGGACATCTGGGTTCTTTCCAGCTTCTGGCTATTATAAATACGGCTGCTATGAACATAGTGGAGCATGTGTCCTTTTTACCGGTTGGGACATCTTCTGGATATATGCCCAGGAGAGGTATTGCTGGATCCTCTGGTAGTACTATGTCCAATTTTCTGAGGAACCGCCAGACTGATTTCCAGAGTGGTTGTACAAGCTTGCAATCCCACCAACAATGGAGGAGTGTTCCTCTTTCTCCACATCCTCGCCAGCATCTGCTGTCACCTGAATTTTGGATCTTAGCCATTCTGACTGGTGTGAGGTGGAATCTCAGGGTTGTTTTGATTTGCATTTCCCTGATGATTAAGGATGTTGAACATTTTTTCAGGTGCTTCTCTGCCATTCGGTATTCCTCAGGTGAGAATTCTTTGTTCATTTCTGAGCCCCATTTTTTAAAGGGGTTATTTGACTTTCTGGAGTCCACCTTCTTGAGTTCTTTATATATATTGGATATTAGTCCCTTATCTGATTTAGGATAGGTGAAGATCCTTTCCCAATCTGTTGGTGGTTTTTTTGTCTTATTGATGGTGTCTTTTGCCTTGCAGAAGCTTTGTAGTTTCATGAGGTCCCACTTGTCAATTCTTGATCTTACAGCACAAGCCATTACTGTTCTATTCAGGAATTTTTCCCCTGTGCCCATATCTTCAAGGCTTTTCCCCACTTTCTCCTCTATAAGTTTCAGTGTCTCTGGTTTTATGTGAAGTTCCTTGATCCACTTAGACTTGACCTTAGTACAAGGAGATAGGAATGGATCGATTCACATTCTTCTACATGTTAACAACCAGTTGTGCCAGCACCATTTGTTGAAAATGCTGTCTTTCTTCCACTGGATGTTTTTAGCTCCCTTGTCGAAGATCAAGTGACCGTAGGTGTGTGGGTTCATTTCTGGGTCTTCAATTCTATTCCATTGGTCTATTTGTCTGTCACTATACCAGTACCATGCAGTTTTTATCACAATTGCTCTGTAGTAGAGCTTTAGGTCCGGCATGGTGATTCCACCAGAGGTTCTTTTATCCTTGAGAAGAGTTTTTGCTATCCTAGGTTTTTTGTTATTCCAGATGAATTTGCAGATTGCACTTTCTAATTTGTTGAAGAATTGATTTGGAATTTTGATGTTAATTGAGAGTTTGGCTGGGTATAGTAGCCTGGGCTGGAATTTGTGTTCTTTTAGTGTCTGTATAACATTCATCCAGGATCTTCTGGCTTTCATAGTCTCTGGTGAAAAATCTGGTGTAATTCTGATAGGCTTGCCTTTATATGTTACTTGGCCTTTTTCTCTTATTGCTTTTAGTATTCTATCTTTATTTAGAGCATTTGTTGTTCTGATTATTATGTGTCGGGAGGTATTTCTTTTCTGGTCCAGTCTATTTGGAGTTCTGTAGGCTTCTTGTATGTTCATGGGCATCTCTTTCTTTAGATTTGGGAAGTTTTCTTCTATAATTTTGTTGAAGATGTTTGCTGGTCCTTTGAGTTGAAAATCTTCATTCTCATCCACCCCTATTATCCCTAGGTTTGGTCTTCTCATTGTTTTCTGTATTTCTTGGATGTTTTGAGTTAGGATCTTTTTACATTTTACATTTTCCCTGATTGTTGTGCCGATGTTCTCTATGTCTTCTGCACCTGAGATTCTCTCTTCCATCTCTTGTATTCTGTTGCTGATGCTGGTATCTATGGTTCCAGATTTCTTTCCTAGGATTTCTATCTCCAGTGTTGCCTCATTTTGGGTTTTCTTTATTGTGTCTACTTCCCTTTTTAGGTCTAGTATGGTTTTGTTCATTTCCATCATCTGTTTGGATGTGTTTTCCTGTTTTTCATTTAGGACTTCTACCTGTTTGATTAGGTTATCCTGTTTTTCTTTAAGGATTTGAAACTCTTTAGCTGTGTTCTCCTGCAATTCTTTAAGGGATTTTTGTGCTTCCTCTTTAATGTCTTCTACCTGTTTACCAGTGTTCCTTTGTATTTCTTTAAGTGTGTTATTAAAGTCCTTCTTGAAGTCCTCTACCATCATCAGGAGATATGCTTTTAGATCCATGTCTAGCTTTTCCGGTTGTTGGGGTGCCCTGGACTGGGCGAAGTGGGAGTGCTGGGTTCTGATGATGGTGAGTGGTCTTGGTTTCTGTTAGTAAGATTATTACGTTTACCTTTCGCCATCTGGTAATCTCTGGGGTTAGTTGTTATCGTTGTCACTGTTTAAAGATTGGAGCAGAAGCTGTGTTCCACTCACCAGCAGTCTCAAAATCCTGTGGCAGGGGTCGTGGGTAGCTGGCGGTACCCCGGTGCTGGTCCAGCCGGAAGAGGCCTGTGGTCCCACTCAGGCCGGTTTTCTGCTTCCCTAACTAATGCAGTCTCTGGTCCCGCGCGCAATTGGATTGGAGCAGAAGCTGTGTTCCACTCACCAGAAGTCTTAAGATCCTGTGGCGGGTGTTGTGGGTAGCTGGCGAGTGTCAGTCGACCCTCCGCCCTAGCTACCCTGGTGCTTTTCTGACTGGAAGAGGCTTGTGGCCCTATGTAGGCCGGATTTCTCCCTCCCCAACCAAAGCAGTCTCAGGTCCCTCGTGATTGGACTGGAGCAGAAGCTGTGTTCCACTCACCAGCAGTCTCAAAATCCTGTGGCGGGGGTCATGGGTAGCTGGCGGGTGTCAGCCGACCCTGCGCTCTAGCTAACCCGGTGCTGATCTGGCCGGATGAGGCCTGTGGCCCTACTCAGGCCGGTTTCTGCTTCCCTATCTAATGCAGTCTCAGGTCCCGCGCGCAATTGGATTGGAGCAGAAGCTGTGTTCCACTCACCAGAAGTCTTAAGATCCTGTGGCGGGTGTTGTGGGTAGCTGGCGAGTGCCAGCAGACCCTGCGCCCTTGCTACCCCTGTGCTTTTCTGACCGGAAGAGGCTTGTGGCCCTATGTAGGCCGGATTTCTCTCTCCCCAACCAGAGCAGTCTCAGGTCCTGCGTGATTGGACTGGAGCAGAAGCTGTGTTCCACTCACCAGCAGTCTCAAAATCCTGTGGCGGGGGTCATGAGTAGCTGGCGGGTGTCAGCCGACCCTGCGCTCTACCTACCCTGGTGCTGATCCGGCGGGATGAGGCCTGTGGCCCTACTCAGGCCGGTTTCTGCTTCCCTAACTAATGCAGTCTCAGGTCCCGCACGCAATTGGATTGGAGCAGAAGCTGTGTTCCACTCACCAAAAGTCTTAAGATCCTGTGGCGGGTGTTGTGGGTAGCTGGCGAGTGTCAGCCGACCCTGCGCCCTCCGGAATATAGCTTTTTCATCTCCTTATTATATTTGGATTCACTGAGCTCTTCTCTTCTAGATATTTATACAACCTTTAACACGTTATTTTGAAGTGTACTTACCCGCAATGTTGAGGAACACTAAGACTGGTTACTTATAACTAGATTATGGTCCCATTGTCCAATATCCCTTTATTAACCTCTCTATTTCCACCCTACCCTCTAATAATCACTATATTGTATTTGAATTAACTTTTCGTTTCCACATATAAGAGAGAACATTTCTGTGTCTGGCTTGTTTTACTTAATATAATAACTTCCAATTAAGATTTCATTCTTCATCATGCTGAGCATTATTCCACTGTGTGTATATACCACATACCACATTTCTTACCCACCATCAAGTATCTGAGTGATTCCATCTTTTAACACTCTGACTAGTGTTATGTCAGTCACAGATGTGCAGCTCTGGTTTTAGAAGCTGGTTCTTTTCCTTTTCATGTGTATCCAGAGTGATAGTGGATCACGTAGTGCAGCTTAGTTGAAATTTCTTTTTCTGTTGCTCCTGATAAAACACTATTACCCAAAGCAATTTAGGAGAGGAAAGAATTTATTCTGCTTACTCTTCCAGGTCACTATTGAGAGAATCTGGGCAGGAACTCAAATAGGAACTGAGGCAGGAAGAGGAATGCCCCTAACTGTCTCCTGCTTAGCTAGTTTTATTAGATAGCTGCCTAGAGATGATGCCACAGAAGTGGGTGAATCATCTAATACTAGCAATAAAGACAATTCTCACAGACATGCCAACAAGCATGATCAGGCACTTCTTCACCTGAGATCCCCCTTTCCAAGATATCTCTAGGTTGGGTCAAGTAGGCCAAAAGAACTAATAAGAACAATCTCTTTCTTGGTTGTACAGAGGTTTTAGTTTAATGTAATCATGTCTAGTTTTGCTTTGCTTGTATTATCTGTGGTTTTGGAATCATGGCCACTTTTTTTTTCCTCTCATAGTCCTGAAATATTTCTACTCTGTTTTCTTCTCCATATATCCTATACAATAGTACCTATATCCTATATAGGTATAGGTCTTTCATTTTGGTCTTCTTTTGTTTTAAATGAGCCTTAGTGGGCGTGAGAGATGTGGATCTAGTTTCAGTCTGCTGCATTTGTGTACCCATCTCCCCAGTGCCATTTATTAAAGGGGCTATCTTTCCTCTAGTGTTTTGGTTTGATTATTTTGTGAAGAACAAGTTGGCTTCAGATATGTGAATTTAGTTATGAAGTATCCAGTCTGTTTCATTCTTCTATGAGTCTTATGAAATTACCAGCATGCTGGGGTTTGGTCTTCTCTTTCTCTCTCTCCTCTCCTCTCTCTCCTTCCCTCTCTCCTCTTCTCTCTTTTCCCCTCTCCTCCCCTCTCTCCTCTTCTCTCTCCTCTCTCCTCCCCTCTCCTTCCCTCTCTCCTCCCCTCTCCTCTCCTCTCTCTTCCTCTTTCTTCCCCTCTCTTCTCTCTCTTCTCTCCTCTTCTCTCCTCCCCTCTTCCCTCTCCCCTCTTTCCTGTCTCCTCTTCTCTCCTTCCCTTTCCTCCCCTCTCCCCTCCCCTCTCCTCCCCTCTCCTCCCCTCCCTTTCTCTCTCCTCTATCTTCCTCTCTCTCCTCCCCTCTCCTCCCCTCTTCTCTCTCCCCTCTCTCCTGTCTCCTCTTCTCTTCTCTCCTCTCTTCTCTTCTCTCCTCTCCTCTCCCCCTCCCTTTCCCACTCCTTTTCCTCCTCCTCCTCCTCCTCTTTTTCCTCTTGTTCAATTAAGATCCGTTGTACGTCTAAAAACCACTTCAGCTTTGTTTTATTTGTTCAAAACTACTTTGGTTATTTGGAGATCATTGTTTTGGTTGTCTTTTAGGATGATGATGATGATGATGATTTTGGTTCTGTGAAGAATAGTGGTGTTTGGATGAGTATTATATTGAATATGTAAACTATTGGGGTGGTATGAACATTTTAACATAATTATTTTAATCTATAGTCATGATAGGTTGTTTAACATTTCTTTATGTTCCACTCAAATTTTCATGTGTGTTTTATTATTTTCAATATAGATATCTTCTGTTTCATATTTTATATTTACAGAATATTTAAGAGTAGAATTTCTGAATAGAAATATACTGCTTTTTTCAAAAACAACTTTTATTAGATATTTTATTCATTTACATTTCAAATGCTATCTCGAAAGTCCCCTATACCCTGCCCCTTCCCTGCTCCCCAACCCACCCACTCCTGCTTCCTGGCCCTGGCATTCTCCTGTACTGGGGCATATAATAATCTTAAGAGTCCAAGACCAAGACCAAGACCAAGACCAAGGGTCTTTAGTCAAATTCAGCAGTGAACTAATTTAATGAAGTGGTTTTCTTTGATATTAGACTATTCATTCATTCATTAGTGATACAATCTCATTATTTATGCATTGACATTTTTTATGTTTCATCAGTCCAGTTGTAGTATATGAGATATGTCTAGATAATTTCCATTCCTTCACTGGGTCTTCCAAAGTTTTGGTGTAGAGTAACTTGTATTAATCTCTAGTAATACTTTCTATTTACATGATATGGTATATATATCATAGTTATCATGGTTCATTTTTTTTTCACCTCTGATTTTACTTGGGTGCTCTGTTTTGTTTGTTTTGTAGCATTTAGATATGGATCAAACCTAAGGCCCTGTGCATAAGTTGTGACACAAGTGTCTATATCCCCAACCTCACAGGTACTCTGAGCTTCTTGATTGTTTTGTTGTTCATTAAGCAAGGCAAAATTTTGCCAATTTTATGTATCTTTTCTATAAAATGATTCTCTCTTTTTAAATTGTTCCTATATATTTTTTAGTATCCATTTATTTCTGTTCTGATAGTTATTTCTTTTGCTAATTTTGGATTTTGTTTTTTATTCCTCTTGCAAATTCATTGTTATATTATTTATTTGAAACATTTCTTTTCTGATGTCTGTGCTTATTATTGCTATAAACTTTCCACTTAATTTTGCTGCTACTGTATTCTGTAAATTTTGATATGTTGTATTTTCAGTTTTCATTTGCTTTGAGAAATGTTTAAATTTCCCTCTGATTTTCTCTGTGACCCAGTGTTCATTCAGTGGCACATCTCTATGAAATTATATAACTCCTAGACTTTTGTTTGTTGTTAATTTCTAGTTTTATTCTATTATTATGAGAAAGATACATTATGTGGTTTTGATTTTAGACTTTGTTGAGACTTGTTTTGTGGTTTACTATGTGATTTGCTCTTGGGAATCATTCCATTTGTTGATGGGAAGAACCCATCAACAAATTCATTGTGTTTTCTTATTGAATTGATCCCTAGATCATCCTAAAGTGATCTTCTTTTTATCTTTATACAGTATTTCATTAATGTGTGTCTTGTCTGATGTAGGTATAGACCTTTATGCTGATTTATAGTTTCAATTTGTACTGAATAGGTTTTCCCATTTTTTCTCTTTCAGGATACCTGATGTGAGTTTCTTGTAGACAGCATATTATTGGGTTATATTTTTTAATCAGCTAATGCAATCTAAATCATTAATTGGGAATTATAGTCAAGGCTACTACTAGTATTTAAATTTTTATTCCTGTAATTGTGTTGTTTTCTTGTTTGTCTTGAATGTTCTTTGTCCCTTTCTTTCATGTTCTTCTTTGTGTTATGAAGGATTACTGTGTGGATAAGGCATTTTTCTCCATTTATCTCTGGGTGTCTTCTTGCAAGTTTTCAGGATTATAGCTTACTTTTTTGTTTCTAGATGCAGAGTTCTCTTAAGATTCTTTGATAAGCTGATGTGGTAGTGATGAGTTACTTCAATTTTGCTTGTCCCTCTTTGGATTAAATCAAATCATTTAATTGTGACTTGTAAGTTCTTTAAAGCGATCAATTGTTAGTCTATTGGACAGTACTTTAATATGACGAGGAAGGTTTTATTCATTTTGTCTCTATACCTTCCTCTTTGTCTTGGACTTCAGAGATTTTTACTATAATGTGCTGTTCAGAGGACCTTTTGCATTTGTGTGTGTTCAGCATTCTATGGAACTTCTGTACCCAGTTTTGTCCCAACTTTTCCAGGAAGTTTTCAGTTATTATTTCATTGAGTATGCTTTCTGACTTTCTCTTCCCTCTCTACTCAAATGAAATTCATGAAATATTAGTGTTTAATGCTCAATGGTACCTCAAACATCCAGAGGCTGTTTTTATTTCTTTTAATTCTTTTTTTATTCATTGGGATGTTTCAAATAAAAGTTTTTCTACTTCTTCTAGTCTATTACTGAGACTTTTGACTATGTATTTTTTTTTTAATCTGACTAAGTTCACTTCTAAGAGTTCTGTCTGATGTTTTCCAACCTTGTTGAACTTTTTGTCTATACTCAAGTTGTTTTACTAGTTCTATTCCTTTAATTCTTTTGAATTCTTTGTTGGATATTTCATCAGTATCTTTCTCTTTATACATACATACATACATACATACATACATACATACATACATTTCTGTGTTCCTGCATTGAGATTTGCAGTCTTTACCATTCTTTTAATTTTTCTTTTTTTAATAGAAAATGGCATTTTCCTGAAGATATGTCTTAAAATATCAAGCTAGTAGACTGAATTGGCATTGGTTCTAATTGAGTACAACAAATGTGTAATGTGTTTGAGTCTAATCAATAGTATTAATTCTGCATTAATGGAATAATCAGAGAACCCATTTGACTCCAATAGCCACAAGAGGGAGGGAGGGCTTACTCATGTTGTCCAGGTTGATGAGGGATATACAAGTGTTGTAGGGAATTATCTGATGAGACTCAGTATCAGAAATTATTGTGATAGCAAATCTTTCTTTACAGTGGCCTAATAAATGCTTATGGAGTGACTACATGAGTGTAAACCTTTACAAAAATATACTATCATAATTTGGAAAGATGTTTCAAAGCCAGAAAAGACAATCTGGAAGAAAGAATACAGAGAGCAAGTCAAAAATAAATTCAAGTTCTGTTTCGTAATTTCTCAGAACTACTTTTCATTCTTGGTCTTCTATACAAATGATAGTGGTATATAATATTAAAGCTATTTCTAGTATGTCCTAGAAGCACATATGTTGGCAATCAACATTTTTAGTCACTATATTTTAATAAAACTTGCAGAAGTGTTGCTTGACAGATGTTGGTAATATAAAATAATTACAGCAGAAACTACCTATAATATGTAAATATATATGAATTAACTAGATGAAAAGGGACTATAATAATACTGCCCACTAAAATGGTTCAGAGACCAAACTAGGTCAAAGGATTTTTAAATTTATTTTAGCATATAATAAGATACACTATGTATCTAAATTATGCATTTGAATATTCATAGATGTAAATCTATAAAGTCTTTCCCCAAGTTGAGTTGAAATTCTATTTCAAACAGTTAAATGTAAATTTCTAAGCCATGATTAAACTTATGTTGTCATATCTCTGGTGGCTCTTTCCTGGTGATAGCCACCTTCTTTGTCACCATCTTTGTGTTAGACTTTTGGGTGATTGCAACATTAAATAGATACTTTTATACTCTGATGTGCTCTCTTTGAAAGTGGGGCTTTCTGATTGGGCATAACAATTACAGTCTTTAAAAAGCAAAGGGAGGAGATTTTTTCCATTTGAAGGTATTCATCCATCCATCGTGTTTGAATCACTTCAACACAGGGCACATTACTTCCCCATGGAAAAAGCATCATCTAACGAATGACAGCCTTTGCATGTAAACAGGAAACGATGGATATTGGGAATAGATGTGGAAATGTGGATCCTCTAAAATGGAACAGGAGACAGTAAAGCCATCTTGTAGTTAGAATAGAAAAGCTCTGTTGTAGCCCAGCAGTCACTGGACATGCTCAAGTTAGACATATAAGTCTAAAAGGAAGAAAATAAAACCCATCATGATAACATGGCACCAGGGTCAGAGCAAGCTGTAAAATATAGACCACCAATTCTTAGGAAAGGCTCCAAGCAGAGTTGGATATGAGGATATTAGTTATTGGATATTAGTTGGATATGAGGTATGTATTGAGTTGCTATGTAATGTGATAACAAAAATAAATGTAAATTCATTTTGGAGTCCAGACAAAAGTTAGGAAATAACCTATTCACATGGATCAACAACAGGAATCTTGTAAGATCCTTTCTCTTCACTCCTTCCTCCTCCCTTCCCCCTCTTATGAGGATTTGATAACTTAAAGTCTGACAAGGCAGTAGGTAAACATTTTAGTAGAATCAATCGTTGTCACTGTTTTCTCTTAATTAAATTATAGTACATTGTAGAAAAGTTGCTTCCATTATTGTCATAATCTTAAGAAACAACTCTTCCTATGTGACGAATGTCAGAGTGCTATTTTTTTTCCAAGGAAGAGATCTCATTAAGTTAAATAATAGCATTAATACTATACCTACATGTTAAATTCGTTTTTATCTGACTTTAAGTTGAACCAAAAGTAAGTAGTACTTTTATTTAAGTTGTAACATAGTCATTGTAATTCTTGTATATTGAATAAATAATATATATTCATTCTTCCCTATTTTGATACTCCATGCCTGGAATAATCTACAAGCTGCAGTTGAGCTCAGCAGTAGTGTGTTGCTCCTTTCATTACAAGTACTGAACTCAAAAATTAGCATATAAAGAAAATTATCCTCAAAAGTATCCAAAGCAATTCCTATTTTTAAAAATATTTATTTCCCTTTATATGTATATGTGCATGCCTGTATGAGTTTATGTATATCACATGTTAGGGACCAGAAGAGGACACTAGGTCCTTTAACATGGAGTGACTGTGAGACTGTAGACTTCAGAAATTGCTGGCTACATTTAGTAATTGATGTGACAAGAAATATTTCCTAGGATCTTTTGCATGTTAATTTTGGTTACCCCAAAATGAACTTAAACATTGTCCATATTGTCCATGACTTAACTTTCTCTCCAAGGACAAAAAAGGTATTCAAAACTATTGTTGTCATCTTTCCCTTATGTAGATGTTTTCATCTGTTTGGTTAACAATCTTTATTTTCATGGTATCTTTGTCCAGGTATTCATCTACCTCTGAACTAAATGAGCTTGTAAAGACTCACAAGACTGTAAAGCTTTCTCTTTCATCTTCCTGCATAAACATTGTCTTTTCTTTTAATTTTATCTGCACCTTAGGATGGTAGGTTTTGTGGGTTGTTAGACAGAAGCTAGAACCAGTCATCAGTGGCCCAGGGTACCATCATACATGTGTCCCCTGGCACCTCTAAGACATCTCCACACTGCTTCATTATTCCAGGTGGAGAAACTTATTGAGTATCTCCTGTGGCACCCAATGATATCAGATGTGACTTCATTTTGCAGAGAAATAGTCCTCCATCTTTGGATTAGTGGAAATTTGTCTTTTCTTCTCTCATTCTTATCAGTATCCAACTCTCCCTTATCCACTAAGATTCCACATCTGGACTATTTCCATCCTCCTCTTTCAGGTAATCCTATTTATCAACAGTCATACCAACCAAAACTGGAATAAACAAAACTGGAATAATCCTATTTATCAACAGTCATACCAACCTTGTTCCAACACATTTCCATGACACATACTCCATATTAGCAATCACCCCACTTTTCCTAGCTTAGCCCCATGTCTTACATTGGTTTATCTCTGGTTCATATCCTGCGCTCCTTCAGAAGAGAATTCACACAGTGTGATAAGTTAATGTTTACAAATGTTCACACAATTAATTACTACTCCACCATAGAGTAACTAACTGGCATTGATGTTATTATTACCTAACGGAGCACCAAAAATACTATGGAATTTCAGATAATCCTATAGAAAGGCAATGATTTTAGAGAGGTGGCTTTGTTGAGATGTTCTTCAAATATTAAAAGATGATGCCGTTGGAAAGGTGGTTCAGTGGGAATAGAGAGGTGCCTGCCACAAGCATGACAACCTGAGTTCATCTCCAGGACCCATGTGGTGGGAGGAGAGAACTGATTCCAGAAAATGATCCTCTGCCTTCCGTTCAGCAACAGTGGCATGCAGCTGTGTGTGTGTGTGTGTGTGTGTGTGTGTGTGTGTGTGTGTGTATGTGTGTGTGTGTGCCTGTGTGCATGCACACACTAAATAAAAATACAATTAAAAATGTAAAAACTGAACACAGTGATAGAAGCAACAGAAGTAGCACAGGGTATTATGCCATGATCAATGAACTGTTTGTCATACAAACAAGTGACTAGCATGCTTTGTCTTTTTCTGATTTTTCCCCCCTCTCTTAGGGTAGATTACAATACTTTACTCACACAAATTAGAGACACCAGAGTTAACTAATGGTAACATTCTTCTTCAGTGAAGGTGGTTTCTTGGAGACAAAACTGGAATAAGCAAGTAGTGAAGGTCACATTGGATGAACGGCACCAGATGGGCAACAAGGAAGAGTCACAGTGAGCCCTGTAGCATTTCCCCTGGGCATCAGGCAGTGACACATATCTGACGTAGGTTGCCCTTGGAAGTAGCACATTGTGGGTCGTGTTGAGGTTATGACAGAAAGAGCCACATAGATTGTTTGTATTCTACGTATTAACTAAGAAAGCTATTTCTTAGAAAGAGCAAGAAAAATGGTTTCTTTTGAAGTGGTGAAGATATAGCTTTGTAACAAACACACACACACACACACACACACACACACACACACACACACACCACACTTTCATTTACTCTGTAGTTTTCTTTCTTTTATTCCTTAGTACACATGAGTATGTGAAAACCTACAACACGGAGACATGCAGCCTGATTTAGTGATAATCTTTTGTAATGTGCTTCTATTTAAAGCAACAAACAGATGGAGGGTTTATGAGCAGGGCTGGTAAAGGTAAGAGCAAATGATTGCTATAGCACTTTTAATAGGATTTCCCACAATCTAAAGCAGTACTCCCCGAGGAACAAATTGTTCTATAAAATTTTGTTAGTTAGGAAAAAAGTAATCTCCCTGACTTTGCTGAAGCAACAGGGAGCTCCAGCCTTCCATGAATCTCCGAGTCCTCTGGACTCAGACCAGTGTCCTGGGAAGGGGAAATCAGGTTGTCTGGGAATGGTCCCCAAAGAACAAGCTGTGTGGAGCCCAGCAAAAGGAAGACAAACAGGTGCAAAGGGGAGGATGAGACATGTCTGGGTTTCAGATGAATTTACTGCCTTGTAATTTCCTACTTTGCAAACATGGTTTGGGAAATTCCAACAGATTTTAGATAAACAAGGCTCAGGGCTTTCTCCCCTGCCAATTCAGATGAGAGTCCAGTTCTAGAAAGGCAGATCTTGCTCAACAAACAACAGAATTGTACACAACCCAACGTTAATTCATTACCACCATCCCTACTTAGGATAAGCAAAACTCACTTTAATTCCACCACTAAGATGAATATACTGCCAGGATGGCCTTTACGCAAGTTATAATTAAAGCTAATCTTAATTGAAGTTATTACACCATTCTGGAAGAAAACAAACAGCCCAAAGAGAGGGAAAGAGTGTGGTCAATAACTCACGCCAATGTTTTTTTTTTTTTTTTTTTCTTTTTTGCCTCCAAAGCTCACATTGAGGGAGACATTCCTGCCCGTGATACAAATGGTTCTGACATTAAGAAAAGTAAACAAGTAAGAAAAATAAAGATGGAAAAATTCTGTGGTCAGTTCACAAGTGCTTTTTTATTGTTTGAGGCAGGGTTAGAGCCTTTTATGAAGACAGGGATATATGTGCTGTTAGATTGGCTGTGACATCAGACTAGTCTCACTGCCCTTGCACAGAGCCTTGTTTCTCATAATATGCAATAGACCGAAGGTTCTAATGCCTCTAAACAAAGAGGCAAGGTTGGACCTGATGATGTGAATGCAAACCATTAGCTCTCAGTGCTGTTGTATAGATCAAACAGGAGAAGGTACTCAACCGGGGTTATGAGTGGGTTGTATAATCTCTAGTTATTAATGGTCTCAGGGACTTTAGCATTAGCTGCTCCCAACATCTGATGAATGGAGGTTGTGAAATCTCCATGCAGGACTCCTGTCAGCCTGAATATGAGTTATTCCAAGACCCGGTTCACTCAGTATGGCAGAAGCTATGTAAACAGACTAGATCTGAGAAAGATGGTCCTTCTCCAGCAGCTCAGTCTGAGGACCCAATAACTGATTCTCCATTAGCAACTCTCTTGCTGTCTATAACTTGGAGGGATTCTTGGAGGATCAGCTATCTTAGCTAGGACACCCAGGGAACTGAGCACACAGCATACTATTGAAGCATACCTTGAAGGTATGTCAAGGGCAAGAAGACTTTCAGATGCCTTCTAGAGTGGCTTGACTGGGACAATTGTAGACAAAATGGCAGCCCTTTGGCTAACATGGTTGTGCTTGCTTTCCTGTCAGTGCCAGCAAATGACCAAAGATAAAGAAAGATCTATTCGTGTCTCATTAGCCATGGGTCTGACTTCTGAGAGAAACAGAAAACCTTAAAGGTGTTTGCTTTATCAAACCTGTTTGGTATGCTAGGTAGTTTCTACAATCTCCCATTTGTTTTCTAATCTCCTGGCCCATCACTCCATCTTTCATCTCACTACATTTACATAGAATCCAAAGGACATGGCAGCCTGTCCTTTTAGGGTAAATATGGCCATAGGCATTGCTGAACCTATATGGTAAAAGCCAAAGGAGAATCTCTGGTGTTGCAAAACCTTTGGCAGGAAAGATGCCTAACCCTGGGTCTTGTTCAGGACAAGTGGATTTTGAACAACAACAACAACAACAACAAAATGCTTTTATAGTCAGGGATTTGGGGAAATTCAGGAATTGTGCTATGAAGCCACACATCAATACATGACTTGCCTGAGAAGTTGTGTCCTTTGAAGGATTATGGATGGAAACACATTGCCAATGATAAAAGACAGTGTTTGTGGATTACCTAATATAATGCCTACTATGCAGACTGAAAGGATAAAGCTTGTGTGCCCTTCTTCTGTACTGTTGGCTACTCCACTGAAAATAAGCCCAAGGCACAGTGATATCTGAGGACTTGACTTAGAAGGCAAGCCCAGGGGAGCCTCTATCACTATACCACAGCCAGTGAGCAAGCCTGAGGAGGCCCCAGGTGTGACCCCTGTTCCCCTGTGAGCAATGGAGAGACCAGGCAATCTGTCATGGTGTTCTGGCTGTCAGCCCCTGTGCTGTGTCGCTGCTGTCTGTCACCCTGGTGGATGAGACCTGCTTAAGGGCAATCATGTCAATCTCTCTGTGACCACTCAGTCTAAGGAAGGTGGATGATCGTGACAGGCCTGGCAAAGTAGGCACAAGGTACTGAAAGGCAGAAGTTACAGCGTTCTTAGAGAGACACAAGGCAGCCTGTGATTTTTCTTGCTTTTCCATTTTATTGTCATGAAACAGGCTAAGGCGTACAGAGTTGAGCTTCAGAGCTGATCATCTCGGATAAACCTATTACCCTCTGAATTTCTTCCATAGTAAAAATAGCGACCTTTCCCAAGGATGCCTGTAAACAGAAAGGAAAATCATTACTGGTGGCACAATTCATATAGTTCAGAAATCCAGATGTTATTAAACAGGCATGCATCAGGATTGCTAATCTGATGGGAGGTAGATTAAGATGACAAAGACTGTACCTTCTTGTCCTTAGAGGTGACCTTGCAATGAAATGTTACTACCAAGTATAGAGTTCAAGAAATAACAGCTTTATGTGTGATTTCCTTACATAATTAGAACTTTCCTAATTTGACAAATTGTTCCCAAAATATAGCATGACCCCTCCTTCCCCAGATTTTCCTAGTTTAGAACTAAGAATAAAAATGTAAGTTTAAAGCAGATGAACCCAGCCCAAGTGAAGACCACAGGATAATCTTTGTAGAATGTGACTATCTTGAAGTCCTTTATTGGAAATCAATATTGTTGACTTCCAGAGAGAATTTTCCAAATCCTGGGGGCTTCAAGCCCACACTGGGTGATTAAAGGAGAGAGGCTGTGCTGATTGAAGACCATACAGACAATAAGTGCCACTAACTTTAGACCTTCCCACTGCTA
Organism: Mus caroli; assembly: GCF_978045245.1. Classification (NCBI taxonomy): domain Eukaryota; kingdom Metazoa; phylum Chordata; class Mammalia; order Rodentia; family Muridae; genus Mus; species Mus caroli. Next base: position 16,223,909 of record NW_028227267.1, on the reverse strand, counting down.
GGCACCTCACTGAGGCTGAGGCAACTCATTTCTCATGTTACAAAGCACTTGCTTCACATCTTCAGCTTGACTTCTTCTATAATTTCTGGCTACTTACGAAACGTTCCTGTCCTTTGTGGTGGTTGTGGGATACTTCACTATAAAGCACAGCATTAAAGGAGGCACAGATGCTATAACTGCTATAACCAACTCATCCTTATATATTACAAATGCCCACAACAACAGTTCTGTGCCTGGAGGTGCATGCCTGTAACCCTAGTATTTGGGATAGGGTAGGAGGATGACGAGTTTGAGTCTAACCTTGGCTTCATAGTGAGACTCTGATTTTAAAAAAATCAAGAGCTAAGGAGGTAACTTGCCCAGAATGTGGAATTGTCTAGATTTGATGCTCAGCACTATGGAACAAATATTCAGAAAACACTGGCTATAGTGAAAACTCTCTATGATTATTAGAAAAAAATAGTTCCCCCAAGAAAATATTTATAACTTCTGTTGGCCTTTTTACCATCTTTTTTTTTCTTTCCAGTTTTAGAATTATCTTAAAATTTTCTTGTACAATGGGACTTAAATCTCTGCAGTGCATGAGAGACAAAGAAAGGAAGTAGCCATAAAAAAACAAGTCCATGAGCCTTACACCTGCCTGTGACAATCACCCCTTTTGCACATGATTATTTTGTCAGTTTGGCAGTGTGATGGCAACACTCACCATTCTTTATTGATCTGGGATCAGCCATGTTCTCCACGTGACATGTTAGTATTACAAACTTTTACACTTTGTGTGTGTGTGTGTTAGTTAGGTGTATGTTAGGGGGATGGGTATGGGTGCATGTGTATTGGGTGTGTGTACATGTATGTGTCTATGGAGGCCACAGGTTGATGTCAGTTAACTGTCTTCCTTTTCTTTTAATTGTTTCTTATTGGCCTGGAGTACATAGGTTATGCTAAACTGGCTAGCCACCAAGCCCCCAGGCTCCTCCTGCCCAGCCCCATCTTTGAAAATACGGATGTACACATCTATACACTGCCTTTTTATATGGGCACTGGGAATCAAACTCAGGCCCTCATGCTTACACAATCTGCCTCTACGCTCCCTAAACTTTGTTCTTAAATAAGGATCAAAACAATATATAGAAACTTCTAGGGGTAGTGTAGTTCTGCCCTGCTTTGCATAGTCAGAGGCAAACTTGAAGGTTGCCCGGGTCCCAGGAGCTCTCTGAGTTGGAAGAGGGACAAGATGACAGCATTTGGGACCTGGCTCTTTTTCTTGCTGTGTTGCCATAGACAGCTTTGTTGTGGGCTACTCTTGCTACTTGACTTGGCTTTCCTGCCCCTCCACGTCCCTAGTCCCCAGTTTTTGGTTTTTGGTATTGGTCTAGTGCCTGGAAATATTGAGCTTGTGTGAAACCTTACTCAGACCTTCCTTGTGATCCATTCTCTCAGCTATTGGCACAGAGCTGCTCCCTTTACTGTATTTTATAGTGCCTAGAGTTGTGCTAACAGCCTCATCAATGCCAGAACCCTGGTGGTCTAAGGGCTGGGCTGGTCACATTCTACCTTCCTTACTGGCTTGGCTGCATATGCCTCAGATGCATGGGAAACCCCACAAAAGACTGTCTTGAACCTGGCTGATTCGAGCAAACCCTCAAAAGACCTGGAGGGAGCGTACAAAGGATGTTAATTTCTTTCTATAGTACCAAGACAGCATGCATTTTTAAAAAGACAGGGATAGGGTTTGTCAGATATCATAAAGAACAGTCAGTCCTTCTCCCAAGCAAACTCTTGACAGGCAGTCATGTGCACACAAACCATTGTCTGCCATGATTGCACTTCTTTCCATAAACTTGCCCACACATCTGGGCACTCTCTGTCTTTTCTCTCTATCCCTTTCCATGCTGAATTTCCACTCTAGATGCAAACAGATGGAAAGCAGTGTTCCTGGAACATGGGCCCAGGCTGCACTCTGAGCCATGCTCACACATCTCTGGTTGGCACTGATAAAAGTCCTTTTTAAGGCCTGCCCTGTTTCTTTGGGCCTGGAAGCAAGTCTGTTTATAGACATCCTGGCGAGAAAGGGCTGTTTGATGAATGCAGGAGACCGCGGCTAGGTGTCAGCGCTTGGAAAATGAGGCAAGGACGTGAGTTATTAATATTGTCAATGATCTCTTGATGGGAAAACAGATACTGCACTCACTGTCAGATTTAAATAGACATTGAGTGCATTAATGACAAAAGGGCAGACTTCAAACAAAGGGGCTGTGTGCTGGGAAGCTGACTTGGTCTCTGGGCTGGCACTAACCTGATCTGAAAAGACACTGTCAGGACTGGAGACAGGCCCAGGATTGTGCATGGTGACAGAAAACAGAGATGCTGACAGAGATACCAGCGCCATATTATGCCAAGGACACTCGAGCACTGTCTGGGACTCTAACGCAGGCTGACATCACTTCCTAACATGCAAGTTCTTTTCTTCTGTTCCTGAAGTACCAGCATGTTTCTTCTACACATCATTCCAAAACTTGCCATGCCCGTGAAGCTCCTGGAAGCCTTGGTCTGTAGGAGCTGTGGGGTCAGGGCCTACAGATAACCTAAATCAATCTCACCCTAGGTTGCCCAAAGGATGCCACTTCCCCTTTGATAGCTGGGTGACTTAAGGTGATCAGAGGGCTAATGTGTCATTAAACTCTTTTTTCCCCTTTTTTTTTTAAAAATTGAATATTTTCTTTATTTACATTTCAAATGGTATTCCCTTTCCTGGTCCCCACCCCCTCAGAAACCACCTATCCTATCCCACCCACCCACCCACTCCTACCTGCCTGTCCTTGCATTCCCCTACACTCAGACATTGAGCCTTCACAGGACCAAGGGTCTCTCCTCCCATTGATGGCCGACAAGGTCATCCTGAGCTACACATGTGACTGGAGCTATGGGTTCCTCCATGTGTAATCTTTGGTTGGTGGTTTAGATCCTGGGAGCTCTGGGGTGTCTGGTTAGTTGATATTGTTCTTCCTGTGGAGTTGCAAATCCCTTCAGCTCCTTCAGTTCTTTCTCTAACTCCTCCATTGGGGACCCCATGCTTAGTCCAATGGTTGGCTGTGAGCATCTACCTCTGCACTTGTCAGGATCTGGCAGAGCCTCTCAGGAGACAGCTCTATCAGGCTCCTGTCAGAAAGCACTTCTTGGCATCCACAATAGTGACTAGGTTTGGTGACTGTATATGGAATGGATCCCCAGGTGGGCAGTCTCTGGATGGCCTTTCCTTCAGTCTCTACTCCACACTTCGTCTCCATATTAGGGGTGGCCTAGCAACCCCAAATAAAACCTAGCTGGCTCTTGCTAGTCTGGGGATAAGGATGATCAGGCTAGAGACAACCAGATGATTAAATTAAGCTAGCCTTGCCCCTCACACATTCTTTGTGGGAGCCCACAGTAGGGAGGTGAGGACTCAAAATATTTGACTTTTGTAGCTTAAAAACACAAAACAAACAAACAAAGAAAAAACCAAGACATTAAGAAGGGTACATACCCATGTGTGGCCAGAGGACTTTTATTTATTAAGGAAGTCATTTATGAAGTCATAGTTTTGATCGTATGAGTAGCTCCTGTCCCCATCCCTACAGTCTTCCTCAACTAGAATAACTGCCCGACTGTCCGAGGCTGTGAAACACTGCAGTAGCGGCCATTTGTTTGCACTTTGATTTTCCCAGGAAGGTTCTCTGAGGCTGGAATTTGGGATGTGGTGGTGAGTCAGTAGGCCATAGCCTCTGACACATCTGCAACAGATTCTGTTTGTATCTCCTCAGACTCTATGGTTGCAGAAACAGAGGGAGGCAACATATTTAGTGGCATACAGAGTGTTTTTAATTAAAACACAAGGCTTTGGCCGTAGTGAGGCAGCCTGGCCATACATCAGGCCAATGTGCAGATGTCGGTGCGGGGGTTTCTTTGGGGGACTCTGAAAAACGACAGTGTGCTGTCCCCTGGGGAATCCTCTCCTGCCAGATGAAACTCCTATTTTTTCTTAAGTAGCCAGTTTTTCCCATCACCATAAGCTCTTAAAGCTATAATTATGAAAAAAATAATGCGTGGGGGAAAAAAATCTGTTTTAAAGAGGTCCTTTATCTTTTCAATGTTCCCACCCTCTGCACTGAGTATTCTGATTGTGCAGGCTTGCACTGCCTAGCGGGTGGGCATTGGACTCTTCTCTTAGATGCCCACTGCAGTGACAGGGACCATTCTGGAGACATAGCTGAGGTGGGGGTGGGGCACTTGCTATCCAGAAAAGGGGGTCCTGATATACCTCTCTTCAAGTCCAGTACAGATTCAATCCTGGATTCTCATTCCTACCATCTGTCCCTCATGTCTTTTGGCTATGTACCCTCCCTGTATTCCCCATCTGTAGATGAACACAAAGATAACCATGGTAGGTCCTTTTGAATTGTGAAATATGCTACATGGTATTTTAAAATATTACTTTTATGAAGTTGGGGGGCATTGGGTCCTTATTTCCTATGGCAGAGGTATGTCCAATGTGACCAATTGTACTAAGTTAGGTCTTAAAATGCATGTACTCACATCCCAATAATATAGCACAAATCAGGGGACTGTGTTTGAGTCTGAACTCTCCATGGAAAGTGTGCCTGCTGATGTGTCAGCAGCTCAGAGTTCATACTCCTGGCTGGGAGTGCTGACCACCAACAGTCCTGCATCTCACTAGCTTTGACATAATTCTGCATCTAGAGAGCCTAACTACCCCATCAGAGCATCTGAGTGTGCTTCTGATGCAGATCAAACCACTAATTTGTAAAATGGAAAAATTAAGTCTTAACCTTCTTGATCCTTGTGGTAATCACCATGTTAAATGTTCTTGTCATGAACACGAGTTTAATACCATGCTAACAAGGAGGATATGATCTAACTATGATCTATCTGACCACATGAAACTTACTAAACAGTGGCAAAGATGGCAGAACCGAGATCTCTAATCTCTCAAAAGAAAAGTCGGAGGCAGAGTCCGTAGCAGAAAATGATGGCATGTCCTGAAGAAGAGAAGCCCAGTAACGGAGAAAGAAAATGTAGCAGTAGAGTCCCTCTGGGTTAATGTGGAAGTTTCTAGAACAAGATAACCATGGGATACTATGTAAATCTCTATCCTTCCGCCTCCACTTCCAATACCCAGTCCTAACAGGGTGTGGTACAGATGAGGCTAGGCAATGGCAATCTGCTAAATGCATTTAAGAATTTACACAAACATGAACATATACATCTGCATGAACATTTTAAACAGATCCTTTCAAATTTGGAAATTTTGGTTCTGTACCCTTTTACCTTAAACCTCTGATATGACCTTCCTACATTTCAAACATTAAAAAAAAAAAGTAGGCAGCTTAAATCTCTGCCTTAAAGGAGAGGCAGGGTGGGAAGGGCCAGGGTTTCTGTTCTTCAATGCTGATGGTATTTTCATTCTCAATACCTTCCCCCTCAAAACTACAGCAAAAGTAAAGTGAATGCTAACTGACTTTCAGAGATGTAAAAGGCATGGACCAGAAGGAACGTTCCCATTCCCCATGGGTCTGGGCTTTTGTTGCATAGGAGTCAAATGGTACCTAGGAAAGGAAGAAACACCTGCAGTTTACAGTTGACCTTACAGTTTCCCTCGACCTCAGCCATATGACATGTTACTGGCTCCCCTGAGGATCTAAGGGGTAGTTAGCAGGGCTGACAGGCATATAGGACCTGCACACAGTTCAGTATAAGCAAGGCACAGTGACAGGAAGAGAGATTAAAAACAAAACAAAAAAAAAAAAAAAAAAAAAAAACTAGGGAAAAGGATCCTTGGTAGCAGTTTTTTTCTAGAAGAAAGATCACATCTTTCCTTCATGCCTAGACATATTGTCTTCCACTGGCCTCTGAATCCCAGCTTAGAATTCAAACAAGCTTTCTACTTAGTCCAGGGGACAGACGAAAAGGAATGGGTGACCCTTCCCTCCTCCCCAAACTAGTAGGCTAAGACTTGAAGCAGATATCTTGGTTTATAGTCAGCATTTTCAGTTGAAGATGTGTGGGTACCACAGCTGCAAGGACACTTGCTGGCTCTCCTTCCCATGTCTGGGGAGGATGCACTGGACAGTGTCCTTGCTTTTGGCTACCCACCTCCAGACATGCCCTCCAGTATTATACAAATGAGCTCTGGAGAAGCACCAGGGAATGCTTATTCTGGACTCTGCCACTGTGTTGGGGTGGTCACTGAATGCTGCCATTTCCGCCTGCAGGATACTTTTGGCTTCTGGCTTACATGTGCTAACATGTGTAAACTTGCCTGGTAATTTTCCTTTGAGAAGGTGCCAGTTATGTACAGTTCTGTTTTGACAGTTTAACTCCTTACTTGCTTCTTAAATACCAAGTCAAATATTTTCTGTTCTTAATATTTTCCTTTCTACTTTCAGAAGAGTATGACTTCATTCCCATGTAATATTCCTCTACCAGCTTTTGCAAACTATGAATATAGTCCAGTGACATCTTATCTTTTAGTGGTAAGAGCCCCATTTCCCAGAGTAAATTTGTGTGTTGCTGAATTACAAGAGGAGAGGTTGAGATGTCTGGGAAAGTTGGGTCACATTTTACCATGTGTATCTCTGGCTGATTTCATTTTATTTTTTTTTTCATTATTTCTACCAAGGTTAATCCCACCCTATGAATTTGTATGTCTTTCAAGATCTTAGGATGTAAATCGTGGGTCAGTGTTTTTATCTATGACAAATCATATTAGATTCAAGGTTCTATTGCTGTCAGTTTTTCCTTGGGCTGATTATTTCTACTGGCAATGCTTATCATAAATTAAGGGACAGCTTTTATTTGTTTCTTAGCACCTGGAGCCCAATGTGGACATTCTAGATATAAAACAAGATTCAAGTTATGGGGTTATGACAGGATGCTTTCTGTAAACACAGTGAACACAGAGTCAGATCTCACAATTTGGCCATTAATTCAAAGGTTAGGATGCAGACAAAGAGCCTCTCCGATGAAACTTAGAGAAATGTGTGCTTGGCCTCAGTGCTCAAACTCTGAGATGGCCTGAAGGGTGGTTCATAACTATCCCTTGAGAGTCTAGATTGTGGAGCCTGCTCAGCCAGATGCTGGGCCATGTCAGGCCTCACCCTGTATCTGAAGGAAGCACAACACCAGGGGGAAAGGCTCTAACTGTAGTGAGGTGACTGTGACGGGCAAGCATCCTTGCCTCCAGACCAGGGAGGCTGGACAACTCAGGGTGAGAGTGAGCAGACAGGTTGACATGTCATAAAGCAGAGTCTGTAGGAAATATGCTCTGGGCTCCCAGGGCAGTTGAAATGAGGCTTGTCATCTCAGGAGGAAAAGGAGTTAGGAAAGAGAGGACAAGAGGACACACACACACACACACACACACACACACACATACTTTTTCTACATAGCAAGACCAGTTTTCCCTTTGTGTCTACAAGTTTTAGACATCCTTATCCATTGAGCAGACTTCCAGGCACCATCCTTGCTGTCTCTCCTTGAGTCCATGGATATCATGGCCAGGTAGAAGATACTCCAGACCTTCTGAACCATCGCAGAACATGTATCCACCAAGAATCCTAGTGAGGAGAGCCCCTGGGCCTTTGCTCACATGTCCTTTCCAATTTGTTTGCAATATGAGCAAGCCCTCCATGAAAGACCCTCAGAGCTAGCGTCTATCTCTCACCTCCACTTCCAGAATTTCCATCAGAATGAGACCAAATCTACTTTCCTTGCTTAAACAAGTCCCCTCCCTCTTCAGAAATAAGTTTGTAAATCTTGCTGAGCCAAGCTTTGTTTGTTTACTTATTTGCCTTTGCATTGTCAGATTTGTAAAAAATGAGAGCAGAGAACACCCTTCTTCCTGATGTCCGAAAGAGCACTTTACTTACGCCCAGCTGTTAGCATTACTTTGTCCTTCCCTGAACTCTTTAGTCAGACACATAATGCTAAGTTTTGCTCTTATAGCTTATTTTTCAGGTGTATTATTTATTTGTTCAGTCTTCTTCACAGCCACAAAGGCCTCCCAAGAACTTCAAAGATCACCACCAACAGGACACTGGCTCATCCTTTGCTGCTTTTTCACAGAGGGAAAAAAGAGCTGTAGAGTGGGCCACCAAGAGGGGCATAATGGATCTGAGAAGGGCTAGATTCCAAGGTGCACGCTAAGATGGGATGCAAATCAAGTGTAGTTCATGAGGTGCCTTTCCAGAAGCTCCTGGATGGATCTCACCTAGGCTGTCATTCAAAATGGACAGTGCTCATGTGGGACGACTTCATGTTTCTGTTTCAAGAGAATGAAGAAATCTTTCAGAAAGAAGACAGGGGCCAGAGGGTGTGTGTGAGGAAAGTACAGAGGGGAATAAGGGAGAGAGAGGTAGAGGGGTGAAAGAAAAGTAGGGGGAGGAAGGAAGGGAGACAGAGACAGAGACAGAGACAGAGACAGAGACAGAGACACAGTCACACCCCCTCCACGACTCCCAATATCTCTGTATTTATCGTTTCCACATCATCTTTTGAAGTCAGAATCATAGCCACTAGAGGGCAGCATGCAGTTAGGAAACAGCCACGGCTTTCTTTAAATAAATAAGGGCAACTCTTCAGGGACGGCCATTAAAGCCACACTGTGCTTGTGGTCACCAATTACACGTTCTGTAATGATCAATATGTCATGTTTACCCAATCTGAGCTGAAGGCTATCTGGGACTGAGGCTACCAAAGGCCCCCCTCTCTATGACACATTTAGGTTCCTTCTGCCTCCGTTTCAGGGGACTGGTCTTCCTTACCAGCCATGATTAGTTTTAGCTCAGGGTTTTGGTTTTGGATTTGTTTTTTGTTTTTAAATACTATGTGCATAAATGTAAAGAAGCATGCAAACCAATAAAGACAGATCCTCTCTTAGAAAAAGGAAAGAAAAAGCACTTATACCATGGACACTCCCCCAAATAAAAGTGACATCCATTGGTGTGGAGTTACCATTATCTGGGAGCATATTTTAAGTTATTTTTATTTTTTGACTCAAGTGACCATTGGGTCAATACACAGAAATCATGGCTGCTTCTTTTTTAAAGGCAGGTCTTTCTTGCTTAAAACCCAATGAGTGTCTTTCATCCCTTCTCAGAATATCTAGTCCAGAGTCACACTCACAGTGAGAACAGCAACCAAGTGACCTCCCATACTCTAAGAGACATTGGTATTTGCAGCTTCCACAGATATTAAGCCCAACCTGGTTTAAAAGTCCAGGAAATGGCATTCTAAACTAAAATCACATGGAATGAAAATAATTGAGAGGATTCAACCCAAGATGACAAAAACCAGTTACTAGGTTCTTCTCCCCTCTAGCCCAAGTAACACAGTGCAGACTGCAGCAGAAGCTCTAGCAAGCATGACGGGGCTCCTGCCCTCCTTCCCAGGCATTCTCTCAATGTAACAGTCATGTGACAAACCAGCCACAAAGGAAAGGTGGGGTCCAGTTAATTAATTAGATTATTATCTCATGATTAAGTGGAGACTTTGCGTTCTCCCTCACCCATAAAGCAACAGTCTCACTAGATATGCCAGAGTGGCTGCAGTTGAGTGTTTCCAGTGAGGATGACACAATCAGGAAGTAAGATGGGGGTTGGGCGGGGGGAGAAGTGAATTCGACTCAGAACCACAGCATCCTTCCTCTGCACAGACTTCAGAAGGGTTCAGACAGCAGATTCACACACACACACCACCAAGCCCAAGCTACATCTTAGGTGTTCAACAAATAATTTGTATAGACTGGTGATGGAAGTCAGAAGGCAGCCTCATCTGTCATTTTTTTCAATTCATTATATCTTTTAAGACAGCCTTTTGTGGGGGTACAGATTACCCATTCGGCTACAGTGGGTTTCCAGGAATCTCTAGGCTGGGGTCATAAGTATCTAGCAACATGCCTGCCTTTATCACGCATGCTGGTCTTAAGAGATGGAACATGAGTCCTCAGGTTTGCTTCCCACTGAGATGTCTCCCCATACCTAAGTTGATATTTGTGGACTGAGCACAATGGCCTAAGGATGCTTTGGAGCCCATACATTTGACATGCCAAAGAGTTGGTTGTCCTCTCCCTAGGAACTGGTTCTCCTTGACTTTCTCTCCATGGGAACCATCCCCAAAACATCCAATTTAGTGGGTCTGAGTCTGGGATGAGAAATTTGTTTCTTTTGGAAAATTCCCAGATAATGTTGCAGAATCATCTTTAAGAAAGTCTGTTCTAGGACAACCTAAAGGCCCCTCCCCACCCTGCCCTTTTCTTTGGTAAAGTAAATGCCCTCATTTTTATTCATATTTAAAATTAGAGACACAAAGAATGTGGTTAGTTGAAGATCTTACTGTTTTGCACTCTAGTAAATAGAAGTTTTATTTGATTCCCAAGAGCAGCCAGAAAACAAATGGCACCTAAAACAGATATGTAATGACTGACTGAAGCTAGGGATAGCTCTTGTCTAGCACAGTATCAGGCCCTTAGTTCAAACTTCAGCACTGAAAAAAAAAGTTGCACAATATTTGGACATTCAAGCTTTCTCCCATTTTTGGGTTTTATTTTAGTGGCAAGCTGATTGCATTAACAGGAGAAGGAAGCAGAGAATGGGGTAAGACTGGGGGTGAGCCTGTAAAACATGATTTATGAAGTACAGAGCAGGGGGAATTGGGAAAACAGTTTTCCAGATATCTTTGCTCCTCCTCCAAGCTGCCAGGCCCCTCTATGAACACACCTGAGAAGTGGGGTTCCCTGGCAGAGTGTGAACAGGGGTGCTGGCTGTGCCCTTAAGAAGACATTCACATTTTGGTTTCAGATCTGTTCTCATCGAGGGCTAGCATCAAAGGGTGGAGGCTGGACTTTCTCTACAGTTCTGTGTGCTTCCTTGGGCTGAAATTTATCCAAGCAGTTATTGAAAATAAACCCAGGTTTCCAGAAAAGAGGTCAGGGAGGGGCAGGATGGAACTCTCAGACGAAATTAAGCCAATGTAGTGACAACTGAGATTGTTGTAATTCAAGCCCCTGAAGAATTATGTGAAGGGCTTCCTCCCTGAGCACACTGACCCAAACTCCGTCTGCCCTCCATTAAAATCCAAGTGAACTGGTTCTCCATAGATGATACCATAATCTTTCTTAATTCTAGGATAGTCAAAATTGCCTCTCTCAAAGAAAAACAAAGAGAATCTGTTGATATTTGATCTAATTGAAAGACGTCTACATGGTCTTTCCCTCCCTTCCTCCTACCCACCCCTCTCCCTCCCTCTTTCTTCATTCCTTCCTTTCTTCTTTCTCCCACTCCTGCCTCTAGCTCTCTCTGTCCAAAAGTGTGTGTCCAAAAGTCCACTGTTGCAGAATCACAGTGTAATACTTGGACACTAACAAACTGTACTCCTGAATGTCTTCAACTACCCATCCCCCACCTTCTTGACACATGCTTTTTTGCATGTGTGTATATATACATGCACACATGTGTGTACGTCAAGACAAAGAAGCACACAAGAGCACTAGAAACTTTCTGTACCCTATTTCTTGCTCAAGATGAAAGCCTAGTAAATACAAAGTACATTAGAAAGGCCTTCATTAGGGCTAGTCTCATTAAAACTTAATGAAGTTACCAGTCTCCCCAGCAATCTTATGAAGGTTGTTTTGGGTTTTGTTTTGTTTTTTGCCTGTCAGTGGAGCAGTCCCAGGCAGAGAAACAGTAGTGACAGGAGGTGGTGCCAGGTGTTACCTGTCCCTGGAATGTACTACTTGGATGACTTAGGATATTACCCCTTGTTTTCGTTTGACTCTTATTTGTCGGGATTCACCCTGTGGTAAGTTAACATGCCTCCATACTGGAAAAACAAAGATTGCCTATTGTCCAGTATAGCCTAATAGAATACATCTGGCTCTGACAGTTTGATGCCCAGCTCTGAGCCACATTCAGTAACACAAATTAACAGCATAGACATTGCCCACGCTGAGCAGGAAGCAATAACCAGCTACCTGCTACTTGGCCAAAATCTCATTATAAGCCATTACGGTAATTGAGGGCCAAGACTGTGGATATTACACTCCCTGTGCACCAGTGGTTAGTTGAGGAGAAGAAAGACTTGTAATGGAGGAGGTGGGGCAGACAGGAGAAGTGAGGCTGTCACCACGATGTTCTGTGGTGCTGGGGTAGGGAAGGGGTGTTCCTGAGCCGTTTCTCTTCTTGCCTTTGAAGCCCACACGACCCCAGGAAGATGATGTAACTTTTGGTCGGCCTCCAACAATGCTATGCAATTAAAAATTGGTTTAAATAAGTAATGGGGACAGTCATAGAGGGAAGATAGGGCAAAATAAGACAGAATGTTCCATAAGTGAAAAGTATCTAAAGTGACGGGGCTCCAGGGGAAGCTGCCCACCCACCTTAGAATGCAGAGATTTTCTAGAGTTATTGCATTAGAAAATTTGTAAAGCCAGTCCCTCCTCTGAAACCAGTATGCCAAGCCTCAAGGCCTTTGCTAAACAAGCTGTAGTGGCTGTATCATATACCCTAGGCCTCAGCAAGAGATTTCTGGAATTGATGATAGATCAAGATGGGTGAAAAGAGAAGGAAGACCAGGTTTTTCAATCAACCTGGATTTTGGGACAATGAAGATGGTTTTAGACATGGTAGTAATGATGATAACTGGTAAGATTCATTCAGGGCAGGGAGAGAAGTTAATTGCAAGTGTATTAGTGACCTCCAGATTCTCACTGCTGCCCATCTTGCTGTGGTTTGGATCATAAATGTCTCTCATGAACCTCTAACACAATAGTCTCTCTCACAGATGTTGGCACATAATGGAGCCTTAGTAGAAGAAGCTAGATATGATGGCTGACTGTCAACAGATGGGGCTGGTTATGAAGGTTTTCCCAGGGAACATTATGAAGTCAAGATTTCCTCTCTTGACTAATCTCAGAGGTTGGGATCCAGGAAAGGGAGACAAAAATCTGTAAACATGGGTGCACCCTCCCTGGTCTTCCTGTACCCATGAGGTGGGCCTCTTTGCCACATCTTTCTTGCCATGATAAACTAAAACCATGAATCAAGTGAAGCCTTTTCTCCATTTCCTTATTTTGCTCATGTATTCTGTCACCACAGTGAAAACCTGCTAACACTCCAAGGTTATTGTAGGCATAGTCTTGGAGAGGGGGGCAGAGGGACCTGTCCCCTTTTATGTATTCCTTTTGTACCCACTCTGTAAGGTACATGGTTTGCTATGCTGCAAGTTCTTACACGGTATACCACCTTACCACAGGTCCAAAAGCAACAGGGCCAGCTGATTACAGATAGAATCTCCCAAGCCATCTGCTTTAATTGTCACTTGTCCCAAGCATCTGGTCATGGTGACAGAAAGCTGACAGACACAAACACTGACAGACCAGTGACACCCCAAGTCACCAAGCACAGGATAAGCTTATAGAAATTTTAAATAACAACATTCCTTCCTGTCTTGTGTCATCCATAGATACCACTGCAAGGTGAAGAATACGCCTTACTAAACAAGCCATAGAGGCTGCATCCTATACCCTAAGCAAAGGGTTCCTGGGTATAGACACTTTAACTAACGTATTGATACTTTTGGAGGGTTGAACGAGCACTCTCCAGGGGATGGAGATGCCTTGTGAGCATCAAACACCTCCCTCTGCTCATCCTCAGCCCCACCAGCCTTATTCCTTCTCTTCACCTAGAGGGTTAAGCCATCTGGGGCCTAGGAAATGGTTGCGGTTGGTACAAGTGAGGCCTTCCCTATAACTAGATCCTTCAGGAAAAAAACAAATTAATCAACAGTGAACTGAAGTGGGTTTAATGATTGCATTCTGCATACAATCAGCTTTTCCCTTTTCGAGGGCCATCAATATGTCACGGGAAGACATATCTGAAGGATATAGCCCTTAACATCAAGGTTATCTATTCTCCACAAGGCTCCCACTCCTTGCCCGGCTGAGACTCCACGCTGCCTGTGTCTAACATTTTCATCAACTCTGCAATCAATCAAGGTAATAATGTTGTGCAAAAAATCAATTAACAACGCAATTAAACTTTCCTTATTATCTCAAAGGGCTGAAATAATACCTAAAGGGAAGATAGACTCAGTGAACGCAGACATCCATAATCCAATGTGAAAGTGAATTATGAGGTTGGGCAGATGCAGGCATGTGCGAGTGCTGTTATTTTCTAAGGGTTATATCTCATCACGGCAGTGTATCAGTCAGCCCCGATCCCAGACCCTAAAATTCCAAATTACTTTTAAGAAATATATGATGTGCAATATCGAGTTCATATTCTCTTTTAAAGATAACCCCCTCCTCCTCTGCCACCCTCCCCCAAGAAAGAATTGAATGGCAGTATTACTCAAAGACAAAATGATCTTTCAACAAGAACATAAAATATAAAAGCTATAATAACATTTACATCTGTATAGCATGCATCCCTGTAAAAGCAGGTCATCTATTATACATAATCCCAAGTGCCTAAAAGGCCCAGCATGCAACACGGCATTTAAAACCTAAATGCGTAAATGTGCAAACTCCCCTAGGATGGCTGGAGCTTCCCTTTCTGCAGAAGCCTCATCTCTCAGGGTCTGCCCATGTACACACACACACACACACACACACACAAACACACACACCAGGAATGATGGAAATATTTCTTATTTAAAACAAGAATAACTATATTATTTAGCAATTACACTCCACTTGCCCTGAAACACTCTCTAGGAATTACATCTCTGGAGTACAGAGAGAAAGGACTATTAACCTTCTGCCTCAGTGAAAGACCTGAAACTTCATATTGAAATGAGATAAAAGGGAATTCCTCCTACATGCTGCTGCATCCACAGAGGAAGGCCCTGAGATAGAAGAGATACAATGAGCAGGAGAGGAAAGGGAAGCTGGGCAAAGATTAGAGACAAAGCTAATGAAAGTACTACTCTACATAGAGAAAAGAAGTGCTAATCTAAAGTGAACATTTTTTAATGTCCTCCAGCCCCTAGGGACAAACAGTAAATATCAATTTGAAGAATACGTAATAAACACCCAAAACTCTTAGATCATCTCTCTCAACTCATCCTTCTCCATCACATACCAAGAACTGGTCCAGAGATAGATCACAAGCTGATAGAATATAAGGACCCACTGCTTCTGGAAGTTCAAGAAGATTCCTGGGAATCCACAGATGGCAGACGAGCTGATGGTGGAAGCTCGCTGCATGGCAGACTTGCACTGGACACTCCCTGGACTTATGGATTCCTCACTAGAAAAGCCTTTTACTTCTTTTACTCTTCTTCTTTCTTCCTTTCTTAACTTACTCACTTTTAACAGCCTCCATTTTCAGCACAGCATGAAGGCGAGACCGAGCCCCAACTGCAGACTTAATTGATCAGCCACACACAAGACAAATATACATGAGCAACCATTCTGTTGTTTCTTCAAAATCCAGAGGCAGCCCAGGAGGGTCTTTTGGTATGGATTTTTCAATTGAGAAGTTGGACCAGTTTAGTGAACCTTGCTGTCTCTCTCTGAACCTTGAGAAACATAATTAATACATTTTCATCTTCAGTGACTATATTGTGTGTGTGTGAACTGGAACTGTTCCTGCTGTGTATTTGATTCCGCTGACGATGGGGTGGGGTGGATTTTAAATGATGTGTGAGTACTTCTGTGCTTTCTCTGTGCCGGTTGATGTGTTATTCATGACTTGCATTACAGACATGGCTGATACACAGATGTAAATGTTATTAAATCTTTTGTATTTTGGAGGCTTTGTGAAAGGTTTCTTTGTTTTCAAATAATTCTCTTAACCACCAAAAATAACCAGCAATACATGACAATGTCTTGGGAATGCTTCTTTTTTTCCTTTCTATTGAGTTTTCTGATGAAGAGATTTCCCCTTGTACTGCTGGCTTTTCATCAAAGTCAAAGTATAGTGCAAGCTGGTAGATGGAATTGTTGTATACTTACGGTAACAATGCAGAGTTACTCCTTGGGTCACTACGTGGGCATATGCATACCTGTGTATGGCATGTAACTAAGTTGTTCTGAGCATGTGTTCTGTATGTCCTCTTGTAAACTGCTGTGTGTGCTGTGGGTGTGAACACGTTGATCATATTTTGCTAAATCAGAACCAAAAGTCACCCAGTTCTTGATTACCTGTCAAAGTTGCAGCTGCTTTATTGCATTTGGTATCTGACATCAATTTTAATGTTTTCACTCTATTCCATCTTCTTCGAGTTTCTCAGGGTTTCAACAGAAATGTGGCAGAGGATAAAGCTCTTCCTACAGACAGCACTTAATCACCCCATGCCACACACTGGCTTATGTTTCTTCTTTATTGATTTAAAATTTCAACAGTGCTCTGAGGCCACATTGTTCGCCTACACAATTACAACTGGCTAGAGTGGAGCAGTCCAGAAAGTACCAGGATGCACAGCCGAATAGTGACAGTGGTGGCCCGACTTTCACAGTATTCCCACCTATCCTAGACAGTGGTGGCATCCTCTTGGGGCACAAGAGGATCCTGTCACTCAGAGGAGGGAGGTGGAGCCAAACAACAAAGGTTCAGAGTAAAGATATGTAAGACTTTTCTATCTTTTTTTTCTATCTGGGTTGCTCATGCCAAAGGAACATTATAGAAGGTTAATCTTTCTGCTGGGTATCAGCCTTGCAGGCGTTCTGTGCTGGTTGATATGGTTTCATTATCCCTTTCTCTCTGTGTCCCTCTTTTGTCTTTTATGATTTGTCCTGCATTCCTTCTAGAATCTCTAACACCCTTGGTCTCCAACATGGCGTCTAGCCTTCCTTGGAGTTTTGACTTCTGAATTGAAATAGCTTTGCTCCTTTTCACTTCCTGACCTGTCTCAACTTTCCTAAAAAGCAGCTAGTTCCATGGCACATGCCAGCATACTTTCCAAAAAACAAAAGACACTCCTTGCAAACTAGATGGAATGAATACTTCACCAATGGAATTTTAACCCCAAAAAGTAAGAGGGTAGGGAAACACCAGGTGATTAGAAAAGGCCACAAAAGGAGATTCTTGTTGAATAAAATCAGCTGTGATCAAAACTAGTGAGAGTATGTGCATGACAGAATGTTCTGCAAACCTGGGAACAGGGGGAGCTGGATCTTGGCAGAGTGAGGGGGTTAGCATAAGACATGCCAAGAAGACATTTCCTTGGGATATATTTTCTTTTTTGTTGGGTTAACTTGCAAATATAAAAAAATGTTTCTTGTTATAACAAGCTAAATAATATGGAAAGAGCATATTTTCTAATTCCAGGTGTGTACCACCACTGCTCAACAACAACAACAACAAATGTACTTTCAAAAATGATGAACATTCAGCTTGGATTCCAATAGTCCCTGTGTGTTCTGACTACTTCATGCAAAAAAAAATGTAAAAGTCAAGAAAATATTTGATAATTACCTCTTTTGATAACCCCCATGACTACATGATATAGTGTGGGCCATGATATATATTGTATGTGTATGTGAGTAACTATGTAAATATTAGCTTGTCTTTTTATCTACCTAGTAAAAATGCAAGGAACAAATAAATATTGTTTACTCAGATATTTTGATGTATGAAGTAAATGTAAGATTAAACACACCATCTGGGGAGTGGTGGCACATGCCTTTAATCCCAGCACTTGGGAGGCAGAGGCAGGCAGGCAGATTTCTGAGTTAGAGGCTAGCCTGGTCTACAAAGTGAGTTCCAGGACAGCCAGGACTACACAGAGAAACCCTGTCTTGAAAAATAAACAAACAAACAAAAGATTAGACACACCACACTGATCTCTATGTTTTACAAAAGAAACATTAGAACAAACTGTAGATCCTAAGAGTGTGGAATGGATGGATAGAAATAGTGTGTGGAGGAGACCCAGGCAGAACCACCAGTCTAAAATGTCTCCTTATGTGTATACATTTTTCCATATACAAAAGAAAATGCAAATATTGGGAAAAGTAACCCCCCCTGAACTGAGTATAAGTAACCTAATTGTACATTCAATTACTGACATAAATGCACAAGCTAATTTTGGACATGTGTCCTTCAACTACACTCTAAATGTCAGCATATTTCCAATGTTAAAAAAACAAACAAACAAAACTGTAGAGAAATCTAGAAGTCTGTAGTAGATTGCTTCTTGGGGGTTGCAGGTGCAATCATGCTAGTTGGTATTTCCAGGCAGAGCTCAGAGTGAAGGAATTAAGTTTACCAAGGCTTTTCAGGGAGTTTTACAATGAGACAAAAGAAAAACATATTTTTTGTTTGTTTGGTTGGGCTTTTTTGTTTTGTTTTTTGTTTGTTTGTTTTTCTCAAGACAGGGTTTCTCTGTGTAGCCATGGCTGTTCTGGAACTCACTCTGAAGGCCAGGCTGGCCTCAAACTCAGAAAACCACCTGCCTCTGTCTCCCAAGTGCTGAGATTAAAGGTGTGTGCCACCACTGTCTGGCTAAGAAAATTTTAAAATTGAGGGAATTTGTCGGGAAGGGGGGAGGGGAACAGAGTGATGTCCTCCAAGACTTCTATAGTGTTGTCTCTGAAGCTTGAAAATGTCACCTGACAAGGGAAAGGAGGCAATGGAGGTAGATGTTGGGTACAAGTTTTCAGCTCTCTGATCAGGCTCTGTTTAATCATATGCATCATTTAAGGTTGTGGCCACAACAAGGGACATGTTTAGAGAGATACAAAGTCCCTGGCTTTGAAAATGGAGAAAGAAATCAAGGGGCACAGAATATGTATAGCTTCTAGAGGCTAGGGAAAGCTACCTTCTAGAAACTGGGAAAGGCAAGAACACAGATTTTCTGTTGGTCTTTCAGAAACCTGTAGCTGACCTTTGACCAGGACAGTGAGATATTTGTATGGCTTGAAGTCACTTAGGTATGGAGCTACCCTAGAAAACTGGAAAGAGAGGAGGAAAGAGGGTGTGGGTGGGGATCTGTAAAAAATAATTATTTGGAAAGATATACAGGCACATGTGTGCAGGACTCCCAACATACTATAAATAACCAGAGTTACCTGCTTGAAGGAACAACCAGTTCAAGTGATGGTACAGAAAATCAGGGACATCTTGTCAGGGCAGAGATCATGAAGAAGGTGGAGCTGTACTTTCAGGAGGTCAGCATTCTCCAAGGCAGGAAGTTAGGTGGTTATTGGCAATGGGTAAAACTTCACCAGGAAATGAGATTGTCACACAAGCAGGTTGTCATTGAGTTAGTTACTAATGAAAATGGGGGACATATACTTTTTGAGTCGGGTCCATATGTTGGTCATGCTAAACCAAGCATTCCATGCTAGCAAAAGTACGATTAAATGTCATGAGCCTGTGAACATGATGCAATAAAATACACCCAGCTTCACCTGGGTTTAGCTTAGCTCTTAAGCCTGAGTTAAAGCCCAAGGAAACAATGAGAAGGAAATGTTCAATGTGTTTCGTCACACAACCAAACTCATCTGAACTTTTAGAAAAAGAAAACTCTAAAAAGCCAGACCAATAAGATAGCTCAGTCATGTAAGCACTTGCCTTGCAAGCAGCAGGACCTGAGTTTATGTGCACAGAACCATATAAAAAGTCAGGCATTGTGGCACATGCTTGGATTACAACTGTGGTAAGTACAGAGGCAGAAAGTAGTAGATCCTTTGAAAATCTCTAGCCAGCCACTTGAGTCCATGTGACAAAGTTCTGGTCATTTTCTCAAAAGATAGTAAGGGGGCCTGGAAGATTCAGTATTAAAGTGTCTTCCATGTAAGTGGATAACGTGAGTTTAGATCCCTACTACCCATATTTTAAAAAGGCCAGGTACAATATACATTTATAATGCCACATATATATCCTCAGGACTGGAGCAGGAAGCAGACAGACACAAGTGGCTCTCTGGATCTGCTGGTCTCAAATAATGAGGTGGACAGAAAGGGAGTAAGACATTCAACATCAACCTCTGTCCAATGATATCTGGTTGTCCTGTGACCTCTACATGCCCGTGCACCTGCGCACACATATGTGCCCATATGAATGCACATAAGGAAATCCTGAAAGTCAGAGAAAGAAGATGGGAGGTGTGTACTACTTCAGTGGCTCTTGAGTTTCATCAGAACCACTCAGGGTGTTTTCAGAACATAGACTGCTGCTGTATACCTCTGTCCTGAGGCCTCTCATTAGTGGATCTGGAGATAACTCCAGTGTTTTCATCTTTGACAAGGTCTTCTGGTTGTCCTAAAGATAACAGGTCCCAAGGTAGCATGTTAAGAACCACTGTCCTGGATTTAAGAAGACTTGATATATTGGAGCATGTAAACCTCGACTAGATACAAGGGGCACTATGGAGAAGACTGAGAAAGCTTGAGGAGTCTGGGTTGTATAATTAGGCAAGGCTTGGCATCTGTGTTAATTTTCAAAGATTTACTAATAGGATTTCACAGAAACATGTATTTATTCATAGGAGATGCTGACTGAAGTGTTTAAGAAAGAAGTGTGGTAGTGTCTGCAGTTTTTTAAGTATCTCATTAAGATGTGTATACACATGCAGACTCAGAGAAACAGGAAATGTACCAAAATATCAAGAGAAGATTCCATTCCAGTAAAGAGTATGTAAATGTTCAAAGTACTGTCCCTTTAAATCTCCTACAGTTATCATTTCAAACAGAAAGGGGTTATGATGATAATCCTGACATAGGATGCTCATCACTCAAGGACCTCACAAATAGTTGCTAGCTTTGTGTAAAGTACCTTTGCCTTCTTCCGGATTCCTCTTGGATGGCCTATTTAAGCATCTTGCTCTAACAATGACTGAAATCCTTTCATGCCAATGTGTTTTTCTTACTGGGCAATTAGTTGTTCAAATATCATTGAGATGGAACACTATCACCCTCTCCTTATACTAACACAGTCTCTTACTGTCCTGTGTGCTCCCTCCCCACACCTCTATTTCATTTACTCTGTTCTTCTCCCCCTTTCCTCAAATGTAAGCCCCTGTTTAATTTATACTGCAAAATGCTTGACTAGAGCAGGTACCTTCTAATCCTTGGGCCATACCTTCTCACATAATTCTCCATCTACTGAGGCCCTTACTCTGCCTTCAAACAGGACAGGAACATTGTCATGGCTAGGTCTCAGCTCTTGGACACAATGGCCCAGTAGCAGAAGACAGGCAATGTGCAAACATTCAACATTAAAGTGGACGAGTATCTGTTATACATTCAGATGTGAACAGAATGAAGATGGTAAGACAAGGCAGAATGATGGAACTAAGAAATAGCCTTCATGTTAAAATGCACTGCTTTGTAGTCTAGGCTTAGGAATTTTGGCAGGCCACAAGACTTACATTAAGGTCAGTAGTCGTGCCTAAAATGAGGATGATTGCTATTGCCTGTCACCCCTCCTGCTAACTTAGAGGTACCTTGTTACTGAATATGTATTATCATTGCCAAATGATGGCATATCTGGGCATATACCCTGAAAGTTTATCGTTTTATTCAGAAGCAATTTTGGAGCTGTCCTAGATGAATAACAACGGAACAGGCTGCAGCAGCAAATTAGCCCTTCCACTTGATGCCCAACATAATAGTTGTTTCCATCTATTCCATTCCCAAAACCAGGGCAGGCAGCTCCCAGCGTGTGTGGTTTCTGTGGTTATGCCATTTCCTACTTAGGCCTCCTCTGGACATCAGGCAGTGAAGAGAGAAAGAATATCTAAGATACTTTTCAAAATCTTGGTCACCCATCTACTCAAAGACCCTCTACTGATATTTCTGAGGCTAAAACATATTGCTCCTGGTAGGAGACTATGAAGTCTAAGTCAAGGCCTCCAAAAAGAGAAAGAAAAATGTGGATTTTAGTGAGCAAAAGCTTCCTTTATTATTATGAATAAGATGGGTTTTTTTTTCCCTTCTCATCCTGCCTCAATCTGGGAGAATACAAGAATATCAAAGGTCATTCACATAAACCAGTACTCATTAGATAACTGGCTGGTCATCTATGTGCACAGCAGCACTAAATACAGCTTTGACCTGCATAGCAAATCCTCCCAGAGCCTGGTAGGAAGCCATTACTCTTGGTTCACAGGTTCTGTTGAATGAATGAGCATCCCCAAACATCAGGCTCGAGGGTGACAGCAAGGATCCTGTGGTCAGCAGTCTGTCAAGACCTAACCACAGAGTCCTGCACACAGTGAATAACGAATATCCATTGTAAAGAATTGCTATTAAAAATAAAGTGTGTTTGTATGTATGTGTGTGTGTGTGTGTGTGTGTGTGTGTCTGTCTGTCTGTCTGTCTGTGTCCTGAGTACATGTGTCCTTGGAGGCCAGAAGAAGGTGTCTTATCTCTTGAAGCTGGAGTTAAAATTTGTTGTGAGCTGATTCACATGCGTGTTAGGAACTGAGCTTTGGATCTTTTAGAAGAGTAACAAGTACTCTTGACTAAGTCATCTCTCCAGCCCTAGATTGATACTTTTGAAACCCCAAATAATACTTTGCTCCTTTTAATCGACCATATGCATTTAACAAGCGTATTCTTGGGGCTAAAAATCTTGATGACAGTAACTCCAGAGTAACTCTAGGCTTTCAGGCTTTCCCTAAACACTCATGAATACTTAAATCACTGATACTGTCACAAGCCTTTTAAGCTTTACCTTAGGATCCGAGTAAGCTAATCAATTAAATGGCATCTATTTTTAAAGCAGAAGTCACTGGGTACCTTTAAATGGAAATTGAGGATAGAGGCCCTAGCTTCCAAAGCACTTCCATTAATTAATTAAAGCAATGAATCTGCAAGCTGGTAGATGGAAACAGATGTTCTTAGAAGCCAGCATGGGTGTGCAAAGTGACAAAGCAGTACTCATGTCCTTTGCAGAGCAAGCTCTCTATTGGTGCTTCCCCACCTTTCTAAAGCTGTGGTCCTTGAATAAAGTTCTTCATGGTGGTAGTGACCATGACATTATTTCATTGCTACTTCCAAACTGTAATCTTACTGCTGTTATGACTCATAATGCAAATTTCTGATATGCAACCCCCAAAGGGGGCATGACCCACAGGTTGAGAATCGCTACTCTCGACTCATCCTAGGTGAGGTAGTGTCTCATTCAGTTTTGAACCCAGAGTCCTGATCACTATTCCTAGAAGTCAGAATGTGGTTACAACACCTGGTGTGGTGAGTAAAAATGGCATATACAAGCACTTGAAGCTTTCTGTTCATATAACAGAAGGCCCAAAAGATGTCAGAAGCATCCATCATTAAGTTGTAAAAACTCCAGTTGCTTGTTTCCCACTGGCTATGGTGATTAAAAGTAAGGTTAATTTTTCATTTTAAAACAAAAGCTAACACACTAAAAATAAATAAATAAACACTCAATACCCATTTAAGAAACTGAACTCACAGCTTAATATTGGCCCAAGAAGATGCCACCAGACCAAATAACAAATTTAACCAGAGATGTAACAAAAAATAATTTTAAATCTAGAAAACATTTTCTAAGGATTGAAGAAATAGAATCATTCATTTTAATTATTATATGAGATCAGCAACTATACTGACACCAAAACTGGAGAAATATAATATTAAAAACGATGGAATGGCTTACCTCATGAACCTGCACGCAAACATCTGCAACAAAAGCCTGTACCGAGGCTATAACAATATTTAAAGATACAGCAGGACTGCATAAAGTTATCTGAGAAATACAAGGGTGGTTTAGTATTCAAGAGTGAGTAGACCCTCACTATACTAACATGGGGAAAGTAAAAACAGGACCATTGACGTAGATAAGCTGCCATTAGCATTCATTCACTGAAGACAACACTCTCAGTAATACAAGAAAAAAACAACCAGCCTCAGTGGATCCAAGTTGACTAAAGTTATCTCCAACACACCCAATGTGAGAGATGGCAGGCTTTCTCTCCATCAAGAACTCCACGGGAAGCCCTCTTTTAATACCAGCTGCTCTGTTCACAGATCTGCAGGTTCTTGGCATGAATTTCTCATGTGTGAGTGAAAGTCATGAAGTCCTTTCATGCACTCTTAGGCAGGCAATTGCAGTTTCTGAGAACTTTAATACCTAGGCTGGGCTCTCATAGAGGAAGAATCCTCAACATATCCCCAAGAACCTGAAGAGCTGGTGACACCCTAAACAGGACCAGACTGTGATGACTCATGGGGAGGGCATATATCTTTCCAATGGTACAGTGGATAATGAATCTGTAGGCCATCTGAATGTTACCATTAAAAAGTGGGCGGGAAGATTTCTCAAATCTAAGGGTGCTTTTTGTAGACATCTTTTCTGTATCAGGCCTGGAGACCAAGTCAGAAGACCTATGAAGATGCCCAAACATGTTGGCCGCTGCAGCTCACCTCAATGCCAGCTCTTATTTGACTGCTCTGTGTACAGTACTCTATAAAACATCATCTCATGAAATTCCCAGGCCTGCTATGTAGCTTTTGTTAGTTCCAACACTCAATTAAGTAAGAGCCATGTATTTAAGGAGACAAAATATTACAGGGAAAACCTCTTGTTAGTTTTCAGTTACCCTCACTCCTACTTCTGTGTTATTTTCTTTATACCAAAGGTCGTTTCGGGGATCTATGGCCCGTAGAAGGCTGCAGAGTACACTATTCGTGCAACTCCTGGCTTTTTAAGAGAGCTGTGCTTCATTTTGTGATGAAATGGTCAACATACACTCTCTAGCTACAAAGACAAATCTTCTTTTCAAGGAGAATGTTCCAGAGAGACATTTCCCACAGCAAAGTTTAGCACAGCCTTCTTCCTCCACCCCCATCTCCCATCATCCTGATTCTCTTTATTGAGCTTCCTATGTGTACACTGTAGTACGTAGCTAATAGGGAACATCTCACTGCTTGCTCCTTTAAACTGTCATAGGAGGCACTTCATGTTATTTTGCCTTCTTTCTTTTACAGATTGCCCATAAAATGGGAAGGTCTAAACAAGATCCAAATCCACAAAGCCTTGGGAATAGTGTTTCCATTCTCCGTGGGGACCACCAAATAAGTTTATGAGCCAGTTCATAAAAATTCCTTGGTGAAAGCTTTACTCCCGGTGCACAAAGCCATCACATCTGAGGGTTTGTCCCAACAGTTCTGATCTACTCTGAGAAAAAAAATAGAATGAAAAGAAGCCAAGTACCCCCTAGAAATGACAAGAAAAAATGCACCTGTGAAGTCTTAGCAACATGGCTTCCTGAACAAGCAGGCATGACAGACAATACCAGCTGACATGCCAATGTGGACAGAGCAAATACTTAAGTCCCACCCACTGATGAAGAGCTACAGGTGAACAACAGTTGCTAAGAGACTAAGAATCAGTTTTCTCCATAGGTGAGGTTTCTCATAGGTTGTCTAGTCTCAAGTGGTCAGCCCTCGATACATGTGCATATGAGTAGTGCTATCTGGACTCAATGGGATACATGCCCCTCTCCCCCCCCCACACTCACACAAATAATTAAGAGGTCATGAATTTTTAAGGGAATACAGAGGAGATGCAGGACTCATGCATGAAGTTCTCAAGATTTCTTTTTTTGTAAGAGCCAAAGACATTTCCAAACTTCAATTGTTTTAGGAGTCTTCTTGCAAGCAAGGAAAAAGAGTTTCCTAGAAGATTTATATGAGACACCTATGCCTGCTGCTTTCGAGAACCCATCTATAGCCAAATACAGGCCTTCTCATGACCTCTCTGCTGCTAGTGGGCTAAGACATACTCTTCAATTTTATGAAAAATAACTTCACCTTCCCTTGACAGGTCAGCCCTTGGGCACAGACTTTAAATACCTTATCTTCAGAAAATAATGAAAATCAAAGTAACAAAGTCAAAGTAGTCATTAAATCTCTTCACTCTGGACTATCCATGCTACTGTGGAAGAAGTGCTCTCAGCAAGGAGTAGCCTGTTTCCACCTGACATGGCAAAGCTTTCCAATAAAGCAGCATGCGATTCAAAGCATCTTCTTACACAGGTTTAGGTGCCCTAAGGGAACCTAGGACGGGTGGGTGAAATTAGGAGGCAGAGACATGTCATCCCTGGGGAACCGTGGCCCACTGTTACACCACTGGTTATCAGGGGTCTGGATCTCTTTCTGTGGGGTTGTCTGAAGATCCCCTATAGTAGAACCTTATTTATGACACTGGACAGCTCTATTTATTTAAGAAACATTCTTCAGCAACTAAAATCGGAGATGCAAGGTCACAGGCTCAAAAGTGAGATAACCTGGGTTCAGATCTCTGTCTCTGAATATGTGTACCTGTAAAATGAGGATAAAGGTCCTGCCTAATGCCCATAATTAATAAGATGTTGCCCATAAAGGCCTTGGCAGTGACTGTCACGTACTGAGGACTTGAGTCTCTTAGCGCTAATTAGTCTCCCTCCAAACCTTTCATAATCATAAGAATCACATCGTCTGCTACCATTCTAGAGGGCAGTGAATTTTCATTAAGTTTATCTCAGAAGGGAAGAAAGAGAAACAGGAAGATAGCAGAGGTGTTGGATGGTAAATGGGAGTCGGGGGACACTGAGCACGGGTGATGATGGTAAGGCATGTGACACTGGATTGAAAAGGTTCTGGAGGCTTCTTTGGTGCTTCTTGACACATCATCTTTTGTTATAGGTACCGTGCTACTGAGTGCCAAATTCAGAGTTAAAAATCTCAATGAGAACCCATGATCTCGTTGAGTACATGAGTGGTTACCTGTACTGCCCCTGTCTCAACACAGAGCCCCTGTGTTGCTGAGCACAGTTGCTGTCACCTTGCCTTCTGCCTCTTTTTCCCACACAGATTAGGTTCCTAGCACCCACGTGGTGGCTTACAACTGCCTTTAACTCCATTCTAAGGGAAGCTGAGGCCTTCTTTTGATCTTCACAGGCTCCTGCATGCAGGTAGTGCACATATGTACAGTCAGGCATTGGACATACACATACACATAAATAACAAATTTTTTAAAATCTTATTTAAAATGTCAAAGAGACCTAGCTTTGGGTACAGTTATAATATCCTCCAACTGTCCACATCTTCAGCTCATGTTATATAGAGGCATCTTGCTTATTTGGGACATTAATTATAGCTGAGCTTCCTATCCTGTTCAGCTCTGTTGTTACTCTTTCTTCTGTAGCCATTTAAACAAAGATCATAGTGTTGTTTCATGGTTTAGTTTTTATATTGTTACACGCACAGGTTGCTCTTTAGATGAATAAAATATAGAGAAAAATGATGGCAAGATGGCTCAGTAGGTGAAGACACCTGTCACCAACCCCCATGACCTGAATTTCATCCCTGCCACCCACATGGAAGAAGAAGAGAGCCTCCCACAGAATGTCCTCTGAGTCCCACATGCTTGCTGTAGTGCATGTGTGCGTGCATAATTGAACATGGACACAAAGGAACAAACAAATAAATATAAACAAATACCTCTAATGAAACAATAACTAAAAATCATGTATAATCTGACAACACTGCCCAGATTTGGCTGAAGGATTTTAGGGTTTTTCTCTCTAGTTTTGTTTTTAATACATGAAACATGTAAGTTTCTATAATCTTTAATTTATTGCTTAAATAGTTTAAAAATATTTTCAGCATTGTTGAGTGCTCCGTAACATTGCGCTCTATACATATACTATAATTTACTTACTGGTTCTACCCAGTTGCATAATGACTGTTATAGTAAACATTTAAGCAAATAAACACACTGCTTATCTACTTCCAGTTGTTTCCCTTAAAATAGGCTTCTAAGGTAGCATTTTTGGACTCAATCAAATGTTTTTTAGTCTCAATGCATAGGAACAAAATGCTCTTCAAAAACAATGACTATTAATTTCTACACGATTAAAGAATTAAAACTTTGAAATTGAAAACAAACTTATAAAACATGGCTATGGACCCAATAGCACCAGGGTTGGAATTGGATCATCTATGGTAGATTAATAATGTTTTGTGTTTTCTTATTTAGAGGAAGCCTTGTCCCATGATATGTACCCTCTAGTTTCCTCCTGTGCATTGTGTATCTACAACCACCTACCAGTGTAGGCCCTGGCTCACGGGATATGCTCTATACATATCATCTCTCGGATACGGTTACTGTTAATAACCTCATCCCTGAGCTGACCTGAGAACAATGGCTGTTCTAACCACTATAGACTCTTTTATGTGCTGTGGAGTTGCAGGGCTCACATGTTGCTGGCTCATGAATGATTAAAATCATTGTAGCTAACACTAAGCATTTCTGTGTATTGTGCATGTCAATAAAACCAAATGCATTGTCTGTCATCCATTGGAACAGCCCTGAAACACAAATGAAGCCAGTTCCCATGTGAGGACTCAGAAGAGGAAGCTGGGGCACAGTCACTATTACAAAGCTTATGAATGTGGGTCTAGAATGGCATGAGTTTTTACTTGGTGTCTCCAAAATGGAGTGGAACCTTGCTGAGTATTGTGGAGAAATGCCAAGAGGGAAAATAAGGTGGACCTGACACCCTGAAGTTTGAGCTGCTCATGTACTCAGGGTGAAACACCACTAATGTGGACAGCAGTGGTGACAGTCATTAGCAATGTCAACTGAGGTCCAGACACTATTGAACACTTAGTCCTCTCCACCCACACATGCTCTAGAAACCATTGGCCCCATTTAACTAGGAAGTGAGGCACATGGTCTTACTTACACTTAAGCAATGGACTGGAGGAGCCAACATCAAATCTGCGCATTGACTTGTCAGAACCCTTTCTACCCACTGCAGAGATTCTGTTATTGTTGACTACAAAGTGATAGATAGTAAATATGTTAAGCCATATGCTTTGGTCAAAGAGGCAGACTCCATGTGTCCAGTGACTTCAGATGGCAGCATATCTACTGTGAACTGGAGTGCAATATTGTTGTCCTTCACCACAGGATCAAAATGGCAAAGACATTAAGAAACAGGCATTAGACAAAGGCCTTGGGTGAAAACAACCAAATATAGCTCAAGTCCCATCTCCCTACTCTGCAGTAGTGAGAAGTCATAACACTGTTCTGTAATAAGGTGATCACATATGTTGTATGTTAATATAGACAAAGTGTTTCACAAAATATATCTTTTGTAGGAACACAAAGATATGCCTTACCTCATACTGCAGACATAATGGTTTGGATGTGTCATGCCCTAACCTCCTCTTTTGTAAGGGAAGGAAAGCAGCAATATTCACTTATTCAGTCTCCTACTGATACAGCTGTGGGTAGTTAGTGGTAAGTAGGCACACATCAGAAGGAAGTTGTCTATTAGAAAATCCAAATTTTTTAAAACAATGTCTTTCAGGGGAAATATCTTACTTCTTCATCCTGTCCAGGATGTTGGAAAGATATACGAACAGGAACAACCACTTTCAGAAGGTAAAGGTGATGGTCACATGCGAGACAAAATGGAACGGAGCGGCACAATGCATATGGCTACTACTGACAAGCTCTTCCATGCCCTCAACAGTTTTGGGTGGACATCTTCCATCACTTTATGGGAGGAAAATAACACCTACACAATTAGTCAAAGTTCCTTTGCTTCTTCAGATCATGGGAGATAGACATCTGAGGGCCATACCACATAGTCCATGACTACTACATAGACAACACTGTTTTGAAAGGTGATTGCCACTCTCTGTGAGAAGTCTCAGGGTATCAGATTTATGTGAGGATATATGATCTTCATCCTTCTAGTCTTTAGTCAGTTGTGGGGGTAACTATGGCCTGGAATAGAATATTGGGTTGCTTAGTGAAATAACCTCATCAGTGATGAGTGGAGGGGCAGGAACAGTGAGTATTGTGTGTGGCCCATAATGGGGATTAAAGTGCTA
The DNA here is from genome assembly GCF_978045245.1 of Mus caroli. Taxonomy (NCBI): domain Eukaryota; kingdom Metazoa; phylum Chordata; class Mammalia; order Rodentia; family Muridae; genus Mus; species Mus caroli. Next base: position 16,194,052 of record NW_028227267.1, on the reverse strand, counting down.
GATTCAAGTGCTTGAATCATTGTGCTCTACCTACGACCATGAATAATGAATGTATGACTTCTGGTTCTTGTTTGTTTTGCCTCTGTAAAGTAGGGCAGGGACAATAACATCAACCTTTGAGAGCTACCACAAAGATAATGATAAATAAAACAACTATCATTATATTTAGAAATCAAAATACATGGTTAAAACATAGCTGGAGTTGTGAATTTTAAGGGCTATAAGAAACAATGGCCCTTCATCTGCATAACTGTCCTTTCTAAGAACCTAGAGTGTGCCAGGTCTTGGAGATCTAGCAACAACAAACCGGTTATTCTCTCACCTCTCACCCATGCTGTGGCGCTTCACTTTCACATGGCAAAAACACACTGAGCAAGCAGGCTGGTGAATCTTCAAAGACAGTGAGAGGAGCTCCAACAAGCAATCTAGACAGGTTCAGAACTTAGGGTGCAGTGGGGGTTGAGCTCAGTAGCTGGCAAATTCACAGCTAGCCATGACTTCACTACCAAATCTCTCCTTAGTTTGCTTGTGAGAAGACAGAGGGTCAGTAAACCCTACTACCTTGGTTATCTATTTTAATGTCACAGAATGCTGACCACCTTTGACTCTATGGTTCATGAAAATGTAAACTCTTGTTACTTTTTTTTTAATCAAGTCAAAAGACACAAGGTCTGTATTTTTAAAGCATTAGCCATGCCATGTACTTAACATCATTCCTCAATATCTTCTGAAGAAGCTCCCTCTAAAACAAGCTATTAAGTGACCTGACATGGAATCTGTACCTCAGACAAGTGGTTGCAAAAGAGCTTTCAACACAAGCTGTCTATTGTCTGACATGTTTCTATTTATTTCTACCAATGTATGCCATTTTTCAAATCCTCCTATCCCTATAGCCGTGACTTATTTGGTTTGTTTTATTTGGAAAGGGGGAAGAATCAAAAGCTAGTTGTATGGTTGTTGGGTTGTTTGTTTGTTTGTTGGGTTGTTTTATTTTTTTCTTGGTCATCAGATGAAGCCATCTCTGGCCTTATTTCTGTCTGCTGAAAGAGATGGCACCATGCCTGGCCAAGTCCCCTTTCCTTCAGTCTCCACAGTCCAGCCAGACTCACAGCAGTGCTACAAAATATAGACTTGAAAAGTAATTAAGATATAAGTATTCCAGAAGAGAACACATGGTTATTTAAAGCCATTGGACAGCTTTCAAAAGGAAAGATCTATGAAATCCAAGGGCTGAGAGCCATCACGCTGTTTGCCTCCATTTCTCACATTAAGAATAGAGACTAATTATAAATCTCCAGCAAATATGACCTGGTAAAGAGTTTTCAAACAAAAGCCTGCACTGAACAGGATATCTGGCAGATCTGGGCACTTGTTTTCACTAATAACCATTAACGTTGTTCCTAGTAAAGCCTTTTACAGCAGCATTAGAAATATCAGGGTTTACGTTTTCCTTAATGAATCACTGCACTGTGTTACCATTGCACCACGGTCTCCCAGCGGCTCCTGATCCTCGCTTTGTCTCTGTGGTGCCTCTTTCCCCCCGGTAACATTTCGTTTCCAATGACACGTCAGCCGTCTTTCACCAACCTCAAAGGAAAGTTGAATGCAGGGCTCACAAAGTTAAGCTGACATTTGCTCCCTTCCAATAAAAAATATTTAGTCCATTAAACATAAATACCTGTCATTATGATACATGGAGTGGGTGCGAGCCTCCCGGTTCCCTCTGATGTTTATTACATCCAAGCAACTGCAGTGCCTGCATGTTTTCAACTTTAGTGTATTGATTAAACTTTTAAATGGCTGCCATATAACCCAGGGACAGCGGGAAGATTAATTTGCGTCAATGTTCATCTGTAATTCATTAGCCATTTATTCTTTACAACCACATGGGCTATCAAGAAAATGCAGGCCATTTTTCACTCGGCACAGGCTGAGAACAGATTCTGAAATTTGTGCTGCATACAAATAAGTTCCCGGGGTCTGGCCGGTTAAACTGCTTGGCTTTTCAAAAGTTGAGGAGAGGAGGAGTGGGGAAGGGGCATGAAGACTCCTGGGGGGAGGGAATGGGCATCTTCAGGCTTAACTGTGTTTGTTAGTTCTCTGCAAGGGGAGGGAACAGGCATCTTCAGGCTTAACTGTGTTAGTTCTCTGCTTTTCTGTCCATGGACACTGGTTTCTTCTTACAGTTGGATTAAAATAACGGAAACCTGTGTCTGAGCAGAGGCAATAAATAACCCAGTTGCTCTCTTCCCCATCCGCTCTCTTCCCCAACACTTCTCTTCCCACCCCTACCTAATGTCTCTTTAAGTGCTGTTCCTGGCAGAAAACCTCAGCCAGTTGCAGTGAAGTAGAAAAGTGTGTAGCCTAGAGGAATCTGGAACTGTCAAGTCAGGGACAGTGGCATTTGAACCAGCTCTTCCCCAAACAGTGGAATCTCAACCCTGCCTGGAGCTGGGAAGGTGCCCAGCTAAATAGCAAGTTTCCTGAGGGAAGAGGGAAGCCATCTGGCTTCTCCACATGCCCTCCTGACCCCCTTGGCAGAAAACAGACTACAAAGTAAAGGCGTACACAGAATTAAGCGCACCCCTGAAAGACCCTTCCACACACAAGGTGCTATGGGAAGAAAAGGAAAAAGCTTTGTGTGCTCAGGTCAGGGCTGGAGGAGACAAAAGCACAGAAGGGGAATTGTTCTTCATAAGGATGAATAATTAAAACAGAGAGCTTGCAGCCCAGGCCTCACTGTGGCTCATCACTGTAACAGTGAACAGCAAAGAAATCAATGGTTATGACAATACTCTCTCTCTCTCTCTCTCTCTGTGTCTGTCTGTCTGTCTCTCTCTCTCTGTCTCTCTGTGTCTGTCTCTGCCTCTGCCTCTCTCTCTCTATCTCTGTCTCTCTGTCTCTGTGTGTGTGTGTGTGTGTGTGTGTTTGGGGAAGCTGGCTGGCAGTACTGGGAGAGGCATCATGCAGCTGCTGAAGGCAAAAGCTGCCTGGTCTGTAATGCCCACAAAAAAATCAAAGGTAATATTACATACTGGTAAGCTTTGGTAATAGTAGCTGAAAAAGAGCCAGCATAGAGGAAGCTTTGGGGAGGATGCAGTAAATTGTCCATTTGTGCTCTAACTGTTCAGGCTGCTTACAACCAGGACTAAAAAGGAGGCTGCGTCAAATGTGCCCATCTTGAGCCATCTTTGCTCTGCTCCATACCAGGCTTCACCAAGAGTCAGCAACATAGGGATCCTTTGTTAGCCCCTTGCGGAGATGGGGTAGGCTTATTTACCTAACTTATGGAAGTAGAACTAAAAACCCAATAGAATATATGTATGATAGAAAAACTGCACTAGGGAACTTGAAGATCACTAGACTTTTTCTGGGCCTTGGCCCTGCCCCTGGGCCTGTGATGCATAATATATATCAACTTCATGTGCTGTTGTTTTTTTCCCGTGGTAAATGGTATACTTGTATCAGCTGAGTTCAATAAATATTTGTAGAGTGAACCAATCCTACAGTCTAAACAGAAAGATTGATTCATTTGTTTCACCCCTCAGCAGATACCTATGGATTGTCTACTTTGCAGCACTGCTCTAAACATGGAATCAAGCATGAGAATGAGGGAAGCTACAGGCTCTGGTCAAAGGGGCATTTGCAAATTGTTTACTTTTATTTATTTCTCGGGGAAGTTAGGGGTTTTCTAGACCCCCAAGACCTTTATAAGACCAGGGCTATGTTCTTTGTCTGGTCTTTCTCTAGGCAAATCCTGGAGGTGACAGTGTTTAGACAGTTTATGCCTTGGGATTTATTTGGATGAGAGCTAGGATGAAGTGAGTCTGAACTTCTCAAAAAGGCCCTCACACACACACGGCTATAGCACCTTCAGATGTCATGGATGTCACAGAAAGAGTCTGCTGTCTGTGGGGGAGGGTCGATTTGGTTTGGCTTTGGAGATGGGCGTTCACAAATAATGCTCCTTACCAAATGCATGGTCCATAATTGGCCATGGGTCTGAGAAACACAAAAGAAATCTGTGACTATTCTGATTATTCGATCAAATACGGAGGACATCGAATCACCTGCGCCTCACTTTGGTTGGGAGGACATATTAAGGGGCAGAGACAGTGAATCTAAATCATGGATTCTGGCTTTACGCAAACTGTTTTCCATCTCTTTGCAAAGACAAAATGAACACATGAGAGGAAGGCAAGGGACAGGGAATTGGAGACAATTGTTCAACAGGTTTTGCCTCCTCAGACAAATAATCAAAGAAAAATAAGTCTACTGAGGGAAGCCCAGGATCCTGGCACGCCAGTACTCTCACCCAGGACATTAGTAACAGTCACCTAGAGCCAAAGATGTTCTCCCATTCCTCCAGTTACTTCCAGTTGTTAATGTCTACTCTAAGGAAAGGATTCCTCAATGGGAGGGAAACTACACAATCCAGATTTGAATTGCAGAGGTTTTTGTTGTTATAAAGAGCACACAGTAAAGCAAAGCTGGAGAAAATAGCAGCCCATCGGGTGCTAACTACAGTGATAACAATGAGCCCAACCAAGAAATTTAGAGAAGCACAAAACTGCTAAGGTAGCATGCAACACTAAATCTAATAGGACTACTGCCTTGCATTCTTATTAAATTATTATAAGACAGTATGGAAGTCACAAAGGGGAATTAGAATTGTTTGAAATATGTCTATACTATTTGTCATGTGTTTTATGAGAGTTTAATTTTTTTTGCTTTTAGAATTAGAAAAGGCTTAAAAGGTTTAGACAGTGTGGAACAGATTATAAATGCTGTGAATGTTAAAATAAGAGTTTGGACTGAAGGAGTCAGAGTTTGGATTTCAAAAGCCTTTTTAAAAAACAGATTTTAATAAACTTTTTGCTTATTAAAACAAGAGAAAAATGTCCTTGGCCAAAAAGAAAAATAAAAAAATCCTAGCAAAAGCTGAGATTCTGTAGTTTGAATGGCCTGAAGCAGGAATACTGAAGAAGGCTGTTTGGCATGAGTGGACGAAGCCCTTGGAAGAAATAATGTCAAATAAATGTTACTGGATAAAAGAGACTTACACTTTGGTTATGTCAGAACATAATTATTTCCTTTCTACTTTCCCTAAACCAATAGGTGCACTCCTTGCTTTAGAATCCTACCTTACTTCTCTCCAAGTATGAGTCAACTGAAATTAAAAATGATGTGGCATATCAAAGAGATTGCTTAAGCTTGTGGTTTTCAACTTTAGGAAGTGATTCCATGTGTCACCTTAGCTAATAAATTACAAAAAGCAGTTGAGTTCATTTTGAGTAAAAAGAGAATTCATCATGTTCAAAAATTTTTTAAATGTATCCAATAAAATGGAGGGAAAGAAGAAAATGGGAAGCCACGGGCATTATTCTCCTTCAACACCAGCTCAGTAACAATTATCTGCCTTGTGTAGAGTATAGGTTATTAGAAGGTCTCACCATAAAACATGAGAAAAACTAAAAGGGATATTAAGGAAACAAAGGCAAAAATAAAAGAAGTAGGTTCCATTTTATTTATTTTATATTTAGTGTACGTGTCTGTTTTTGTGTGTACACTGATGTATGTGTGTGTGTCCATGTATTGAGGTCACAGTGAGTATGCATGCATTTATATGGGTGCCATTGTGTGAAGGTCAGAGAACCACTTGCAAGACAATTTGGTCCTCTCCATCCTCCATGTCCTATCTTCATGAATATTTGTAAAACATTTGTTTTATTCCACAAGTCATAGAAATAGTATAAGGTTCCTAAGACCAAATGTTAATGAAATAACACCACAGAGAGACTGTGCACACTTGTGATAGACAGACACTTCACATGAAGCAAGAAGTAAATGGGAACTGATTTGGAGCTGGCATCATTTCTAGTGTGCTGATGGTTATTTGTGAAAAGGCATAAACAATGATGATTTTTAAAAACATCTAGGGGCTGGAAAGCAGTTAAGAGCACTGACTACTCTTCCAGAGGTCCTGAGTTCAATTCCCATCAGCCATGTGTGGCTCACAACCATCTGTAATGGGATCCAGTGTCCTTTTCTAGTGTGCACTCGTAAATAAATAAAAAATTTAAAGTATGTTTTAAAAAAATCTAAGTTGTTCAGTGGTAGAGTGTCTACTTAGTATGTATGACACCCTGAGTCGATTCTCAACATTTCCAAACAAACTCAAAAACAAACAAACAAATAAAATAAGTAAACAAATAACTCTAAAACTAGTACCTTCACCCCTTTCCTGGACATTGACCTCTGACTATCTCCCTGACTTCAGCCTTAGGTTTGACAGTGGAGTGGAGTTTTAGAAGTAATCTACAGCAATTGATGCAATGACTGGCAGACATTCTGCTCATCGTTCCTTATCCTGTTTTATGCTTTTAATTTCCAGCATTATTCCCATTTTCTACCACCATTCTCATTTTCTAAGGCACAAGCTTTTAATTTTTATGTAAATGCACCAGGAGTAAATTCTCACCCCTGTATCTATACTAAATTATTCATTTTGTTGTTGTTGTTTCATATGCATTCTTAAAGGACAGTTTGACTCCTGGCAGAGTTCCAACCAAGCTCTTCATCTCCCTTGGTGTCCTGAGCCCAGCTAAGCATTATAGCACTGCCTCCTCTTTCATAGTGAACAACCAACCAGTCTCCCCCTGCCTCACACCAATGGGCAGGTCTTCTGACAAGGGCTTGTTTGGTGGAGTTGCTTTGGTTTCTCTCTAGCTGTTCACAAATGCATCTCTTTGTCTTTGATGCCCTTCAAGTTGGCTTCTTTCCTAAGCTGGACCTTTACAAAAAATTTTACCATTTGCTCTACAACATACTGCCAATGTATCACCAGGTGGTTTTTTTGTTTGTTTGGTTGATTTTGATTTTTAAAATCAGTTTAAAGAACTCTCAGGTTCTATCTTCTCTCCTAAACTTACTTTCTTTTCCCTGAAACCTTGATATGCTAAATGGAAAATCCTCTCACTCTAGTCTGATTTTCATCTATACTTTCTTGCCTTCCACACGCTGGTATCTCTGGGTTACATTCTGTATACTTTCTTTAGAAATACTTAATGAACTAATCAGTGTTTCTCTTTTATAATCAACTTTATTTAGTTCAACAGTGAGTTTTTAAAATATTTATGATAATATGACACTAAAATATACTCAAATACCTTTCAGATTGAAAGCCTTTTTCCCTTCTGGTTTCCTTATCTTTCTATTCTTTATCATTTCATCCAGCTTTGTTTACCACTGGGTAAACATTCCAATATCTGATGCTATTGAGGTTTTAATTGAATGCTTTCCCTGAGTCTCATGTGACGGTCTTATCTGAATGTGACGTCATCTTTACCTTTTTAAAATTAGTAAAATTTTGCCAGCCTATCCAGATAAAGCTTTCTTCCATAAAGAACCTGTGGCACAGACCACATCACTACACTAAAGAATTTAGACTTAATTAAGGGCCCATTTGTTCATTACTCCATATTCTGCATATTCTGGTAATCAACTCCATATTTCAATGCCTGGACTATAGACAAATGCCTATTTTCTTTCCTGTTTTAGATTGGTATTCTCTTTAAATTTATCTTCTCTGGTAATATCTATTATTTCTAGTTGACATAAAAAGATATTAATTATTATTTATCTAGATAAAGATGCATTTAATAAGCTTAGAACTCTAGTGGAACTACAATATTTTCTAATATGTACATATATGTAAGTATATGTATACATATATATGCATATACACATTTACTTTAAAAATAACTACATACCTAACCACATACTTAATTTGGTATGCAATATGTCACTAAATTCAAGCTTAAATTTGTCTCTATTAAATTTAATTACTGTTACTTTCCAAAAATATTTTTGGATATCTATACTTCTGGGGCTTTACATTGATCTACAACTCTGGCTTAAGGAGATATTCAGAGACACTTTATACCTATGTTCAGGAGGATTATAGCATTCCAAGAGAAAGTCTCTCCTTATCTCCAGTATTTTTATAATAGATTTCAGACTCAGTGTTTATACAGTTATCGCAGAAGGATATATTACAGCAGTGTATGCACTTGTAGGCATAGTAACTGATGGACAAGATTACTCCTGGCTTGTGGTGAAGGGAACCAGTGATCTGAATCTTGAATTTCATCTCTATTTTCCTGATTTTCTAAAAAGACCATATATCAGATTTCCATCCAGATGTACACACCAGAAAGGCAACTTTACTTACAGTAGCAGAGGGTACATCTTTCCAATTTTGGAAACTCATCCCTGGTAGTTGTAAGGGACAGTGCCTCCTCTTTTCGTTATGCCTCTATCTGGGCAAACTAATATAGAAGCCAGTTGCTGTCTCTCTTGGTACTGGAGTCGAAATTCAAATTATGTAAACGTTGATCCACTTGTGGGAACTCTTCCTTTAGCACGATGCTCTAGTCACAGTTAAAACAGAAGTCACTTGCTCTTTCCTTTGTGAAACCCATATGGACCAGCTTGGGTACTTGCCTTGCTCTGCCCAGAGTACTCAGACTGTGAATACCAAGTTATATATATTCTGGGTACCTGTGTGGCACCACAAGTCATGACATTACAACCTTTTTAGGAAGGGCAGTCATCCCTTCCCTCTATTAAACACATATGAGACAATTGGCCCCATGACTAGGGCAGTCTGGATGATGGCCACCATCTCTTGGAGAACTTCTGTTTTGGTTTTGGCCATGCTAATAGGCTCTGCTGCCTGTCAATAAGTGGGCTGTTCACAGGCTTACAGGCTTGTATCCAATTAAAAATTAATTTGCAGAGTTTCACTGATAATCCTACACAGATTTAGCAAACCTGAAACTTCCATATTGACAACTAGGAGTATGATGACGGATTCAGAAGCCACACTTTAAAACATTTAATTTCTGTGACAGGAAAGCTGCAATTACATCTCTTACTTTTAGCACAGAAATGCATCCCCTATCAGAGTCCATTGGTTGGATCTCAGAGAGTCACTGACCCCATCAGATCCAAAGAACAATACTGCCACACATGGACCACTGGGCACAGTCCTTTAAAGAGCCATGTCATTTTTGAGGTCCATGTCCTGGACACATATCATTCTCAAGTACTCTAGCTGCCTATGCCCCTGCCCTAGAACAACCTGATCCTCAGAATTATAGGAGGGAAAACCGTATACCTCATAGCACAAACTCTTATGAAAACCATCATTGGTCATCAAGTTTTACAGTTTCTTCATTGTTGTAGCTTTGTAGTAAGTTTGGAAATTTCAAAGTGTGAGTCCTTATTTTTTTCATTTTATAAAACTATCACGTTGCAATTCCTTGAGCCTACATCTAAGGGCTCCCCACTCCTTGACCACTCAGCCCCAACTGTTCACATCCACCTACTTCATAGTGCCCACCCAGGTAAAGGAGCTCTATACCTAAAGCATTTAGCCAAAACTTCCCGGTTCCACCCAGCTGCCAGGTGCCAACCTGCGGGGGAATCACAGACCCTGACCTCAGCATAAACTGCCTCATTAAGTCCAGCTCCAGTTGTCAATAAGCAAGGGGGTTCCATAACATTGGCCCACTTCCTGCCTCATATTTTTCCTATTTTTTTACACTTTTCTTTCAAACGTCATATTAGTCTTTAGTTTCTTTTGCAAACTTTGTTTTGAGTCTACACCAGTTTTAGAAATACTGTCACTTTAATGTTATGTTTTTATAGACTATCATTCTATTTATTTAAGTTTATTTTAATATTTCAATAACATGAGTTTTCTTTATAGATACTCCACATTTTTCTATTGAATTTATTTCTACATATTTTATATATTTCTATACTATTATGAACAAAATAATTTGATTAATATCACTTTTGGATTGTTCATTGAAAATATATGCAAGCCAGCTAGTTTGTGATATCACGATCTGATGTACTGTAATCTCTCAACTCATTTGATAGTTCCAATTGAATTATTAGTGGCTCGCTTGGGATTCTTAATATTTAAGAGCACCAAAAATCATGACTTGGCTGCTGACACTGTATCACTTCCAAGCCCCAAACCCCTTTGCTTCATATCTGCGCAATATGTTTAAAGCAAGAAAATTTACAGACATTCCTTCCCTTGGCTTTGAAAGGAAAGTTCAAATCATAAAAACCCCAGCCTACACATATAATAAACCCTCAAGGTTGACACATCCCCTACTCCCATTCATGTTAAAAACCAAAGCATAAATGTCTTGTCCTCATTCAAACCAAGCATACCAGCTGGAGTGCATCCTCTTTTCTATCCAGAAAGTCTTATGATGAGAGAAATGCATGTTTTCTCTACCCTCTTTGGTGTAAATCACATAATCAGATTTTTCTCTGAAACAATCACAAGAGGATGCTGCCCATGCTACTCTGTGAGGCAACCACAAAACAAGCTGCAGTTACAGTCTGCTGATTAGCTTGATGTCAACTTGAAACAAGCTACAGTTATCTGGAGAGAAGAACCTCATTTGAGAAGATGCCTATATCATATTATAGTCTGTAGAGCCTATTCTTGATAAATGATTGGTATTAGAGGGTCAAGCCCAGTGGGAGCCATGCCATCCCTGGACAGGTAATACTGGATGGTATAAGAAAGCAGATTGAACAAGCCATGGAAAAGCAAACCAGAAAGCATTACTCTTACATGACCTACAGTTCCTGCCTTCGGGTTCCTCCTTGAGTGCCTGTCCTGACTTTCCTCAAAGGACTCCTTTTCAAGATGTAGTTTGGTAGTTAAAACCTTGACCTTCATGTGAAGAAGACTGGAAAGTGGGAAATGGGTAGGTTATCATAGCCAGGATGGGGGGGGGAGGGCAGAATTTGCTTAATATAAAAGTGTTGCCTGGCTTCCAGTAGGTGCCAGAGTCAGACCACCTTGAACAAGAACTCAACAGGCATTCCCATGGTTCCCAGAGGACTCTCTACCTCACCCCACCCCCAGGCACCCTAGCATGCCCAGGATCTTAGGATCACTGGTGAGTGGAACACAACATCTGTTCCAACAGAACCAAGAGTGTGTGGGGCCAGCAGGTGCAGGAACACAGCAACCCTGCCAGAGTAGTGGCTTGGGTTCCTTCCAGTCTGTGATGGTCTACCTTGGTTTCAATCTCAGTGGACAGCCCCACAGTCCCCAGAGGAAGAACCACTTCCAGGCACTCTCACTCACCCATGATCTTAGGATCCCTGGATCCCAGGAGCTTGGACACACCACAATCTCAGGGTCTCAGAGGAAGCTTCACTGCCAACAAATCTGACACACCAAGAATCTCAGCATGACAGGATCCCAGAATCATAGGATCTCAAAGAAAGCTGGAATCTGAGAAGTTCTGACTTAACTGGGATTACAGGAAGGACAGGCTTCAATCAGATATATTTAGGGCAGGAAGCATTTGAGATAATCAGATGGCAGGAGGCAAGCATAAGAACAGAAGCAACAGAAACTAAGGTTACATGGAATCACCAGAGCCCAACACTCCCACCATAGTAAGTCCTGGATACATCATCACACCAGAAAAGCAAGATATGGATCTAAAGTCACTTCTCATGGTGATGATGGAGGACTATAAGAAGGACATAAATAACTCTCTTCAAGAAATACAGGAGAGCACAGGTGAACAGCTAGAAGCCCTTTAAGAAGAAACACTAAAATCCCATAAAGAATTATGGGAAAATACATCCAAACAGGTGAAAGAATTGAACAAAACCATCCAGGATCTAAAAATGGAAGTAGAAACAATAAAGAAATCATAAAGGGAGATAACTCTGGAGATAGAAAACCTAGGAAAGATGTCAGGAGCCATAGATGCAAGCATCACCAACAGAATACAGGTGATAGAAGAATCTCAGATACAAAAGATACCGTAGAAAATATTGACTCAACAATCAAAGAAAATGTGAAATGCAAAAGGATCCTAACCCAAAACATCCAGGAAATCCAGGACACAGTGAGAAGACCAATACTAAGGATAATAGGTATAGACGAGAAGAAAGATTCCTAACTTAAAGGGCCAGTAAATATCTTCAACAAAATTATAGAAGAAAACTTCCCCAACATAAAGAAAGAGATGCCCATGGACATACAAGAAGCTTACAGAACTCTAAATAGTTTGGACCAGAAAAGAAATTCCTCCCAACATATAATAATCAAAACACCAAATGCATAAAATAAAGAAAGAATATTAAAACCAGTAGGGGAAGAAGGTCAAGTAACATATAAAGGCAGACCTATCAGAATTATACCTGACTTCTACCAAGAGACTATGAAAGCCAGAAGATCCAAGGCAGACGTCATACAGACCCTAAGAGAACGCAAATGCCAAATCAGCTACTATACCCAGCAAAAATCTTAATTACCATAGATGGAGAAAATAAGATATTCCATGAAAAAACCAAAGTTACAAAATATCTCTCCACAAATCCAGACCTTCAAAGGATAATAAAGGAAAACTCCAACACAAGGATGAAAACTATGTTCTAGAAAAAGCAAGAAAGTAATCTTTTGACAAACCTAAAAGAAGATAGCCACATGAACAAAATTCCAACTCTAAAAACAAAAATAACAGGAATCAAACATGACTTTTCCTTAATATCTCTTAATGTCAATAGACTCAATTCCCCAATAAAAAGACATAGACTAACAGACCGGTTAAGTAAAAAGGACCCAAAATTTTGCTGCATACAGGAAACCCACCTCGGTAACAAAGACACACAATCTCAGAGTAAAAGGATGGAAAATAATTTTCCAAGCAAATGGTCCCAAAAAACAAGCTGGAGTAGCCATTCTAATATCGAATAAAATTGACTTTCAACCTACAATTATCAAAAAAGATAAGGAGGGATACTTCAAACTTATCAAAGGTAAAATTTACCAAGATGAACTCTCAGTTCTGAACATTTATGCTCCAAATGCAAGGGCATTCACATTCATTAAAGAAACTTTAATAAAGCTCAAAGCAAGCATACATTGCAACACACACAATAATAGTGGAAGACTTCAACACACCATTCTCATCAATGGACAGATCATGGAAACAGAAACTAAACAGAGACACAGTGAAACTAACAAAAGTTATGAAACAAATGGATTTAACAGATATCTATAGAACATTTTATCCTAAAACAAAAGGATATACCTTCTTCTCAGCACCTCATGGTAACTTCTCCAAAATAGACCATATAATTGGTCACAAAACAGGCTTCTACAGATACAAAAAATATTCAAATTATCCCATGCATCCTATCAGATCACCACAGACTAAGGCTGATCTTCAATAACATAAATAATAGAAAGCCAACTTACATGTGGGAGCTAAACAACACTCTACTCAATGATAACTTGGTCAAGGAAGAAATAAAGAAAGAAATTAAAGGCTTCTTAAAGTTTAATGAAAATGAGGCCACAACATATCCAACCTTATGGGTCACAGTGAAAGCAGTCCTAAGAGGAAAACTCATAGCTCTGAAACCCTCCAAAAAGAAACTAGAGAGAGCATACACTAGCAGCTTGACAGCACACCTAAAAGCTCTAGAACAAAAGGAAGCAAATTCACCCAAGAAGAGTAGATGGCAAGAAATAATCAAAATCAAGGCTGAAATTAACCAAGTAGAAACAAAAAGAACTATACAAAGAATCAACCAAACCAGGAGCTGGTTCTTTGAGAAAATCAATAAGATAGATAAACCCTTAGCCATACTAACTAGAGGGCACAAGAATAGTATCCTAATTAACAAAATCAGAAATTAAAAGGGAGACATAACAACAGATTCTGAGGAAATCAAAAAAAATCATTAGATCCTACTACAAAAAGCTATACTCAACACAACTGGAAAACCTGGATGAAATGGACAACTTCCTAGACAGATACCAGGTACCAAAGTTAAATCAGGATCAGATTAGCAATCTAAACAGTCCCATATCCCCTAAAGAAATAAAAAGTTATTAATAGTCTCCCAACCAAAAAAGGCCCAGGACCTGATGGGTTTAGTGCAGAATTCTATCAGACCTTCAAAGAGGACCTAATTCCAATATTCCTCAAACTATTCCACTAAATAGAAACAGAAGGTATTCTACACAACTTGTTCTATGAAGCCACAATTACTCTGATACCTAAACCACACAAAGACCCAACAAAGAAAGAGAACTTCAGACCAAATTCCCTTATGAATATCGATGCAAAAATACTCAATAAAATTCTCAAAAATCAACGCCAAGAACACATCAAAATGATCATCCATCATGATCAAGTAGGCTTCCTCCCAGGGATATGGGGATGGTTCAATATACAGAAATTCATCAACATAATCCACTATATAAACAAACTCAAAGACAAAAACTACCTGATCATCTCATAAGATGCTGAGAAAGGATTTGACAAAATCTAACACCCATTCATGATAAAAATCTTGGAAAGATCAGGAATTCAAGGCCCATACCTAAATATAATAAAAGCAGTATACAGCAAACCAATAGCCAACATCAAACTAAATGGAGAGAAACTGGAAGCAATCCCTCTAAAGCCAGGGACTGGACAAGGCTGCACACTCACTCCCTACCTATTTAATATAGTACTTGTAGTCTTAGCCAGAGCAATTTGACAACAAAAGGAGATCAAAGGGATACAAATTAGAAAGAAAGAAGTCAAAATATCACTATTTGTAGATGACATAATAGTATATATAAGTGACCCCAAAAATTCTACCAGAGAACTCCTAAACCTGATAAACTTCATTGAAATAGCTGGATATAAAATTAACTCAAGCAAATCAGTGGCCTTTCTCTACTCAAAGGATAAAACAGGCTGAAAAAGAAATTAGAGAAATAACACCCTTCAAAATAGTCACAAATAATATAAAATACCTGAGCGTGACTCTAACTAAGGAAGTGAAAGATCCATATGGCAAGAACTTCAAGTCTCTGAAGAAAGAAATTGAAGAAGATCTCAGAAGATGGAAAGATCTCCCATGCTCATGGATTGCTAGGATGAATATTGTAAAAATGGCTATCTTGCTGAAAGCAATCTACAGATTCAATGCAGTCCCCTACAAAATTCCGACTAAATTATTCACAGAGTTAGAAAGGTCAATTTGCAAATTCAACTGGAATAACAAAAAACCTAGGATAGCAAAAACTATCCTCAACAATAAAAGAACCTCTGGTGGAATCATCATCCCTGACCTCAAGCTGTACTAAAGAGCAATTGTGATAAAAAAATGCATGTTAGTGGTACAATGACAGACAGTTAGATCAATGGAATAGAATTGAAGACCCAGAAATGAACCCACACACCTATGTCCACTTGATCTTTGACAAAGGAGCTAAAACCATACAGTGGAAAGAAGTCAGCATTTTCAACAAATGGTGCTGGCTCAACTGGTCGTTAGCATGTAGAAGAATTTGAGTTGATCCATTCTTATCTCCTTGGACAAAGGTCAAATCTAAGTGGATCAAGGAATTCCACATAAAACCAGAGACACTGAAATTTATAGAGGAGAAAGTGGGGAAAAGCCTCAAAAATATGAGCACAGGGGATAAATTCCTGAACAGAACATCAATGGCTTGTGCTGTAATATCAAGAATTGACAAATGGGACCTCATAAAATTGCAATGCTTGTGTAAGGCAAAAGACACTGTCACTAAGACAAAATGGCTACCAACAGATTGGGAAAAGATCTTTACCAATCCTAAATCTGATAGGGGGATAATATCCAATATATATAAAGAACTCAAAGGTAGGGCTCCAGAAAATCAAATAACCCTATTTAAAAATGGGGTACAGAGTTAAACAAATAATTCTCAACTGAGGAATACTGAATGGCTGAAAAGCACTTAAAAATGTTCAACATCCTTAATCATCAGGGAAATGCAAATCAAAGTAACCCTGAGATTCCTCACACCAGTCAGAATGACTGAGATCAAAACCTCAGGTGAGAGCAGATATTGGTGAGGATGTGGAGAAAGAGGAACACTCCTCTGTTGCTGATGGGATTGCAAGCTGGTACAGCCACTCTGGAAATTAGTTTGGTGGTTCCTCAGAAAATTGGACATAGTACTACCGCAAGATCCAACAATACCACTCCTGGGCATGTACCCAGAATATGCTCCAACATGTAATAAGAACACATGCTCTACTATGTTCATAGCAGCCTTATTTATAATCATCAGAATATGGAAAGAACCCAGATGTCCCTCAACAGGGAGATGGATACAGAAAATGTGATACATTTACACAATGGAGTACTACTCAACTATTAAAAAAAAATGAATTCATGAAATTCTTAGACAAATGGATGGATCTGGGGGATATCATTATGAGTAAGGTAATCCAATCGTAAAAAAAAAAAAAAACACCACCAACAAACCAACAACAACAACAAAAAAACACACATGATATGCACTCACTGATAAGTGGATATTAGCCCAGAAGCTCAGAATATCCAAGATACAATTTGCAAAACACATGAAACTCAAGAAGAAGGAAGACCAAAGTGTGGATGCTACGATCCTTCTTAGAATGTGGAACAAAATACCCATGGAAGGAGTTACAGAGACAAAGTTCGGAGCAGAGACTGAAGGAATGACCATCCAGAATCTGCCCACTTGGAAACAACCACCAAACCCAGACACTATTGCAGATGCCAACAAGAGCTTCCTGACAGGAGCCTGATATAGCTGTCTACTGAGAGGCTCTGCCAGTGCCTGACCAATATGGAAGTAGATGCTCACAGCCATCCATTGGACAGAGCACAGGGTCTCCAATGAAGGAGCTTGTGAAAGTACCCAAGGAGCTGAATCGGTTTGCATCCCTGTAGGAGGAATAACAATATGAACTAACCAGTACCCCCAGAGCTCCCTGTGACTAAACCACCAATCGAAGAAAACACATGGAGGGACTTGTGGCTCTAGCTGCATATGGCCTAGTTGGTCATCAATGGGAGGAGAGTCTCTTGGTTCTATGAAGGTTCTATGCCCCAATATAATGGAATGCCAGGGTCAGGAAGCAGGAATGGGTAGGTTGGTGAGCACGGGGATGGGGGAAATTATAGGGGATTTTTGGAGGGGAAACTAGAAAAGGCAATAACATTTGAAATGTAAATAAAGAAAATATCTAATAAAAAATCCTTTGCCCTCTTCCGGTCAGAAAAGCACCGGGAAGCTAGGGCGAAGGGTCGGCTGACACTCACCAGCTACCCACAACACCTGCCACAGGATCTTAAGACTTCTGGTGAGTGGAACACAGCTTCTGCTCCAATCCAATTGCGCGCGGGACCTGAGACTGCATTAGTTAGGGAAGCAGAAAACCGGCCTGAGTAGGACTACAGGCCTCTTCTGGCCGGACCAGCACTGGGGTACCTAGAGCACGGGGTCGTCTGACACCCACCAGCTACCCACGACCCCCGCCACAGAATTTTGAGACTGCTGGTGAGTGGAACACAGCTTCTGCTCCAATCTTTAAACAGTGACAACGACAACAACTAACCCCAGAGATTACCAGATGGCGAAAGGTAAACGTAATAATCTTACTAACAGAAACCAAGACCACTCACCATCATCAGAACCCAGCACTCCCACTTCGCCCAGTCCAGGGCACCCCAACACACCGGAAAAGCTAGATACGGATCTAAAAGCATATCTCATGATGATGATAGAGGACTTCAAGAAGGACTTTAATAACACACTTAAAGAAATACAAAGGAACACTGGTAAACAGGTAGAAGACAGTAAAGAGGAAGCACAAAAATCCCTTAAAGAATTGCAGGAGAATACTGCTAAAGAGTTACAAATCCTTAAAGAAAAACAGGATAACATAATCAAACAGGTAGAAGTCCTTAAAGAAAAACAGGAAAACACATCCAAACAGATGATGGAAATGAACAAAACCATACTAGACCTAAAAAGGGAAGTAGACACAATAAAGAAAACCCAAAATGAGGCAACACTGGAGATAGAAACCCTAGGAAAGAAATCTGGAACCATAGATACGAGCATCAGCAATAGAATAAAAGAGATGGAAGAGAGAATCTCAGGTGCAGAAGATTCCATAGAGAACATCGGCACAACAATCAAGGAAAATGTAAAATGCAAAAAGATCCTAACTCAAAACATCCAAGAAATAGAGGACACAATGAGAAGACCAAACCTACGGATAATAGGGGTGGATGAGAATGAAGATTTTCAACTCAAAGGACCAGCAAACATCTTCAACAAAATTATAGAAGAAAACTTCCCAAATCTAAAGAAAGAGATGCCCATGAACATACAAGAAGCCTACAGAACTCCAAATAGACTGGACCAGAAAAGAAATACCTCCTGACACATAATAATCAGAACAACAAATGCTCTAAATAAAGATAGAATACTAAAAGCAGTAAGAGAAAAAGGCCAAGTAACATATAAAGGCAAGCCTATCAGAATTACACCAGATTTTTCACCAGAGACTATGAAAGCCAGAAGATCCTGGACAGATGTTATACAGACACTAAAAGAACACAAACTCCAGCCCAGGCTACTATACCCAGCCAAACTCTCAATTAACATAGATGGAGAAACCAAAGTATTCCACGACAAAACCAAATTCACACATTATCTCTCCACGAATCCAGCCCTTCAAAGGATAATAACAGAAAAAAACCAATACAAGGACAGGAACCACGCCCTTGAAACAACAAGAAGGTAATCCCTCAACAAACCTAAAAGAAGACAGCCACAAGAACAGAATGCCAACTTTAACAACAAAAATAACAGGAAACAACAATTACTTTTCCTTAATATCTCTTAATATCAATGGACTCAACTCCCCGATAAAAAGACATAGACTAACAAACTGGCTACACAAACAAGACCCAACATTTTGCTGCTTACAGGAAACTCATCTCAGAGAAAAAGATAGACACTACCTCAGAATGAAAGGCTGGAAAACAATTTTCCAAGCAAATGGTAGGAAGAAACAAGCTGGAGTAGCCATTCTAATATCTGATAAGATTAACTTCCAACCCAAAGTCATCAAAAAAGACAGGGAGGGGCACTTCATACTCATCAAAGGTAAAATCCTCCAAGAGGAACTATCAATCCTGAATATCTATGCTCCAAATACAAAGGCAGCCACATTCATTAAAGAAACTTTAGTAAATCTCTAAAGCACACATTGCACCTCATACAATAATAGTGGGAGACTTCAACACACCACTTTCACCAATGGACAGATCATGGAAACAGAAACTAAACAGGGACACAGTGAAACTAACAGAAGTTATGAATCAAATGGTTCTGGCAGATATCTACAGAACATTCTATCCTAAAACAAAAGGATATACCTTCTTCTCAGCACCTCATGGTACCTTCTCCAAAATTGACCACATAATTGGTCACAAAACAGGCCTCAACAGATACAAAAATATTGAAATTGTCCCATGCATCCTATCAGATCACCATGGACTAAGGCTGATCTTCAATAACAAAATAAATAATAGAAAGCCAACCTTCACGTGGAAACTGAACAACACTCTTCTCAATGATACCTTGGTCAAGGAAGGAATAAAGAAAGAAATTAAGGACTTTTTAGAGTTCAATGAAAATGAAGCCACAACATACCCAAACTTATGGGACGCAATGAAAGCATTTCTAAGAGGAAAACTCATAGCTATGAGTGCCTCCAAAAGGAAAATAGAGAGAGCACACATTAGCAGCTTGACAACACACCTAAAAGCACTAGAACAAAAGGAAGCAAATTCACCCAAGAGGAGTAGACAGCAGGAAATAATCAAACTCAGGGGTGAAATCAACCAAGTGGAAACAAGAAGAACTATTCAAAGAATCAACCAATCAAGGAGCTGGTTCTTTGAGAAAATCAACAAGATAGATAAACCCTTAGCCAGACTCACTAGAGGGCACAGGGAAAGCATCCTAATTAACAAAATCAGAAATGAAAAAGGAGACATAACAACAGATCCTGAAGACATCCAAAACACCATCAGATCCTTCTACCAAAGGCTATACTCAACAAAACTGGAGAACCTGGATGAAATGGAGAAGTTCCTAGACAGATACCAGGTACCAAAGTTGAATCAAGATCAGGTTAATGATCTAAACAGCCCTATATCCCCCAAAGAAATAGAAGCAGTCATTAATAGTCTCCCAACTAAAAAAAGCCCAGGACCAGATGGGTTTAGTGCAGAGTTCTATCAGACCTTCAAAGAAGATCTAATCCCAGTTCTTCACAAACTATTCCACAAAATAGAAATGGACTCAACTCCCCGATAAAAAGACATAGACTAACAAACTGGCTACACAAACAAGACCCAACATTTTGCTGCTTACAGGAAACTCATCTCAGAGAAAAAGATAGACACTACCTCAGAATGAAAGGCTGGAAAAGAAGGTACTCTACCCAACTCATTCTATGAAGCCACAATTACTCTGATACCTAAACCACAAAAAGACCCAACAAAGATAGAAAACTTCAGACCAATATCCCTTATGAATATTGATGCAAAAATCCTCAATAAAGTTCTTGCTAACCGAATCCAAGAACACATCAAAACAATCATCCATCCTGACCAAGTAGGTTTCATCCCAGGGATGCAGGGATGGTTCAATATACGAAAATCCATCAACGTAATCCAGTATATAAACAAACTCAAAGACAAAAACCACATGGTCATCTCGTTAGATGCGGAAAAAGCATTTGACAAGATCCAACACCCATTCATGATAAAAGTCTTGGAAAGATCAGGAATTCAAGGCCCATACCTAAACATGATAAAAGCAATCTACAGCAAACCAGTAGCCAACATCAAAGTAAATGGTGAGAAGCTTGAAGCAATCCCTCTAAAGTCAGGGACTAGACAAGGCTGTCCACTTTCTCCATACCTATTCAACATTGTACTTGAAGTCCTAGCCAGAGCAATTCGACAACAAAAGGAGATCAAAGGGATACAAATTGGAAAAGATGAAGTCAAAATATCACTTTTTGCAGATGATATGATAGTATATATAAGTGACCCTAAAAATTCCACCAGAGAACTCCTAAGCCTGATAAACAGCTTCGGTGAAGTAGCTGGATATAAAATTAACTCAAACAAATCAATGGCCTTTTTCTACACAAAGAATAAACAGGCTGAGAAAGAAATTAGGGAAACAACACCCTTCTCAGTAGTCACAAATAATATAAAATATCTTGGCGTGACTCTAACTAAGGAAGTGAAAGATCTGTATAATAAAAACTTCAAGTCTCTGAAGAAAGAAATTATAGAAGATCTCAGAAGATGGAAAGATCTCCCATGCTCATGGATTGGCAGGATCAACATTGTAAAAATGGCTATCTTGCCAAAAGCAATCTACAGATTCAATGCAATCCCCATCAAAATTCCAAATCAATTCTTCAACGAATTAGAAAGTGCAATCTGCAAATTCATCTGGAATAACAAAAAACCTAGGATAGCAAAAACTCTTCTCAAGGATAAAAGAACCTCTGGTGGAATCACCATGGTGGACCTAAAGCTTTACTACAGAGCAATTGTGATAAAAACTGCATGGCACTGGTATAGTGACAGACAAATAGACCAATGGAATAGATTTGAAGACCCAGAAATGAACCCACACACCTACGGTCACTTGATCTTCGACAAGGGAGCTAAAAACATCCAGTGGAAGAAAGACAGCATTTTCAACAAATGGTGCTGGCACAACTGGTTGTTAACATGTAGAAGAATGCGAATCGATCCATTCCTATCTCCTTGTACTAAGGTCAAGTCTAAGTGGATCAAGGAACTTCACATAAAACCAGAGACACTGAAACTTATAGAGGAGAAAGTGGGGAAAAGCCTTGAAGATATGGGCACAGGGGAAAAATTCTTGAATAGAACAGTAATGGCTTGTGCTGTAAGATCGAGAATTGACAAGTGGGACCTCATGAAAATGCAAAGCTTCTGCAAGGCTAAAGACACCATCAATAAGTGAAAAAAAAAAAAAACACCAACAGATTGGGAAAGGATCTTCACCTATTCTAAATCAGATAAGGGACTAATATCCAATATATATAAAGAACTCAAGAAGGTGGACTCCAGAAAGTCAAATAACCCCATTAAAAAATGGGGCTCAGAACTGAACAAAGAATTCTCACCTGAGGAATACCAAATGGCAGAGAAGCACCTGAAAAAATGTTCAACATCCTTAATCATCAGGGAAATGCAAATCAAAACAACCCTGAGATTCCACCTCACACCAGTCAGAATGGCTAAGATCAAAAATTCAGGTGACAGCAGATGCTGGCAAGGATGTGGAGAAAGAGGAACACTCCTCCATTTTTGGTGGGATTGCAAGCTTGTACAACCACTCTGGAAATCAGTCTGGCGGTTCCTCAGAAAATTGGACATAGTACTACCGGAGGATCCAGCAATACCTCTCCTGGGCATATATCCAGAAGATGTCCCAACCGGTAAAAAGGACACATGCTCCACTATGTTCATAGCAGCCCTATTTATAATAGCCAGAAGCTGGAAAGAACCCAGATGTCCCTCAACAGAGGAATGGATACAGAAATTATGGTACATTTACACAATGGAGTACTACTCAGCTATTAAAAAGAATGAATTTATGAAATTCCTAGCCAAATGGATGGACCTGGAGGGCATCATCTTGAGTGAAGTAACACAATCACAAAAGAACTCACACAATATGTATTCACTGATAAGTGGATATTAGCCCAAAACTTAGGATACCCAAGATATAAGATACAATTTACTAAACGCATGAAACTCAAGAAGAATGAAGACCAAAGTGTGGACACTGTGCCCCTTCTTAGAATTGGGAACAAAACACCCAGGGAAGGAGTTACAGAGACAAAGTTCGTAGCTGTGATGAAAGGATGGACCATTTAGAGACTGCCGTATCCAGGGATCCATCCCATAATCAGCTTCTAAACGCTGACACCATTGCATACACTAGCAAGATTTTGCTGAAAGGACCCAAATATAGCTGTCTCTTGTGAGACGATGCCGGGGCCTAGCAAACACAGGAATGGATGTTCGCAGTCAGCTATTGGATGTATCACAGGGCTCCCAATGGAGAAGCTAGAGAAAGTACCCAAGGAGCTAAAGGGATCTGCAACCCTATTGTTGGAACAACATGGTGTACTAACCAGAACCCTGGAGCTCTTGTCTCTAGCTGCATATGTATAGAAAGATGGCCTAGTCGGCCATCACTGGAAAGAGAGGTCCATTGGACTTGCAAACTTTATATGCCCCAATATAGAGGAATGCCAGGGCCAAAAAATGGGAATGGGTGGGTAAGGAAGTGGGGGGCGCTATGGGGGACTTTTGGGATAGCATTGGAAATGTAACTGAGGAAAATATGTAATAAAAATATTAAAAATTAAAAAAAATCCTTTGTCAAAAATAAATAAATAAATAAGTAAAAGTGTTGCCTATAGCTCTTATGGGCCTTCACAGGCTTGTGGAGTTGTCATCTCAACAATGAACATAGGGCATCTATTTGTATAACAAGTACCAAAGAAAGTGTCTGATTCATCTTCTACTCTTAAGAGCGATGGTTAATATCATCCATTTGAAAAGATTTAGAACAATAGTTCTAAACCCATGGGTTACAACCCCTTTGAGATATCCTGCATATTAGATATCCTGCATAGCAAGTATTAGATTTACACATTAGATAGCAAATATTAGCAAATATTAGATTTACACATTAGATATCCTGCATAGCAAATATTTACTTTATGATTCATAGCAGTGGCAAAATTATAGTTAGGAAGTAGTAATGAAGTAATTTTATGATTGGGGGTCACCACAACACGAGGAACTGTATTAAAGAGTTGCAGCATTAGAAAGGCCGAGAACTGCTGTTCCTAGAATCATCTAGGAGACATATATCTGGGAACACTAAGAGAGCTAGATTGGGATGATTGACATAGGAAGGCCTACATTAAATGTGTGTGGCACCACCCCATGGACTGAGGACCTACCTTGAATAAAATGGAGAAAAGCTAAAGCCAGCTGAGTGTCAGCATTCTCCTCTACTAGCTTCCTGATCAAGAAAATGATGTGACCAGCTCCCTTAACTTCCCCACTGTTATGGAGTTCACTGTAAGCCAAAATAACCGATTCTTCCTTAAATTGCTCTTGGTAGATAGTTTGCTGCCAAACAAGAAAAATAACTAACACTGCTACCCACAGGGCATGTTCACAGCAGTCCTAAGGCTAGCACATGACCTTTCCAGACTCCCAAGTATGTGGTCTTCTAGTATTTTGTTTCAGTCAACAGGTAAGATTAGCTGTCTTCCTGATTAGGTAGCAGCCAAAGGACTCTAGTCATGATGGCTTTCTGTTAAGTGATAAGAAAGGAAAGTGTATGGGTTCTCCTATTAATTTGAGTTCTTGTTTATAATACTGTGGTCTCTTAAATTCTGGTTTTAGTTGGTGAGTTGAGATCTATTTCAACTATGAGAAATACATGCCGTAGACATGCATCTAAGTCTTGTAAATATCAAGAGATGTGGGCCTTGAGCTATTTTTGCAGCCTGCTTGGCACATGCTGAGTCTGATCTGAGCTTAGAGCTTTCCCTTTCATCTCTGCTTACCAGTGCAGGCATGAGTCAGGACTGGGTTTGAGATACTCCGGGAAGAGTGATCCCCATTCTAATTCATCTGTACTTTAACTATGACTTATTGTAGCTTACTCATTGTTGGCTTTGTACTAGCAGTGACATGGGTCATAGGTACATCTACCACAAGGTAGGTACCTACCACACGACTAAATGGGGCCATCCCATGTGGAGAGCCGTGCCACGAGCAATTGCCATTATAAGATGGCGCTGGCTTCCGCTGTGCCTAAATAGTAATCAAGCCTTGTACGCAGGTGCGAGAGTGAACTCACGCCTAGTCACTGCCCATCTCGGGGCGTAGTAATGAGGTGATGGGCGAGCAAAAAATCAGGTGCTAACACGCCAAGTCAGGTGCTGACATGCCATGCTGAGGGCTATATAAGCAGCACCATTTTCCGAGTTCTGGGTCTTCCCTCCTGAAGAAGCAATAAAGCCTGCTGCAGAAGAATCTGGTTGTCTGAGTGTCTTCTTGCAGGCGAGAATGATAGCTCGGGACAATCCCAGGGATAAAGGCATGTGAAATCTTGCCTGTATATAATAAGCAGTGCTGTCCATTGTCAGTCACACTTCCCCTCCCCCATCTTTCCATGCAGCAGTCCTACCAAAGTCTCCCAGTGCCTGCCAGGGATGGGCAAATGCTGGGGGCTCTTCTACTTACCCATCACAACCAAAGAGTAAACAGATTGACATTGAGCGAAAAGCTAAGGAGATTACAAGGCTTTGAATAGTTGTTTGTTTCCCAGAGTAGAAATTGAGTTTATGTGTATATAGTGGGTTAAGATATCAAGGATCAAACAAACAGGTAAAAAAAAAAAAAACAAACAAACAAACAAAGGGAAAAAAGTAGCGACATTGTGAGCCATGAGACATGAGACTCTAGAAATCTCAGCTCTTCATTCAAAAGGAGAACTTAGCTATACCTAACCCACAGGGAGGAAATAAATTGCCACTAGTATTAGGAAGAGTGTCCACATCATGGTTTCTATTTTTCTCCAATCAAATTTATCAAGTTTCTCTGGAGAAATGGCTGCCTCCAACCCACAGTAAGAAAAGTATTAGAAACATCTAGAAAAGAAAATAATGAATGCTGCTGTAATAACAATAGATGCATGAAATAGTATGACAAGGTAAAGCCAAAGGGATGGGCCTCCCATGGGACAAATAGGTCGATTCACTGAATCGAGAAGGATGGACAGAATCTCACCTCAGCAGCTAAAATCAGAATAGTACTTAAACAAGGACTTAACTCAGTAGGAAAGGCCATGAAATGTTTTTGACAGTAAATTTTTAAGTAAAGGTGGGATGAATGATGGAAGTGCTCACCATGGAGCAGGCACCACAGCAATCTTTACAGTTTATTCTAAAACTGGCAAAAAGGAATGTGTAAGATAAGATATTTATATATTCTTTTGTTTGTTTGTTTGTTTTCAAATTTCTTTTTTATGAGTTTTTTATTTTAATTAGGTATTTTCTTCATTTACATTTCCAATGCTACCCCAAAAGTCCCCCATACCCTCCCCCCCACTCTTCTCCCCCCCCCCTCACTTCTTGGCCCTGGCATTCCCCTGTACTGAGGCATATAAAGTTTGCACGACCAATGGGCCTCTATTTCCACTGATGGCCAACTAGGCCATCTTCTGATACATATGCAGCTAGAGACATGAGCTCCGGGGAGTACTGGTTAGTTCATATTGTTGTTCTACCTATAGGGTTGCAGACCCCTTTAGCTCCTTGGGTACTTTCTCTAGATCCTCCATTGGGGGCCCTGTGATCCATCCAATAGCTAACCCCTACATCTTTTTATATCTAAGCCAGAAATTGCAACTTTTCAGAAACCTTAGATGTGTTAGTATCCCTAGTGATTAGACAAATGGATGCCACACAACTCCTAATAGACTACATCTGGTAAACAACATACTATCATTGCCACCACCACAATCTTCTAATCTGCTAGTGAAGAAACAGCACTGAAGTTCAAACTGGGAGATAGCCCATGAAATAACTGCTCACCATTCTGAAATATGACAATGAAAGAATATGGAAGCATTGCAGATGAAAAATATGATAAAGGAGATGGGGCAGTTCAGTTCAACACATTAGGTTGTACATAGCAGATATAATATTCTTCTTAATATTAGTGTGATAAAGGGAGAAAATTCAGGATCTTAAATGAAATAATATTACTGTATCAAGTTTGATGTGTGTTTGAACAAGATGTTAATATCTAGGGAATCTGGGAGGAAGACATACTAGATTGCTTTGTTCTCATATATCAGCACTTTTAGATTTATTCAAACTGAAATGTCTAAAACAAAAGTAGAATGTTCGGCACTTAGAAAAACATGCAGAAATGTAACGGCTCTGTCTACTGATGAATGAATGTATAAGAGGTATCATCCATGTACTGGACTGTTCATCTCTGAGAATAAATGGGACAGTCATTCATATACTGTAACATGGATGGATGTTGAGAATGTCACACTGAGTAAAAGATGCCAGTCATCTGAGACCACATTGAATGCTGCCATTTATGTGAGCTATTTAAAACAGACAATGAAGATGTGAGCAGTCGATACACTGGGGATTGAGGTACATGGAGAGGCTCATGGAAATGGGCTTTCTTATGGGCTGTGGTGGTAAAAAGGTTCAAAGATGAGAAAATCCTGACACTTTTACAGCTCTGTTAAACATTCTGTCTGCTACTGAGCTGTTTCACTTTCAATGAGTGAATTTACTTAGACAAAAATTACTTCTCAACAAACCTTTTTTACAAAGAGAAATGGAAGAGTGGTGCTTGGTGGGCCGTTAATGGCATCTTCGAGTCATCTGTGAGAAAGATGAGGACATGATGCTCCATGCGTATACTAATGCTGCTTCTTACTCTCCCCATTGGAGCACACAGCCTTTCAACAACTATTTCAGAGCCATCCAATTGGCTGCATGAGGGAACAACTTAGTTAATAGCTCACTATTTTTCTATCCACTGGAGAACCAGTCTCCCTGATCCCTAACTGAGGAAAGGCCAAGAGTCAGAAGAGGGCCATTTTTTGCTACAGGTTCTGATGAAGAAAACAACAACAAATTAATTAATTAATTAAACAAGGACAAACTCTGACCCAGGAAGAAAAAGATATCCATTTATTTCCCCATTAAAAATCTTACAGGATTGATGTTCTTGTTGTTGCTGTTGTTTTATCCTTCTACTTAAGAAAGTATTGTAATCAGTGTTATTATTAATTTTACTTTGCAAAGATTTATGTTACTAACATACATCTTTCTTCAACCTTGAGCGCATGAAGAAGTTTTACAGGTGTGGAGGGGTAAATCCTTGACCAGCTGACAAAAGCAGAGGACAACTGAAAGCAAACTCTAAAAGGCTCCATGTGCCAGGCAGGGGAGTCTTACCACAGGTGGCACCTGGACCTGGCTTGTGTTCTGTCACTTAACTCTTGAGGTCTACTCTGTCGGCACGTTTGATTTTTCAGCTGAACTGAAGGCTGAAGTTGAAGAAACCCCACCATTGCTGAGATCACAGCAGAGTCTCAGAGGGCCTAGAGCTGCCATTTATGTAAGGAGCCCCTGAACACCGTATTTGACTGGAATTTATGAGCCGCCTTTGACGTTTGCTGATGCTGGTTGCAACCCTGTGGCCTTGATTATTGTGAATGAAGCAAAGCCAAAGAAAACAGTGCTGAAGGCTGAGCCCAGACTGAGTTATTCCCGGGGTGTCACAACCCACGTTCACAACAGTGGTTCTGACTTACAAGACCATTAAGCAGATTCTAGGAAATGCATAAATGCCCATGCAGGTACCCCTGGGAGAAAAACTAGGGTGTTTTGGGAGAGGAAGGAAATGGGAGAAGGGGGGAAAAGGTGGCTCTCTGAAGCTGCATTCTTAAATAATTTGTTCTGAATGCCCTCTAGTCATACACGTGAGAAATGACATGGAGGCCAAAGGGCTACAGTGCAGAGATAAAACAAGTTGAAGGTATTTAAAAGACTTGCCAAGGAAAAGTGCTCATCTGATAAAAATTTAGGCAGGAGGGATGCCAAAACCCAGGAGAGCCACGGCTGAGATGTGATGAGGTGATTGCTGCTCCAGCTGTCAGACTTGTCAATGATGTCAAGATGCCAGATTTTAACTCAAATGCAGTGTCAGCCCGAGAGCTGCCTCTACTTCCCTGCATGGTTTTCATTAAGAAAGCATGGAAACTTACGTCCAAGAATAGACATCCTATGTGGGGTCAGTTCAAGATGAAAGTATGTTGGTTTGTTTGTCTCTTCTACAAAATACAGACAAGGTAAAAAGACAATAATACAGATTAGCACCTCCTATTGCCACCTCAATAGGGTGAGCAGGGCTACCCTGGGCTCTGCAATGTGTGTATATTAGAAAACATGATACAGGGAGACAGGAATTAAGTTAAGAAGGAAAGAGTTTTCCACATTAGTTTTGAAGGTGCTCACATGGAAACAATGGTATAAGTTGGAGCTCAACTTCCTCTCCTCCATATTTTGCAATATGAAGGCAGGTCAGTATTCAGTGTGTCATGAATACTGGTCTTCTAGTCCTAAGTGGATGGGATAAACTCACACTGTGAGCCAGAACTGCTTCAGTCCTATTGCTTTAAAAAATTTGAGAAACATATAGGAAGAAAAGTAAGTGATATTCTAAAGGTAACAAAGAAATAAACAAGGGTCATGAACGGGCATTTCCTGATGAAGTGGGTGTCAAGGAGTCAGGTGATGGAAAAGACATTTTAAGGCCACCAATATAATTCTCATTAAATGTTTATTTATTTTCTTTCAAAACAGTAAGTCTCATATTAATTTGTTCAAAATAAATCTGTTATGTAACCAGAAACCCACACAGCACCCCAACACTGGCATCTAATTCAACAGTAGTATAGATATCTTTTTAGCACAGCATGAGAAGACACTATTACAATATCAAAGCCTTTCTGCCCCCTCTGCCTTCCCTTTTTCAGTATGCTCTCACTTCCAGATGTAACATAATACATTCAGGTACTTGAAAAAAATGGCTTCTTTCCCATATGCAGATGCATCTGGGTCTGACAAATATTTAGATATCAAGAGCAATAAATAAGCATGAGAGCAAGGGGATTTGTCAAAGTTCTTCTGAGTCCCTTGCAATGATGGCTTGTCTTCTATGCCTTCTTCTTCCAAGTACATAGTAGAGTTTGTGTTTGGGATGGAACAGTCAAGGTTCAGAAAGTCACTGAGTCAAAACAGATTTTTATGATATTTTCAATTCCAATCAAGACAGTATAGTAGGACTCACATTTATTCTCATCCCACATGAGATGATTCAAACAGTGGACAAAATACATGAAAAGTTTACAGACACCAGACCCAGGGTGTTAGAGGACATGGTACTTTAAGTGTGGGGATATGAATGCAGCGGCACCCAGGCTGGGCCCAGTGCACTGCTTGGGAGCCCAGAATCTCTTTGAGTTGATGAGTATCATAGAAAAGACTACATAAAATTAAAGCTGCACCAAAATGTTCTAGAAAGCTATGGAGAGTTCAGCAGAATAACTAGGACTTATTGTGTGGCAAGTCTATGAGTTTTCTGAAAGGAACTTACAAAACAACAACAGCAGCAACAAGCCACAGACTCAGCTACAGGGGAGATCTGCCAAAATGTAGGAGGAATAGGAAAATGGCCCACTGAAGGGCAGCCTGAAAGTGTCTTTAGCAGCAAGACCAATAGGCTTCATAGAAGATAACCAGGCAACTAAGCTAAGGGCAGATTTAGAGATGTTGAGCTAGGAATAAAAGTAAATTGGCAACTAAGTGGAGAGATTTAGAGATGTTG
This sequence comes from Mus caroli, assembly GCF_978045245.1. NCBI lineage: Eukaryota > Metazoa > Chordata > Mammalia > Rodentia > Muridae > Mus > Mus caroli. The sequence goes on along the minus strand of NW_028227267.1, from coordinate 16,163,578 downwards.
AGCTAGGAGTAAGGTAAGGGCACAATAGCCACAGCTTAGAAGAGCCCAGCCACAGAGATAATAAGGCAGTTTAAAAATGGTGTGTGTGTGTGTGTGTGTGTGTGTGTCTTTCATCTGTGGATCCAAGATAGCTCCTGGGTGGGCGTGTGCCTGTGACTTACCAAGAACTTAAAGCTGTGTAGCCAAAACTACCCGCTACAGTAGACAGTCACAGAGGAAATTAATGGAGGTCATATTCTGACCTCCACATGTCCCTGCACTGGTGAGCATACCCACACATTCACATGCGCAGACATATCAAAACGTTTACTTATAGACAAAGTTATTTGGGGATTTATATATAAGAGAAATGAAGAATAAATGAGGAAAAATAACTTTCAATCTTAAGGGTTTTTTTTTAATCAAAGTAATTTCCAATAGAACAATAGAGAGCATCCAAGGAAAATTCCACACAATTAAGATCAATTATAAAGGATTCGGTAGAGGAAGAAGAGCCCTGGTGTTATGGCCACAGGATCACCCAACAGTCCAAACGGGAAAACAATAAAGGAAAAAAAAAGCTTCAAACCCCATATTCTAGAAATTTTAGTACATAAATGGATCATAGACATAAATATAAAAGTATAAAACTCCAAAAGCCTCAGGAAGACAAAAATCCTTATGAACTTGAACTAGAAAAAAAAGTTCTTATAATTGATACTAAAATTACAATTCTATTTGCATCTCATTACAATGAAAAAGATTGCTCTATGAACAAAATCATTAAAGAATACTAAGACGAAATACAGTTTCTAGTCAAAATGAAATTACACTGTAATTTAATATCAAAAGAACGATGAAATTTAAAAATATTTAGAAATGAAATATTAAACATAGACATAATAAGAAGGTAAATAAATGAATATTTTAAACTTATTAAAAATTAAAGCTAAAAATCTAAAACTTAAAACTAAAACTAAAACTTAAAAATCTAAATTTTAAAGATGCAGTCTACAGCATTAGAACAAAAGTTATGAAAGTCTATAAGGAGAAGAGATATACCAAATCAATTACTTACATTCTCATGTTTAAAACCTTTAAAGAGACGAGAATATTAAATAAAATAAGTATGCAGCCATGAAACAAGAATAAAGAAAAGAATTAGTAAAGTTGAGAAGGGAAAATACCTTTGAAAGTACAATCTGTTTTAGTCAATAAGAAGAAGTCCATGTATATTTCTGTTCAGACTCCTTTCAGAAGAATGAGAGAAGAAGTACATTACCAATATCAGGAAGAAAAGTAACATCACTACAGACCTTATGGAAATTTAAAGGATAATAAAGAAATGCTATGAAAATTCTGTTAGGAATTTTTAAAACTAGGTGAAATAGAGAAAATAAAGTCTTAAAAATACAAAATATTAAAGTTTGTTCAAGAAGGAATGAGTTGCCTGAATATTGATTATACAGCTCAGAATATATATATATTGACTTTAAAACTTGCCCAAGATCAGGTACATAACAAGGGCATCCACTCTACCGCTGCTAGGAATTTTAACCATTACAATAAGGCAGGAAAGAAAATCAGTGCTCTACAGAGGACACTGTGAGAACCATCATCTTGTACACAGTGTTCCAAGGGACACTCCTGGCTCCAAGCAAGAGGGAATAAGCACACTTCATAGTACTTCTTTCATACATATAACTACAATCTTGAAACAAAATACATAATATGGCATCTTCTAATGATTATGAAAGATGACAGAAAGAGAAGGGGAGTCAGATGTACCCTGTTGTTTTGTTTGTTTGTTTGTTTGTTTGTTTGTTTGTTTTGGTGTGTTTGTGTGTGAGAGAGAGACAGAGACAGAAACAGAGACAGAGAGACAAAGTGAGTGTGTGTGTGTGTGTGTGTGCACATGCACTTGTGCTTATTTCCTATGCTTACATTCTATGTTCTCCATCTGTAAACCAGAGGAAAAATCCCCTTATGGAAAAACAAGAATAAAAACAGAGGACTTTTCATCAGAAACTATGAAAACAACAACAAAAATGGAAAATATTTATTTTTTTTACCCATCCATGGTAAAGAAAATAACACTTTTTCAAATCTAAGCTAACTCATAATTACCTGTAAGTCTATTCTGAACAAAATGCTCTTTGAGGAAAATAAAAACAATCTGTGTTAAATATTTAGAAATGAATGAAAAAGAAGTGTTAAAGGAGGTGTAAAGGCAAGATAAAACCTTTTGTTTCTGTCCTTTCATTGATCTAAAACATCATTTCTTGGTTAGTGTAATAATAGTGTAATATTGGTTGAGCAAATTAAGAATTTGAGATTTTGACAAGTGGTCTTTAAAGTTTCTAATAGGAAAAACATAGCTAGGAACTACTAGGATCGTTAAGGTGGTGGAGAAAGAAGACTAGGAGTGGGGCAAGAAGAGGCGTTGGGGATGGGGGTGAAAGACTCATACCTAAACCATCCCCATGGTTTCAGTTTGCTGTTACCTTGCCCTGTGCGTGTTGAAACTCCCTGCTTTGTAGCCTACATACTGCAAGGAACAAAGATCGCCATCACTGACCCATGCAAGCATCACCATTCTGTTTCTTTAAGTTAAGAGTCATAGTCAAGGGACAGTGAGATAGCTGTGTTGGTGAGTATAGTTGTTGACAAGCCTGACAGCAATCCCTGGAGTCTACATGGTAGAAAGAGAGGATTGACTCCTGCAAGCCATCTGCTGACCTCTACATATACCCCGATGTGCATATGTATGCACACACATGCGTGCTCACACACACACACACACACAGAGAATGCTTATAAAAACCCCAACAACCACTGTTGAAACTTTGCCAACGGAACATTTAAATCCTTCCTCATTAAGCAAAGAAATGATAAACCATTTTAGAACTAAGAACTAGTATTTATTAAAACACAGCTTTAAAGGAATAAAACACACACAGAAAAGACACTTGACAACAGAGGGCGTGCAAATAGCCTGGAGATGCTCAACTTCAGTTACCAGAGAAGGTACAAAGCAGGACCTCAGTGAGCTACTCCAGCCTCTGGATATTGCCTCTCAAGCCTAAAATAGTCGTGTAGTACCTGTTGTCAGGAGGAGCAGCTGAAAACTCCCATGTGCTGCTGCTGATGCGAACTGGTACTACCTACTGCTTTCAGGACTGTCTGGTGATGTTTACAGATGGAACACATAAAGTCTCTATGAACATGCAAAAACTACTAGCACTTGCCAAACAGAAATGTATAAGTGTGTCCGTTGATAAGCAGCTGTGTGAACTTCAATGAATTTTACCATTGGTAGACATCCATTTCTGTAAGATTCAACCAGAAGTTCTTCTGATGTGTTAAATGCTAGGGTAAATGGTACTTCTGGTGAACAGAGATAATAATGGAGATGGAAAAGGGGGCTTGAGTGTGCTGATAATTTAGCGTCTAGTTCCAGGTCTGTGAATACTGAGTATTCACTGAGCTGCACACTTACGAATTATGCACATTTCTAAATGCATGGTTAATAATTTAATTAAGAGACCCTCCCAAAAGCATACTTAATGACCTATTGCACATAAAATAAGAGAAAAGGGCTAAGAAGTTACCAAAGGTATTTCACATGTCTGGAATACAATCAAGAAAAGAAATGCAAGAAGAGAAAGGTATAAAGGAGACAGAGGGAGGCATTGATGTACACAGGAAAACAATTCCTTTTTTAACTGGATGTCCCTGGAGTATTCAGCTGGATATATATATATATATATATATATATATATATATATATGTGTGTGTGTGTGTGTGTGTGTGTGTGTGTGTGTGTATAAGCATCTGTGTGACATAGATGTATGCAGAGGCAATGAATGTCTATAAAGACCCAACCATTTTACAAATAGGGGTGGCTGAAGTTAGTGTCAGCTCCTTAGGAATTATGAGGAAAAAGTCAATGTTTGTCTGAAAAATATTCTATGAACCAATATACAAGGTTTGATGACCTAACCAACCCAACAGTACAGTATATATACCAAACACCTAAAGCTCATACCCAAGGCCTTTGATTGAGTAATGAAACTATTCACCATATTTGCTTCCCCCTCCCCCGCCCTCAGTTCTTGTGGACAAATGATCTTTGTGAGACCCCATGAGAATACAGTTAGGAAAGTTTCCTGGTTGCAAGAACATAAAAGTTTGCCTTATAAACAGTTTGTAACTCCAAAGCAGCAAGAGATTTATGTCTCTCTAAAGAAGGCCTTTTAAAAGCCAGCCTTTATCTCTGTCAAAAATGTGCTGAGTTCATTCACCACAGTAAGCAAGCCAAGAAAAGGCCACTTGAGACCTTTTGCTGAGGCCTAAGATGGACAGAGTCCCTGAGGCTAAGTAGAAAAGGGTGGAAGTGTATCAACACAGGACCAAAGGCAAACTGTGTTGTGTAGAGGTTTGGCTTTTGCTGATGTTGTTGCCTAGGTTATTTTTTTCAACACTTAGGGTTGAATAAACTGATTATAAGCCCAACTTTTAATTATTAGCATCATTTACTAGAGTTGTAGAAAGAAGGAAGAAAGCAAGAGACCATGACAGCCCATGTGAGTTTATAAAATGGCCCATCTTTTCTTCAGGAATCCATCCCAACCTGGTGAGCACTTAGCTACAAACCAATATTCTTCTAACTTAAATTGTTCCAGATATAGAAATGAGAGCATCTTTGACTTCTCCACCTACTTCATTATCTAGCTCATCCCCACATTTGCAACATTAGGCCTCTGTTTCATAGATGAAACCTCTTATTCCTCAAAGCATGTGTGTTGGGGATTTTTATCTACTTGTCACAAGTTAAAGTTATTTGGGAAAAAGGACTCTCAATTGAGAAAATATTTCTGTGAGATTGGCCTATAGGCAAGTATCTTAGGATTTCCATTGTTGTGAAGAGACACCACGATCAAGTCAATTCTTATAAAGGACAACATTTATTGTGGCTGACTTACAGTTTTGGAGTTTCATTCCATTATCATTAAGGCAGGAAGCATGGCAGTGTCCACACAGACACAGTGTTAGAGAAGGAAATGAGTTCTACATTTTGATCCAAGGGCAGCCAGAAGGAAGTTCTCTTCTGTATGCAGCTAGAAGGAGAGTCTCTTCTACACTCCATGGAGCCTAAGCAAAGGGTCCTCAAACCACCCCCACAGTGACATACTTCCTCTAACAAGGTCATACCTCCTAGTAGTGCCACTCCCTGGGCTAAGCATATTTAAACCACCACATCAAGTCTGTGATGCATTTTCTTGAATCTGCAAGGGCCTAGTGGATTATGGGTAGTACTACCTCTACCAGGTAAGAAAGCAGGCTAAGAAAGCCATGAAGAGCAAGCTAGTAAGAAGCATTCCTCCACGGCTTCTGTTTCAATATCTGCTTTCAGGTTTTTACCTTGAGTTTTTATCCTGACTCCTCTCACTGATAGAGGGAACCTGAAAGTTGGAAGCTTAATAAGCCTTTTCCTTCCAAAGTTGCTTTGGCCACCATGTTTTTTCATGCCTAATTCAGACATGTGACTGTCCAATGAGGATGACCTTAGCTGAGACTCATAGCAGTGGGGATATGGAACCTGAAGAGGCAACTTCCTGTAGCAAGGCAGGACTCCCAGTGAAGGGATAAGTACACCAAAACACCCATAAAACTTTGGACCAAAAATTTGTCCCACCTACAAGAAATGCAGAGACAAAGATGTAGCAGAGATTGTGGGAATGGCCAATCAATCAACTGGCCTAGCTTGAGCTCCATTCCATGGGCAAGTACCAATCCCTGACACTATTAATGATACTCTGCTATGCTTGCAGACAGGAGCCTAGCATAACTGTCCTCTGAAATGCTCTACTCAGTAGCTGAATGAAACAGATGCAGAAACCCACAGCCAAACATTGGATGGAGCTCAAGAACTCTATAGAAGAGTAGGGAGAATGATTGAGGGCCCTGAAGGGGATAGGAACACTACAGAAGACCAACAGGCTCAACTAACCTGAACACTTGGTGACTCTCAGAGCCAGAGCTTCCAACCAAAGAGCATACATTGTCTAGACCAAGGCCCCCGGCATATATGTAGCAGATGTGCAACTCAGTCTCCATGTGATTGGAACAAGTCTCCTAATAACTGGAGCAAGGGCTGTCCTTAAAGCTGTTCCCTATCTGTAGCTTTTCTTCCCCAGCTGAGCTGTCTTGTCTAGCCTCAGGAGAAGATGAGCCTAACCCTACATGCACCAAGGTGGTAGGCTACACAGGGAGCCCTTACCCTTTTAAAGGAGAAAGGACAGGGGTGAGGAGAGGAACTCTGTGAGGGGGTACCAGGAAGGGGAGACAGCAATCAGGATTTAAAATGAATAAATTAACAAATTAATGGAAAAAAAAACACAACATGGTTGACTATAGACATGTGTCATTGTAAATTATTATGATATTATATTTTCCTGGGTTCTACCCATGCAAGCTAAACTGCTCAGTAAAAAAGACAGTGCTACATTGAGCTCAAGAGGATACAAAGATCTATAATGTATGTACATGTAGGATATCCAGGCTTGCTAAATCCCATGCAGGGAGTTTCCACTGAAGAAGGAATCTGTCATGCCATTGAATTGGTTGTTTTATATCATCTAGGCAAAACTGACCAGAGACAAAATGATTCTTGGAAAGATTAATACATTCACTTTATCCCTTGTATGAAATCCTGCATGGCATCACTCATAAATGACGTGAACAGAAGGAAGCTAACACACCCATGTAAACACTGGACCAAAGAGGGTGAAGTGGCACAGTGGGTAGCACTTTCAAATTTTTCCAGCTCTAACATGCCATGATTTTAGAAGTGATTACAATTTCTATTACCTGCCAGTAATTCTGTCAGACAGAATACTAAAAGACCAGGCTAGTGCAGTATGGTAGTGATATCACTTGAAGAGCATAAAGGGGCATCAAAAACAGAGAGAGGCTCTTCACCAGTCATCCTCTCACAAGGCTGTGTTTTAACAAAAAAAGTTGAGGAGGGAGAAGCCAAAAAGGAGGCATGACATTATCATAGAATTTTTCTCTCATAACCTCTGTGAGATGATTTTCTCATCTGCAAAGTCGAGATAGTTACAATTGACCTAAATGATTGACGGGAACATTAGATTAAACAACGGAGGGACTGAGCTTAGAATTTTACTCCGACTCATCAGACTCTTTGGGAAGCATAATTGTTTTGCCACAGCCCTACTGAGTTGGCAATTTCTTAACGAGTCCCTTAATAACCAGAAGTAAAATAAGTTAAAGCAATAATCACCTAAATTTCAGGAGACCAATTAATGGAAGAGAAGCAGAGGCAAGGCATTTAAGGTTTCCAGGGGGTATATTATTAGTCTAAGGAAACAAAATGTGGGATAAAAATCCCCAATTGCCATAGGCTCTTCATACTCTTCCTTTAAGGTCACAGAATAAAACAAACAGATTTTGCTGAAGAACACATGCTATTCTGAGTGCTTCAGATTAGGCTGTAGTGCAGCTCTTACCCATCTACTGGGGTTCCTCTGGAACATACAGAAGGAGGCAGCAAATCTTTATTGTGCAGGGCTTCCTTGAGCACCTCAGAGCATCAAAGACTCCACAGCTCCCTCCCATTGTCTGTGAGACCAGGAGTGCCTATCACCCTTTACCATACAGTGCAGAATAGGGACTCAAGATTCCTTAGTAAGAAACTGAAAAGAAAACCAGGGTGGCAAAATCATTCCCTTCCCGGACCTTCTGAGATGAAGCACAGGGCCCAGGGAGCCTGCACAGGTTCCACACCCAGCAGCCTGACTCTTGGGGGGAAAATCCCACTGCCACTCTAAACAGCGACAATTCCCCTTCTCTAAGGCACAATTCCATGTAGCTCCCTTAAGAGCACCCTAGTTCGAGGAAACTGAGGACCAGAAGTAAGCAGAGTGTCTAAATTCATTGTTGAGAAAAGGTAAAACTCATTTATGGTTCCACTTCGGTCTTTAGTTTAGTTTTGTTTTTTTTTTTTTAATTAATTAGGTATTTTCTTCATTTACATTTCCAATGCTACCCCATATGTCCCCCAAACCCTCCCAACCTCCCCTTCCTTAGTTTTTTATTAAAAGCCTTACCAAGACACGGCAAACCACAGAAATTTTATTGTGTTAGCATATTTTGCCCATGGTCTTTTCTACTGGATATATTTCTAGCCGGTGTTTTCAAGATTCTTTCTCATGGTAGCCTATTTCAGTACTTCACTTTCTGTCAGTTCAGACATACTACTATATACATATACCACATTTTATTTATCCACCTATCACTAGTTAAGATATTTGAGTTACTTCTACTTTGAGACTCTTGTGAGCAATGTTGTTAGAACATTCTTGTAGAATGGTTTCATTTGTGTGTGGACATGTTTTCCATTCAACTGGGGATAAACTTAGGTGTAGAACTAGTCATATAGTAACTTGATATTTAATGACATGGAGACTGCCAGGGTCTTTTCCAAAATGACATCACCACTTTATAGTTCCAATAACAATGTATAAGGTTACAGATAACTCCATAGCTTGTGTCTGATCCTTTGTTATAGCTCCCCTACTGGAGCTGAAGTAGTAATATCTCTGGTTTTGATTTACATTAACATGAAAGCTAAAGGTGTTGAGCCTATAGTAAAGTTTATTAACCAATTGTGTGTCTTCTATGGGAAAATATCTATGCAAATCCTTAGACCATTTTTTAAATTAGATAATTGTCCTTTTACTATTGGTTTATGTATTATTTACACACATTAATTTATCATATATTCACAAAACTTTTCTGGCTCTGAAGTCTTTTCATATTACTGATGGTATTCTTAAAATTACTTGATTTTATATCCTCCCAAGAGCCCCTTACAACCTCTATCCTATATTTTAACTCTAAGAATTTTCTTACTCCAAATGTCTCTAGTGAATGGAATTGTATAATTATGTTTTTCCATTTATAATAATTGATATATGCTATAGTGTGTATTTATTTAGCATTCCACTTTCTGACTGAATAAGATTCAAAGAATTACATACATATTCTCTAAACTGTAAGGGATATATATGTATACATATATAATGCACATATAAACACAAAGGCATACACATTTCTCTATTATCTATTACTGCATTTTTATTCCATTTATCAATTGATGGACATATGAGTTGTTTCTGCCTTCTAGCTATTGTTCATAAGGCTGCTATGAGCAGTGGCACAGAAATAAATATTATTTCTGTCCTTATTTTAAATTCTTTTTGATCTCTACCTAGACATGAAATTGCTGAACTGTGAAATAATTCTAGTTTGTCTACAATGGCTTTTTAAATGAGTAGGAAGAAGTAACATATGCATTTAAATTCTCTTCTATTGCTCTATAATACCCTCAATAGTGTTGTGTGCTTATTCTTGTTTTAAATTTATGCCTGGGGTCTTTGGCTCCTGTCTCAAACAACTTCTCTTACTATTTCTTGGGAGGCAAGTTACTCTGAAACTTCTTGTTTCTGTTTACCTAGAAATATCTGTATCTCACCTGCATATTTTAAGGATAGTTTTGCTGGATATAAAATCAATGACAGTAGTTTACTTTCAGTGCTTTGAGCATGCCATCCAACTGGTTCCTATCCCCAGTGTTTCTGCCAAAAAGTTATTCTACAGTGAGAGAAGGGATGCACACTTACTACTTCCAGACTTCCAGCTTTACTTCTTGAGGTAATGAAAGTGGTTTTGAGATAGATGCTGAAGGTAGCTGCATGATATTGTGAGTATCATTAATGTCACCTAGTTGCTCATAGGCTGCAGTCGTTTTGGATACTTGAGGTTTGTGATGAACCTAGGATAGTTCTTTCTTTCTTATTAGCTAACGCTTTCTGCAGTTTTATTTTTTCTGGTAAACTAAAATTCGATTAGTTCTTTCCTCTCAATTGTTTATTGCCAAAAATCTCTATTCTATAAGAGAGTACTAGCCTTGAGGCTTCCCATAGTATTCCAAAGAAATAATGTTCATCTGAGGGCAATATAAGAACTTTCTGTTTTTGTGAACTTCTCCACATGCCTCTCCCAGAGTAGAACTTCCAACCAATAATCAGGGGTGAAAGTGATGGGGCTCCATTATTCTTAGCACGTTTCATCTGGAGTGATACTTATATTCCAGGAGTGGGAGCTTAATAAAGTAAAGGAGCACAGACCTCTTGGCTGCTTTACCAAGAGCTGGTCCTTTTCAATTCAGAGGTGGCCACAGAAATACACTGGCAGCCTGTCTGCCAGATAAGATATTAGATCTCTTCACTGGGAGCTGAAGGGAGAGGGATACACATCTTCTTAGCTGTACTTGGCCCTAGCAGAGCATCTACTAGCTAAAAATTGGGGTGGGAGGAAGGAGGATGGGTTGAGTCCTTGAGTTTTATTTTGGAAACTTCACTAGTCACACTTGTTTCACTAAGGTGATCACCATCACGTTGGAATATGGTCTCTCCATGACACCCCATGCAGTGTTTTGATATCCTATGGAGAAGATAGAATGCATTCTGGGTACTCTCATGGTATCTTTGGGATACATTTCAGAATCAGGAAACCCTTCTGTGTTCACTTACTTTATGTGAGAAGTTTAATTTTCAAATCCCTATAGTGTTTCCCAAACACGTGCTTCACTTAAAGGAGAGCTGTTGTCTAGAGTATATACCTGAAGATGATTAAAAAGTAGTAAAAGCAACTGAACTGCCTAATTAAAAACTCCCTGCTGAATCATCCCTCACGTGAAATAAATGTGGTTTGGGGCTGTGCAAGGTTCACAGCTTTCCTTATGACTATTTAGAAGGGCCTCACTCTGCAATGCTTAAAAGCATACAATAGCTTAAATAAAACAGAAATCTCCTTCAACACTCCCCCTGAAGGGTCAGCAATTATTAATGAAACATACGCCGCCCAACTTGCCAGCCAGAGATGAAAAGACATTTGCTCCAGAACAATCTCCCTCGCTCAAATAAAAGAGATGAAGAAGGAAATTAAATTCCCAAAGAAATAAATTTTGACTGAAGTGAGAAATCACTCTAAGAAGCTAATTTAAGGCAGATGAAATTAATTTGGGTGACATTTATTCTATTTAGCAAAAAATAGTGACAAAACATATAGTCGCTCTGTGAGCCAGAGATAAGAGGCGAGTAATTTAAGGCTGGGCATAGCTGCCGTCTACAGCGATTTAATCCTTCTGCTACATGTCCCTTGTGACCTATCATTAAAGGTTTAAAGTAAAACTGACAATTATTATTAGCTAGTAATTGGATTTTGGAGATTCGGTATAAAGTTAGGATAATTTAAATGACTGTTGACATTGGAAAGATTATGTAAACGCTCCAAATCAGCTGAATTTATCAATTTATTTAGTCTTATAAAATGGAGTACACATACCCTGCACAAGAAAGCCAGCAGAGTGGTACTAGCTTTCTAAGAATCACCCTCAGGGAGCCAGCAAAAGCTGGGGCTTAGATTTCCTGAAGGAAAACAGCCACATGGGCATGCCAAATGTCTGCCAAGGAAGGGGCTTCCAGTACCCAACTTGGAACCTTCCACACAGACCCAGGCAAGGTGTACCTCAGAAATTCACAGCATTCCAGGAGGGAAAAAAATGTCACAGGCCACTAATTCATGATAGAGATTTTTAATCACAAAAACTGAGATTCAGAAACTAAAGATGGTATCAAAACACATGACCCTCATTGTATATCTCTGGAAGTGTCCTCTAGCTGGAGTAAATCTAATGAGACTTTACTCCATAAATACTGACACAAACCCAGCCTGCCCCTGTGTCCAACCGTAAGCACCAAGCAAAATTGGATTATTTAGAAGAATGCTTTACAAAATTAGTTCTGCTTAGAAGGCAATTGCATTAAAAGCAGGAGCAACATGGTGTCTTCACCAGCTGCAGCAGAGCCTACTGTTAATAGCCCTCACCCTTAAATGCCATCTTAAAGGTAAAGTTTAGCTTCATTGTGAAATCATTATGTCTCCAGTCGTATGCACTCAGTGGATGTTACCTCAAAATTCCCCTCAACTCAATGTTCTAGGCAAAACTTCCACTATATTTTATTAAAGAATTGAAGAAATATAATCCATGGTATCTGTAACTTAAAAAGATGTTTTAACCCTTAAAATATTCATACTTTTAACACTGTAATCCCACTTCTAAAATCACTCATCAAGGATTAATTAGGGATCTGTGCTTATATTTAGAGGGTAGTAGGTTTTGCTTGTTTGTTTTTTGATTTTGGTTTTGAGGTTCTTTTCTTTAAGAGTATGAGCTGGTGCTGATGCTGGGGAGATGACTCAGAAGATAAAGTCTTGCTGTACAAGAGTGAGACCCTGAATTCAGATTCTAGGTGTCCATGCAATGCCAGTGGCAGCAGCACACATATAATCTTATCATTTCTATGCCAAAATAGAAGTCAGAGCTAGGAGAATCCTTAGACACTCATAGGCTATCTAGCCTGGTATATGTAATACAAAACAAGAGATCTTGACTCAAAAAAGGTGGAAGCTAAGCACTGACTTCTGAGCTTCATACACACAGAGAGAGAGAGAGACACACACACACAGAGAGAGAGAGAGAGAGAGAGAGAGAGAGAGAGAGGCCGACAGACAGACAGACAGAGACAGAGACAGAGACAGAGAGACAGAGAGGGGGACAGAGAGATACAGAGACAGAGACAGAGAGACACAGAGAGACAACAAGAGAGGTCTGGGGTGATATTTTGGAACATTCTTAGGATACAGTAAATTGTGCAGACATTAGACTCCATGATCCAGAACAATGAACTAACTATCTCTCTCTCTCTCTCTCTCTCTCTCTCTCTCTCTCTCTCTCTCTCTCTCCCTCTCTCTCTCCCCTCTCTCTCTGCATGTATATATATATATATATACATATATATATATAATTTTTGATCATATATGTAAATGTCTTTTATTTCCATAGATGAAGTGATGAGAGCTGTACCCAAGCAGTGTGAATACATGGCTTAGATTGGGCCCAGAGCATTTCCTTCTCTGTTCTAACTATCCCTAGGCCTAGGCCTGGAAGCTTCTAGCCTCCATACAATCTGATCTTCTAAGCTGACTGATTCAGCCTAGCCTTTCTTGGCTTCTGTCTGAATTGTTCTGCTTGACTTCATACTAAATTTGGCAATATGTTCTAATCTTCTAGCATCTCCTCATTCTCTGGATAGTTTTATCTTCACCTGTATCTAACTTGTTCTTTTTATAATCTGTCTCTGTAAAACTCTGCCATTAAAATTGCCCCATACCACAGCACCTTTATTTTTCTCTTTTGCTGTTAAGTAGCTACTTTTTCTCTGCTTTTTTGTGTGATTGGGCATATCCTATCTCAGACTTATTCTGTCAAGTCTTTCTCTGATTTATCCATTTGTCTGCCCTTCAATTAGATGTCATTTTCAAATATGGTGGCTTCCTTCTACAAACTAACCTTTCCTTCACTCTTAGGGATTAAAGGTGTGCATTAAGGGCATGTCTGTATTCCAGCCAGATCATACTGTAATCTGGGCATATTTGCATCCTGGCCAGATCATGTCTTTGGATGCACTTGCCAGATTAGTCATTTGATTGAATTAAAATTCATAGATAGATAGATAGATAGATAGATAGATAGATAGATAGATAGATCAACTGCTAAGCAATAAAAAGCAAGGCAGGATATAACATTTTTAGAAGCTGAAGGGGGTGTACTATGTGCTGTGATACAAGGATTCTGATTTCTGATGAGCAGTTTGCTTTTCTCCTTTGCTAGCACACACCTGTTAGCTTCTGTCTCCACACAGCACCATAGTAAGAAGTGAAAGCTGTCAGGGTTGTTCCTCTGGCTCCCCCATATTCACAGCACCAGGTCCATTGAATCTGCTCTGGTAGCAGCCACTGGAGCAGCTCACTCCTCAGTGATCTGGTACTAATCCTGAAAACTCTTTGCTGAACTTCCAGGTCCAGATTTTACTTCCTTTCCTGTTGTGCCTCTCAGGACATGGTGCCAGCTTTGTACAGAGATCCTCTCTGTTATTTCAATGTGCCTTCTCTTTCTGGCCAGCATTGTTGTGGGCCAACCAATCTCCATAAAGTCATATCTTGTGAGGTTCTGATTTTTTGATGTACTTTTCTACTTCTTGTTCAATGTTTTTTAATTTAAATTTTGTAATTGGCATACATGGTTTTAAGTTTCATTGTAGCATTGGGGGGGGGGGTTGAGACAGGGTTTCTCTGTGTAGCCCTGGCTGTTCTGGAACTCACTCTGTAGACCAGGCTGGCCTCAAACTCAGAGATCCGCCTGCCTCTGCTCCTGAGTGCTGAGATTAAAGGCATGTGCCACCACACCCAGCTTTCATTATAGCATTTTAAAAATCAAAAACAAAATGTCTTTGTTCATTCTCTGCCTGCCCTCCTTCTCTCCTGACCCACTAATGCCAATATCCTATGAAGTATATGTTATGTGGAGGTGGTGTCTATAAGGCACCATAAGATCAAAGAAAGTCATTGGATTAGACTCTAATCTCATTAATTAATAAAGTCATACTCTAATCTCATTAGTGGTATCCTTATTTTAAAAAGTGGGGGGAGGACTTGAACACATATTCCCAGAGAGAAGACCATGAGCATGAGAGGATGGCCAGCCCTACAGAGAGGCTTTAAACAGAAATCCCTCTCACATCCTCTCAGAAGGAGTTGATCTCCTGAATAACTTGGAGTCGCAGCCTTCACAACTGTGAGAAACTAAGCCACATTGTCTGTGACAGTAACATACCTGAGCAATTTTCATATTGAACTATTTTTGTCAGGAGAAATTACATGGTAGTGCCCAGATGTGTTCTTTGGAGACAGATGCTCACAGCTGGCCTTGAGGGTTGTTCTGGATAGACCCTTGATGTGCCCTTATGATGGTCACTTGCATGAAGATCAACCAGAACATTGTTGAGGTTGACTCTATTTCTTGGACTCAGAAGGATGAGGAGCTACTGTCCTTGCTACCAGCTATTAATTAAGGCTTCAAGGACAGTGGGGCAGGAGATGAGGCTCAGGTATACTTACAGAAAGAAACACACTCTTTCTCTCTCTCTCTCTCTCTCTCTCTCTCTCTCTCTCTCTGTCTCTCTGAGGACTTAAATTTTCAGTTCAAGTTTTTTCTGAGTTTAATTCATGGAGTTCATAGTCATACAACTGCAGATGCTGCTGGTAGTCCCTAAGCCTTATCTTAGGCGACAGCCTGACGGCTTGCATATGTGAGATCACAGTAGCACAATGAAATCAGCAGTTTCTATCAATTGCTCTGAGAAAGAGAAACTCTACTGGATTCAAATGACCAACTACACCCCAAAATTTAAAGTATGTGTGGGGAGGGTGCCAGTCAGAAGAAACTATGATTCCACAGGTTGATTTCCCCTCCCATACAGCTTGCTGAGGAATGGAAATGCCAGATAAAATATTTCATCTAATTTTAATGTCATAAATGAAAATATCCTAGAACAGACTGATAGATCATGCCCACTGTCTTGTCTACAAAAACAGACTGATGCCAGTGTTGACTACTCTCTTCTCTTTGCCTCTGACAAGCAGTTCTATTTGAGCATTCTATGGGCCAATGTTAATGCTTTCCATGTGTTCACTCGTCAATTAAAATCCAATGAAATATGGAGAAGGGCTGACCCATGGCTAAGGCCAAGGTGCAAACCCCATGTCCCCTTTCTCTGGTGTATGCCTCCCAAGAGATCATCATCTACACACAGTGCTAAGGACGGACACACACAGAGAAGAAGCACATCCATTCCCTATGATGCCAATGAAGAGATGAGGACAAAGAGACAAAATAGAAACCTAGAGATTATGCAAAAGTCATATTTTGCCTCATTCTGGTTCCATATTGCTTTAGATGGAGTTGCTCATTGGGAAGTTATGGGGGGTGTTTGAGATTATCTCACTCTCCTGCCTCTATCCTTCTTTTTTTGCTAAAAGGGCTTCACAATCATATGGAGGTGCAGAGGAAAAGATAGCCCATTTGTAAAGACAAACAAGCAGGCCTGAGTTTGTGCTGCACAGGTGCTGAGTGGTTGTACCTTTCCCAGCATTCACCCAAGGCCCCCAGACCTCTCATCAGGAAAACCATCTCAACTGTGGAGCACCTTTTCTAGGTCCTTTGCTGCACGTGTGTTGGTTGTGAACCAAGCTATGCCAATATCCCGCACATGCCCACCCAAGCCTCCTATGGGTAGCCCCTACTCTTCCAGTTTATCTTGTCATCTTTATCTACAACTAAGTCTAGTTTTTCCTTCAAGACTCAGAAAAGACATCATGTTTCCCAGGAAGCTCTCACTACCTTTCCTCTATGCTCCTCACCAGCCCAGTATGTCTCCAGCTATGACACACACATATCTGCATCAGAACCTTCTACACAAATGGAGTCACTGATGTGTCACACCAACACCCCCCTACTATGGACTCCTATAAAGGAGGAGATGCTCATATTTGTCTTGCATTCACCTTCCACCCTCTGCTTAGAAGGATGTAGGTACACCATGCTTGACAAATAAATGTTCACTAAGGACTATCCATCAAGATGCTCAAAGTGCATTTCTCAAAGCTTCTGAGAGGGGAAAAAACTATCAACACCAATTATTTTTTAAAGAAATAGAAGAAAATCTTGTTCTTTTATATGTACCTTTGCCCAGAAAGGGAAACAACCTTCCCACCAAATTCACCAAAATATGACAAAAGAGTGGAGTAGATCTGTAGCTGTCTATACAGGCATTACAGTTCTGTTCCTTTGAGCCACCCCCTCCTGTATCCAGCAATCCTCTTCACTGGGTCTCTGAAGTTTATTTGATCATTTGCTCAGGTACACTAAGGCTCCCACTGAAAAGAGCGTTGTTTTGCCCTGGAAGAAATAAATTACAAAGTGAGCCTGTCATCACACTGAATCTGAGTACCCATCTCCCTGCTGATGGAGGGAAGTCTCCTCTGGTCTGCTGGGCTGAGGTCCCTTAAGATTCTGGTGGTTACTAAAGCATCCCATAAACTTTGGTGTCAGGAAGCGGCCCCTTCAGGTTGATAGCCTTGTCTTTTGATTTATTGTCATCTCTCTTCCCCATGTTTCCAACAAAATTATTGGGCCCTGTTTGCAGCTCATCTTACTGTTGTTGGCTATTCTCCCTGGGGAATCACATCTGGATCACAATGACAGCACTAAAGTTGAGGCCCAAGGATTGCTGGCTCCCACAGCTCTAGGGCTCTTCTGGAGCTTCCTCTGGGAAGACACAAGGGCTGATCAGTAAAGGGCAGTTTGGAGGGAGAAGGCCCGATAGCTATCCCAACCTGTAGCCAGCTTAACCAAGGGCCTAGTGAGCTAATAACAAATCAATCCTAAGAGATCTTTTCTAGGGTCCTGAACTAATAACTTGCCAGCTTTATGCATTCCCGCGCTGTGTGCTGTCTCAGCTGGGTGGAAGGAATGAGGCACTTGTGAGGTTATTGAGCACAGCATCTGCACAGGCAAACAGTGGGAAGTGATTTAGCAGCCACACAGGTGTTTTCTTTAATTACGCACTATAGGGAGTGCTTGCTGAGCTCCACACCCCCACTGTTCCCGTGTGCTTTCCTGGTCATCCCTGGCAGGATGTACTGAGTAGCTGGAAAGAGTTTGGGGCTGGCTGAAGCATTTCTTAGTAGACAAGAGACTTGAATTCTTTCACCTGGGTCTACTTAAAAGGCAAGAAAAATGCCACTATGCTTAGGCACAGACAGTGCAGGGATGTCAGGAAATCTGTGTGTCTCTGGGAGAATCTCAGTTCTCACTCCTCGACTTGGACACAGCTAGGACAGTCAGCTATCTTACACAACCCCAAAACAACTTGAACTGATAGATATGTGAAGATCTGGGAAATGAGGATGAGTGTAGGTCTCCTGGACAGTAGGCCTTTAGGCCTTTTTACAGGGGGCCCTGCTAACTACTGGTACCCATCTATGGAAAGAATAAGGCTTATTCTATATTCCCAGTGTATATGAAGGTGAAGTACATTTGGATCTAAAATCATAATAATTCAGATTTCATTCCCAAGGCTAGTTCCAGGAGATCCTTATATCCTCCTTTTCAAGCATCCAGCTCTTGTAAAACAAAAGGCAGCTTCTGATGGAGCAGAGCTCTGATGTCCAGGTAAGAATGGGTAGCACCCTTTGAGTATGGAGGAAAGCTCACAACAGACAGTGTTCATCAGAAGGCAGAACCTCTCCTGGTAGTTGTAGAAGTTCCTGGTTCTTTAGGGTCATAGGTCTCTGTTCTCTTTACATTAGATTCTTTATTTCACAAGGTTTGACACACTCAAAACATACTACCAGGTTCCAGTCTTAACACACTACTGGTGGTGAAAAATACTTTCTGGCCACCAATGAGTATGATGCCATGCCTCTATATTTATTATGAGGTATCTTTGAAGCAACATCCTGTGAACACCAACAGGTTGCTATGGAAATCTGGGTACTCATAGCCTGCTACCTATAACCTGTGTGAAAACAGGATACATTTTTCAGGATAGTTAATTAGAATCTAATCAGTGCTGTCTCCATTTGAGTGAGGGAGCCTCTAAAGATGTCCCGTTGGGTAGGGCTTTTAGAGAAAGACTTAAACAGGCCTCCATCATACATTGTGACAATAGTGTGCCATGGAAGTATGTTCTCATGGAACTTCACTGTTCCATACAATCCAAGCATACCTCCACTCTTTCCATGATAATGTATGTTTGAGAGAATGTGATAGTGAACATGTGGCCCTTTGAGTTTTATATTATGTTCTGAATAGTTTTAAACACAAACACTTACCCTCCTGCCATCTGTGAAGAAGATGTTCTTGTCCCTGTTTTAATAATGAATGCATGGGAACTTAAAGGAATTAAGGAAGGTCCCCAAGATCATAATAATAAAAACACCAGAGCAGAATGGGAACATGGGTTTTATTACTCTAAATATAGGACCTTGGGCAAATTGCTTCCTTTCAGAGTAATCATTAAATGTGGTTCTTCCTCTATGGATGGGAAGAGGAGGTTGCTGTGCAGTATGTTGCAGGGCCAACAAACACAAGAGCCTTCCTTTGGGGATGTTAGAGAATGAAGAGACTAAAAGTACCAGGTGATTTTCAACTCTCCCAACATACACTGCCCCATGTTTCCTTAGTTATTGCAATTCCTATGATACTATTCACCTGCCCTGTGCTTGGCCTTCTAGGAGATAGTGGGAAAGTTCAATGTTGTTCCTAACAGCAAGACTCTTGCTACTCATAAGGGAAAAAAGCAAAGCCATAGGAAATAAGCACAGGGATTCCTGATGAACAGTAGCTATTTCTATCATGAGTATTAACTAGGGAGAAGCTGGTAGAACAGTCAACATAATCGTGGTGTCATACCAGAGTAATGAAAAGAATTTACAATAAAGCTGAAACTATCCAGAGATCCTAACATAACTGTCTTAGTCAGTTATTGTCTTCTCTGGCTGTGAAGAGACAGTCTGACCACAGTAATTCTTATAAGGAAAATTTAATTGGGACTGGCTTACAGTTCAGAGGTTTGGTCCATTGTCATCATGACAGGAATCATGGTGGTATACAGGCAGACATGCTGCTGGAGAGGTAGCTGAGAGTTCTACATCCAGATCCCATAGACAGCAGGAAGAGGGAGAGTCACTGGGCCTGGCTTGAGTGTCTGAAGCCCCAAAGTCCAACATCCAGTGACACAATTCCTCCAACAAAGCCACATCCACTCCAATAAGGCCACATCTTCTAACCCCTGTCAAATAGTACCACTCTCTAATGACCAAGTGTTCAAACATTTGAGGTGACAGGTGTCATTCTTACCCAAAGTAACACAGTAACTAATGGAGGATGGTCCTTTTCCCTGTGGTCCTGGATTAACAATTAAGTGGTAGAAATACAGTATTTTGAGTCCTAGACATACTTAATCAGAGACTTTACGTATGGAGAACAGTTTCACCATCTCCAAAGTGTGATGGTAATTCTAATACATGCTGAAGTTCTGAAAATACTGACAAAGGGTGCAACTTCACCACCAGGGCTGAGTTTGTTGATTGCTTGGAAACTCTCTTGTTAACTTGACTGTGCAATAAAGTTTGACAACCACAGATATAGAAGACAAGAAAGACTGGCCTTAAAGGTAGATGTCACAGATCAACATCTAAATAGGAGATTTCATTTTTGGATTAAGAGTCTATTATGTTGTATGTTTTCCCAGCCCCCCAAACATAAGCTCTTCATCTCCTTAGGAGCTCACTGCAAAATCTGAGTTACATTCTCATTGCTTTGATAAAAATGCTTTGCCAAGAGCAACTTAAGGATAAAGGGCTTATGGTTCCAGAAAGAGACAGTCCATCATAGTGGGGAAGACATAGCAGCAAACAAGATAGAAATGGTGGTAGCAGCAAACAAGATGGAAATGATGGCAGAAGAAGGAGGCTGGCTGGCCACATTGTATCCACATTTGGAAAACAGAGAACAATTAATCAGGAAATGAAACCAGACTATAAAGCCTCGAGGCTCACCCACCATGACTCACTTATGCCATGGAGACTCAACCCTGCCCCTAAGGAGTCCATGTCCTTCCCAAACAGTGCCAGTGTCAGGAAATTAAATGTGCAAATTCTTGAGCCTACAGGGACAATTCACAATTGAACTACAACACAAAGAGAGTGCCCAGTGAACATCCATTGACTATGATTTCTGACTGCTTAGAGGGTAGACAACTGTGAGTTACATCTTTCCAGAACAGGCCTGTGGGAACAAAGCCCAGCAGAACAATAGGGGAGGGAAGGAGGGAAAGTCGGGTGAAGCAAGAAGCACCTGAGCTACAGGCAAGCATCTCAAATGCTTGCCTAACAGCGGCCCTCTTCTCTCACATCCCTACTCTCACTCCACCACACACACTGCGGTGGCACCAAAGCACGTAAAGCATTTATTAACCAGCATGAAATCCATTTAACGCTTCTCTGGATGCACTAATTAGCTTTTGTATTTGGGGGCACAGCAAAATGCAGAACAGAAAGGCAAAATCCAGGGTTCATTAACATTCTGTGTAACAATTCCGATTTCTCCATGAGGTCCTGAACTATACCTCCATAGACAGTCCTGAGTGGTGGAGAAAGTTCCTTTTAGATGGGATGAAGGGGGGAGAGGAGCTTTCAAACACTGGAGTCAAAAATAATAAACACTGGTTAATGTGCTATCTATCTGTGGGACTTTACCCTCATCTACAAAGTTCCCATTTCCATTAATAAACATCTCCAGGAACATTATAATTCCTTTGGAAAATGAAAAGTGCTTGGCAAGGAGATTTTGATTTCCAGCCAGCCCTTATTTGGTCCTGTGTGCAGAGGATCTGTTAAGCTTCATGCAATTAGTGGGCCAAGACGAGCACTGAGCAGGGGATATTTTTTAGTTCATTGAATCATACCAAATCTGAGTCTATTTACCAAAAGGAATAAGAAGTATGTGTCTGGCTAGGCTCTTAGTAGGGGCCAGAGGAAGCCTTGACATCTCACTGACTCATTGCTATTTTGTCTTGACACTTGGAATTCACCACCAGAAGAGTGGCAGACTGCAAAGTCTCAGGCTAGGTTTATAGAAAGGCTGGGGAAAATGGCTTCATAGGTGAGTCAAGCCAAAGAAGTCACAGAATTAGGCCAGGAGCAGCTGTGTGCCTGACTAGACAGCCATTCTCCAGTGTGATGATCATAGGACATGTGCACCTGGTGTAGAGTTGAGGCTGTTTCTTAAAGGTGTGCACACAGATGATTACGTCCTGATACATCAGTCATTTAAGAGAGACAAATCAAGCTTCCCCCAAACCTATCCATTCCTGGGTCTGAATATCAATAAATACAAGTGTTATGTTGGTTCTGTTATATGTCCATTATAGTAAGATGGCCAAATCAATTGACTAACAGAATTTGACTAAAGTATCAATACACTTGTCTCCAAATAAGCTATCAATAAGCCATTTTTATTCATCTAAATGTTTACACATAGCTAAAAGAATTAACAGCATGATCTTCAAAGATTAATTATTATTAGAAATGAAACAGTATTACATATCCAATGCAGGCTGCCACTGCAGCTCCATAGATTTATTGTAGTGTCAAGGTGGAATATAAAATCCAACAACCCACCCTTGTATAGAGAAGAGGGGTGACTCTCCTTCATAGAAGTTCAGACAGCCAAATGTATACACAGCAGTGAGGCCAACTTTTTTTTTTTTAATTAAACAGCCAGCAGTTTTTGGAAGCTGTAGGGTTGTGAAAAACAAGCTTTGGTCCAAGTTTAATGGCCTAGGAAATTATGCATTTCTATCAGGCTTGTTAGGGAAGATCCAGGCTAGAGAGAGAACCCACTCATTTTCCTCAGATAATATGCCATGTACTCTGTGTATAATGCTTCCCAAAGATAGGAGGTCTCTAATATCTATCATCATCATAGCTAATATGAACGTTTACTATTGAGTCTTCCCGTGTCTGGTAGTTAATTCTATAGCAAATGCTGAATCATTAGTGCTAGGGGAATACATGCTCAGGTTCCTGGAGTCCTCTGATCACAGGATTTTTTATTGCCTGATCAAGCTATCATCTAGGAAAGATAGCTCAGTTTGGAAAGTGCTCACTCCTTGGGCATAAATACCTGAATTTTGATTCCTAATATTAAAGTCTGATATAGCATCATGCATCTGAAAACCCAACTTGGGGGAGGAGGGATCAAGAAGAGACAGGCATATCCTTGAGTTTATTGGATAGCCAGTCTGGCCAAATATTTAAATTCCAGGTTCAATGAGAAATCCAGTGTCAAAAAATGGCATGGAGAGTATTGAGATATAAACCCATTGTCAACCTCTAGCCCCTACATGTATAACCACAGACATGCATGTATACCTACAGGCACATGTGCACACACCACATTCATGCATGCCCTCTACACACACAAAAGATATAACCTTGATTTTTATGTGAAACTTACTTTATATACTATCTTGATTTGTTAATCAAACTTATAGTCAACAGCATAGTCACTCCTATGTGATCAATAGTCAACCAAAGTGTGTTACTCTACAAGGGTACAGCCTGGCATCATCAGCTTGGGGTTAGTACATTGAATATTGGTATAGCTGGGCAATGGTAAAGGGCAAAATTACCAATTCAAATCACAGCACTGTGAAAAATGTAGCAGGTATTCAGACCGGTGGGAAGGGCTGTGCTTGACATCCTGAGAGCTGAGACAAGGAGCAGATCATTATCTTGTTCAGTCTCGGCTGGGAACAAGTACATTGGGCAACTCAAATGCTTTGAGCACACCTGTGAATGACATACAATGTGTTCCTGGAGTGCCGACTGTGGGGTTGCAAATGTTAGTGAGCAGGTTGACTCACAATCCAACATCTAGGAATAATAAGGATTACCACATATGACCTGAACTGAAGCTGAAACAGAGAAGAGAAAGGAAAGGCATTGAACTTGGAATCATTCAAAACCCCCAGTTCTCTCTCTGGATGGGAAATAGGTCACCAGAATCATATTGGTCTGCAATAAAGACAGCATGAAGGGGTGCTCAGACCAGGGCCTTGAGGATTCTTACTGGCAATGAAATGTCACTCTATCTCTAGACCAAGGAAGTACAAAAAAATAGTCAAGTCAGAGCTAAGGTCACAATTAAAACAACAGTGAGAAAGCTGTGCAACAGCTATCTCCTCAGCTTGGCCATTCTCTTTCTCCATAAACTGAAGACACCAATGAAAGCAACAAACATCAGCCAAGTTCTGTCCACCAGGGTGAGGATTTCACAACCATAATAAATAGGAGTGGCAAAGGAAATAGAAGGGCAAAAATGAATGAATGAATCAATTAATTAATTAATGAGAATTTCCTTTGAGAGTCAGGAAAAAAAAAATAAGAAGGTCTCTGGACCAGAGGTGGGTGGCCAAAACAGGCTGGCCTCTTCCAAACACAGGGTTGGGTTCTGATTTGTTGGACCTTAACTCCATGTCTCAGCTTCTCCTCGGATAAATACCTACCATTCTTTTGGTATAAGTACAACTTTCTCCCTGCCTTCTGTGTCCATAGTGGAAACAAACACTTTCTTGAAGTTGCTACCTTATGTAAAGCACTACCTCAGCTCCGAGCAAGATGTTCCTCTGAAAGCTCTCAAGATGTGCTGTTTAGCCCAGGGCCTGTGCAATGCATGTCTCATGGGCATATTGCTGTGCTGGTATGGCATGGTCCTCTGTTGTTATTTTCTGGTGGCTTGGCAAGCTTTAGTTCAGGAGCTTAACCTCCTACTATTATGTTCCTGTGAGAACTTAGTAGATAGCAGGTGTTAAGCAAGTTCTTTGGCTTCTATGGTAAAACTTTAGAGTAACTCAATGTTCTAGGCAGGCTTCCTTACTATAACTGATGAATTAAAGACAAATAGTGGGAAGATGACCTCAACCCATATATCTTTAGAAGAAGAATGCCCCAACCACAAAGTGTTTGTTCAATTCGGCTACTGTCCTTCACTTTAGGTGACATCAAGGACAGCCCTCCAATCCCTCACCTCAGGCCCTAAAGGATAGTCAGGGCCCATCCACCATCATTCACATAGTTAAGGTCAGGGTATAGGTCAGTGGTAGAGCACAGGCATAGTGGTTATCCATTGCCGAAACCAAACCAAACCATCCAAACCAACTATCTAAAATCCAATAACAAAAAAACAAACCAAACCAAAACAAACCAAAACCAAAACCAAAACAAAAACAAAAACAAAAAACAAAAAACAAAAAACCAAACAACAACACAGTTCTCACAGCTGGACTCCCTGGGCCCAAAATAGATAAAGTGGCTCCTTGACATTCTTTTTCAACACCTTTCCCATACTGCCCAAATAACAGGGCACATCTGTTTGGTGCTTTCTTCCCAGTCGTCCTGGGTTTCTGAGTCTTCCACATAATAGGTAGGAGGGTGTGAGAATACGTACCTGCCTTTCTCTGCAACATACTCAAGCCAGGCAGATAGTGGGCTCTTGTGCTCTCATCTACTGATACCTGGTGTGTGAAGCTTGGATGCGCAACAAAAGTTTGCTTTTCATTTGGAGCATAGATTTGTTTTATTTTTTTTGGGGGGGGGTGATGGTGGGTAGCTGAATGGGCCTTCTTAAAATGGGCTTGCTCTGAGTCAGCCAATTCTGTCCTGTTAGCTAAGCTCTTTAAGGGAAAGGAGCCATAGGAAGCCATCATGGTTTGGGTTAAGATACATTCCTAAAGTTCTTGAACAGTAGTAAAGTTTGGTTCCACTCTACATTAACCTCTAAATAGAGTCCTACCTGAAGACAGCAGGAAAGGTGATCAGTGAAGTGGAGGATTCATGTAGGAGGGCCTTTGAGACAAATAGCCCTTGAAGAATAGAGTTTTGCATCAACCCATTACCTTTAACATCCCTTGTTTCTCCACCCATGAAGGGACTTGGGCATTGCATGAAAGTTTCACCACCACCTCTCCTTCCATTTGGCAGTGCTGGGACACTGAAAAGATTCTTTTGAAAAGCAACAAATGGTTTTTGATTCCAGGAAACATTTCTTCTATAAACAAAATCTCTCACCGTCCTCTCCAGACTTTACCTCAAACTGACTGCAGTGTCAGGCAGGACAACATGAACTTTAAGGGCCTTCTCTAATTTGGCATACCAGGGTGGAGGAAATCAAACTCTAAATTAACCATCCCATACTCTCTGTGGTTACTCTCCCAACCCACAAGGGATAAAAGACAGGAGGCAGACAACTGGGCCCTTAAATATTAGAATCTCTACCCTAGATTGTCCATCAAAAAGAAGCACGAAAACCCCACCCACATTTGTCCTTCTCACAGAAACCTCAGTCTTCTTCCTGTTTCTGTGAAACATCACAAGTTCTCATTCAGCAAAGCCAGAAGATTACAAATAGTCACAGCAGTTTCCAGAAAAGTCTACCCTGTCATTGGGCATAGCAGGGAAATCCACACAGCTGGCTCAGAGAAAGGAAATGGAAAATACAGAGGAAAGCAGGCCAAAGCCAAGGAGAAGGGAACAGTTTGCCTCCAGTTGAGTGAATGCAGACCAAAATCACCTTCAGTTTTCATTTTCAGTCCTGTGAGTTTAAAGGAAACCAGGCCTTTAAAAACAATGGCTCATTATTTCTATGTTTTCTATTTGCTTATTTTTAGGATAGCCAAGTTGTGGCAAAGGCTATTATAGTGGCAATCAGGCTGATACTGTTGCTTTGATGCTGGATTATGGGTGGATAGAAGAATGGAAGGATGGATGGATGGATGGATGGATGGATGGATGGATGGATGGATGGATGGATGGCTTATTTTAGTTCAATTCTAACCTTCTATGTACCAGTGAAGATTAGAGTTCTTTTAAAAAAGTTAATATTTTTACTTTTATTTGATGCATGAGAGTGTTTACATGCATGTATACAGGTGTACCATATGTGTATGTGGTGTCCATGGAAGCCAAAAGAAGGTATCAGATCTCTTGGTATTGGAGTTATGGATGAATATGAACTACAATGTGGTTATTGTAACTGCTGAGCCATGTCTCCAGCTCTTAATACAACATTCAAACATAATTTTCTGACTATTTTTGTGCTCTATATAACGGATGATTTATCCTAAAAACCATTTAATTCACATCAAATCAAAGAATTTAAAATGCTGTTCTTCTAGATGTAGCCACATGTTAAATGCCAGGGGTAGTCAGGGGTGTGGTTTTCAGACATGCATCAAGCACACTAGACTGAATGAGAACATGCAGTTCTTAGTTGAAATTTGACTACTACATATCTACTTAAGAAGTTTCTAGGGTTTTCTGAACTTCCATTATAGTTATCTTGGCAATGAATTCTGAGGATTAAGTGTTCATTTTTTGAGTAGGTATGAAGGTATACATATACATGTATATATATGCATATATACATACATGTACATATATATACATATATACATGTACACATACATATATATGTGTATATATCTATATCTATATATCTATATATCTATCTGTATATATATATATGTATATATACATATATTTATATATATATATATGCATACCCTGAGCCATTGAGCTCTCCGGTGCTGAGTTACAGCCATGTGTGCTCATGTTCTACTTCTTATGTCGATGCTGTAGACCTGAACTTAGGTCCTCAATCTTGTCTAACAAGTGCTTTACTAACTGATCCAGCTCATCAGCCCCTAAATGTAAATATTGTGTAAATGTGGAATACACACACACACATAGATGGTGCTACCTTCTTTTTATAAGACACCAGATTTTTGTACATGACTCAAACAGTACACAGAATGAAGAGTTGTGACCACTGGGACCCTCAACCACTCAGGCAGGTTATGATTTAAGGAAGGAATTTATGGAATCTGTGTACCAAGCTGCTGAGCTACAGTCAAAGTCTGCAATATTGCCTACTTAAAACATACATTTTTTAGTGTCTACAGGAAAAAAAATTACAAGTGCTACAACTTACATTTTAAACCCACTATGGAGCATGCTGTTGTGGTTACTGGTTCATTCAGCCTGAATGATTTATTCATAAACAATTTAAGACTAGATAATCCCTAATGTGCCAAACAAATGTGCCCTGGTTGTGTTCAGAACATTCCTCCAAGAAGATGCTTATCATAGCAACTTCAAAGTAAAACAGATGTTCCACTCTTAGAAATCTTGGAGTATACTTTAAAGACCATGTACACTGTAGAACATAGAGTAGACATAGAGATCTCTACTTGAATTCACACACACTTTAGTTACTTGTTAGCAACTCAATAATTCTTGTCAGCATGGCCAAAATGGTATGTGCATTATAGAACCCAAAACAGCCTAGGCATAGATAATAAGTAGACTTAGCCTAATTTTAAAAAAATGGCATCTTACTCATAGTTCTTGAAGCACATTCTAGGTCTTTGGGTCGAGTGGAATCCCAGTCATAGTTGACAGTGACAAACTTAACAGTTCAGAAATAGTTTGTGATTCCAGAGGCCTCCATGTGTGGGTGGAGTATCAATGATTTTTTATATGCTAAACATATTTAAATCAGGGCCATCCAGAAGTCAGAGACCATATAAGGCATAGGAGAGTCAAATATGCAGTAGTACATGGCCAGACATAGCTCACTGTTTAGTAGAGACGTTTCAGGACATAATGAAAATACTTCACAGATAAGAACTTGGGACTCCTAAGAGAGAACCCTGCTATAGCATCTGCAATGTTGGAGTTCTTTGATAAATTTGTATTTGCTAATTAATGACTCAATTAAGTATATGACCTCTCTGTGTTCGCAAATCAAATTATGTAGTTTACCTTTTGTAACACGCTTTCCATAAGACCTTCACATAAAATTTGAAACCAATCCAAAGTCTATAACCAACTTTAATCGCTTTTCTTTCCTGGGATGACACTACTTTCTACTGGCCCATCACTATTTTCCCATCAGCCTGCTGCTGCTATGGCTTTCCTTCATATCTTAGTCCAAGCACCCCTTCCTCTTATGCTTGCTCTCTGGTCTGCTCTTTGATGGATTATTTTCTTGTCATTCTTTTGTCATAGTAACCTTGGCATCATCCTTGGGAAAGTCTCAAGTTTCTATTATTGACTTTCAAACATTTGGGGTCAACAAGACCTGGTAAATGCAGCTCTTCTGTTAAAATGAGGGGTTTGGTGTCTACAGAGAACTTTCCTAGGAGCCCTCTGCAATCGGAGGATCTGGCCTAGAACAGGAGGCTTCCAACTACTCATAGTCTATATCCAAACATCATGCTCACTTGCATGTACAAGCCATGAAGCAGAATATAACTAGTAGGCATGGTCAAATTAGCTGATCTGATTGTAAGGCACAACCCACTTACTGGCCACTCTGATGTTAAGTGATCATCTAACAATTTCAGAGTTGGAATCACAGTATCTACTTCAATCTCCTTAACTTCCCTTTGTGAAAATAGATTAATCTACATTCCACTGCTTCAGTTAAACAATAAAAACATAGACGAAAGTATTAGAGACAGGTTACTTCTCTGATGAAAAATTACAAAGGGGTAAAGAAGAGCTACGGAGAAGCAGCTACTGTAGAAGACAAGCCTTCTGAACATTGCTCACAAGAAAACCAGAGTCCCTAGCATGTTCAGTGCACCCAAGTGTTAGTAAAAGCATTCTCAAAATCCACTTCCAAAGCATCACAGAGGAATGCTTCAAGTTAGAGACCCTAATTTGATTCATACATCTCCAAATTATAAGGCTCTTGCTACATAAGAGTGGGCCAAAGCAAGCCTGTTCACACAGTTCCAGAGTTAGTACTCCTTAAAGACCCAAGATGAACAGAGAGAAATCATAGATGTATATGGCCATGGCATTTAGGAAAGAAACCCTTGAGTAAAATAAAGAGGTGTACTCAGGTAAGCTAGAAGGGAGTTTCAGAATCATCTGTTTGTGGTCTTCACAAACATGTAAGAAAATAGTAACTTCAAAACTGGACTGGAATGATAAAATAGATAGACATGAAAGATAGCTGGAGGCTATTCTTATAGAATCCAGGACCACCAACTCATTGGTGTTATCACCTACCATGGACTGGGCCATACCCATCAATCAAAACTTAGGAAAATATGCAAAGTCTAAGCCAAATAAACCCTTTCCACCCCAACTTGCTTTTGCATCATGGTGTTTCATCACAGCAATAGATACCCTAAGACACCAGATAAATAACTTCCACCACATATGATGTAATCATATATAAAGCAGAAACTACAAGAGTGTGTTGATAAGCATCATGTAATTTCATTCTTTAGAAGAGTAAACAAAAATAATGAAACCCTTGACTCTCATGTAAAGGAGTAAATATGGCCTTAAGTCCTGGATGAAGAAAATGCTCAAAGGCATTTAAAGATCTGTCAATTCCTTTTGATGCACATTCCAAAAAAAGATCTTTAGGAGAAGAAGAGAAAGAATACCAGAACATCAAACATTTAATCAAAAAATTAAAGTAAATCTGTACATTTTCGAAACGACCAATGGATCAAAGAGTAACTGAAAGTCAGTGGTAGCTTATGTAGAAAATAAGAGTATTCACATCAAAGCATATAAATACGAACGGAGCAGTAATAATTACAGAAGTAATAAAGGCAGAGCACACAAAGCTGAGAATACATGAGAGACAGCTAAAACCAATTAATTAAGCAATCGACCTTAAGAGACATAAAAGCAAAGAAAAGTGCACAGATGAAATATAGAATAGAAGTAAAATTTATGACAAACAGAAAATCTGGTATCTGGTTCTCTGAGCAACTGAGAAATGAAGGAAACCTAGAGTTTTCTTGGGAAAAAATATAGTAATTAGATATTAAGAATTAACAAGAGCAGTTATAGGAATTTTTCAAAGTACAAATAACATTTCATCCAATGAGTTAGAAAAATAATAGTCCTGGCTGGAGCAGGGTGCTGCCACAAGGCCATAAGTTGGAAATTCCATATTTGGATGGTAATACTTAACTAAGTATCAAGTGCCTTAAAATATTCATACTCTCTTGCTTCCTAATTATATGTTAATTTATGCTGAGAGATATTTTAAATTTTGGATGATTTATGTTTTTATAGTGCCTCCATATGGTGGGGCATTAAGGAGCTGTTAAAAAAATTGCTTCTGAAGATTATTTAATGGCGTGGTAAATCCACCCTATAATGTCTGGTATAAAATAGAAGACTATAAAACTAAACGCGTAGGAGCAGGAACCCTATTCAGTCAATTGTACATTGACAAGACATCAGCACACCGAGATGTTTGCTGTCATTACTTCTTATATTTACTTTTCTGTATTAAATACTTCCTGTGAGTTTTTAAAGAGTTTCCAAGTCTATGATAGTATTCTTTTTATTTATGTATTTCTTTTAAGTGTTTTTTTTCATTTTTTAAAGATTAAACTATAATCACAGCTTTCCCTTTCTGTGTCCCACCTCCAAACCCTCCAACATGTCCCTCCCTGCTCTCTTTCAAATTCATGGCCTCATTTTTTATTAATTGTTGCTACACACACACACACACAGTCCTAAACATATAAATACAACCTCCTCAGTCTGCATAATTTTACTTGAATGTATGCATTCCTTGGGTGCCTATAGTTCTTTGTTGAGGGTTGAGTCTCCTGGGCTTTTCCCACCCACATTAGCATGTCTATTGTCTTTTTCCAGCTCTTATGTAGGTAGCCACATTGGTGAGACTTTATGACTGTGGTTTCTGACATTCCACAGCAACCTCCCAGAACCTCTGCTCTTAGGATCTTTCAGTCCCCTCCTCCACAAGGATACAGGAGCCTCTGCTGTTATAGCTATGTCGTATTTATATCAGTTTCACAACTCTGCATTTTGATTGGTTGTGGTTTTCTGTCTCTGTTGCAAAGTTTCTCTGATCAGGAGTAAGACTACACTCACTGTAGTTAGAAAGACAAAGGTGTAGAATGTGTTAGGAACACAATCAAAAATGCTTAATTATGTATCATGGAAGCAGAGACAGTAATTCATCTAACTCAAAGCCAGCCTGGAACATAGAGTAAGGGGAAGATTATAGAAGAGGAGGGGGAAGAAGATGGAAACAAAAAACTCAAGAAGAGATCATCACAGTTAAAGAGAAACTTGATGAACTACAAGTTAATAAAAAAGGAAGTAATTCTGAGTATAAAAAGAGCACTGGAGGCTCTGATTTATGTTCAGCAAAATTTCTAGGAATAGACAGAGAATACCAGGGAACCATTGAAAGCCAGAGCACGGGGTAATCTTTGGAATTAGTTGTTTAAACTTGACTGATTAACCTCCCCTGTGGGAAGCACATAAAAGTGGTTGAAGTCCATTGGGAAGGAGGTAAGGTGGGAAGATTCTGTAATACAGTGGGCAATCTGGACAGAAGCACTCTAGGTCCACATTACAAACGTCATCGTTCAACTGATACTTACTGA
This sequence comes from Mus caroli, assembly GCF_978045245.1. Classification (NCBI taxonomy): domain Eukaryota; kingdom Metazoa; phylum Chordata; class Mammalia; order Rodentia; family Muridae; genus Mus; species Mus caroli. Next base: position 16,131,518 of record NW_028227267.1, on the reverse strand, counting down.
GTAGTCTACACTGCTCTAAACTCTGATGCAGAATGTTGAATGAGGGCCTCAGAATCAGAACTGAGCAGTAGCTCAGGGGTAGTGTGTTCCTCTGCCATACCCAAGGCCCTGGGTTCAATCCTCAGAGCCACTGAGTGAAAACCACCATGAGAGGTTCTATTTTTGCAGTGTCTAACTGAATGCAGGAATAAAGCAATAAGATAAAAGGGGATTAATGAAGGAACAGAGGGTGTTTTGGGAAACATGCAATTAAGACAAGCGTTTCTGATCTGAATCCCTGTGAGAGGGACCTGAATGTGAAGTCAGGACATGCAGATGTCAGAAGATGTACAGGAGAGAGCAAAGGCCCTGAGGCAGTATCTCTCCTGGGATGACTGTGCTAAGTTAGGATCAGAGGCCAGCACATTCTGATCTTCACTGAATGTCCTCTTAGTTTCCATCAGGCATTTGCCTTTTGCTTATTTAGAAACATTTTTCTTTCTATTATTGGCATCTGCTTTAATAGCATATGCCTCAGACATCACCACGAGTTTGGTGTGGATGGACCACAAAATTATTGAAATAATCCACAACCATTCTATGTAACAACAGGTGTAAGTTTCAAAAGCATTACTGACCAAATTTTATAAAGTTGTCAAAAGACATTGACAGGAGGTACGGTAGGCCATAGAAATGACCAGGAATTTTATTATGGGTGGGGGAGGGGGTAGGAAGTCTCTATGAGCTTTAAGTGAGTGACATGATTTGAGTTCTACATTTGAAAGTTCATACTGGTGAGTTTGTAGCTGTCTCCCTTGATGGTAGTGTATCAGAAGCCTCCATCACAGTCAAGCAGTAGCTGTGACACTCGCTGTGGAAATGATTCCATCAGCTGGGCCAACCCAACTAGATATGCCAACAAATTGAACATCTGGGAAAGGAAAAGGATTTAAAAATGGTTCTAAAATTTGTGTTCTAAGTGACAGAGAAAATGTTTAATTGGCATTTTATGAGGTGAGAAAAACTGTAAAAGAAGCATATTTCAGAACTGAGAGAAGCCAAGTAACATACATATTTTCCAGAAAAGACCATGAGCCTGAAAATGTTTTCTGTGTGCTAGGGATGGGTGGACCCACAGAAGTTACTCAAACAATCCACACCAAATAGACCACATGTCAATCACAGCAAGACAAGAAAAATGTTACTGGGAGACCAAAAAAGCAAGAACCTAATGATTTAAGAATTAGGGAGGACATTTTAATGAAGATTACAAGATCTTTAGATGGCTAATATCAGAATAAACACAAGAATGTTGAGACACAGGTAAAGTAGCCCAAATAGGAAAATATGAAGACCCAAGGGATTTCCTTTAAAATAAGAAAATAAAAATAATAGTCATAAATAATAATAATTATTATTTTATTTATACTGAAGATTCTAAGTGAGCCAGCTAATCTATAAATGGGTGAAACAGCTGAGTAAAAGTTAGCAAACATGGAAATAAACCCATACAGGATGACTGTTTGGAAAAGTAATGAATTTGTAAATGTCTAACAGGACTGGGTAGGTAATTGGGACAACAAATGAAATAAAAACCATAAGTAGCTGAGGCTTTCTGTGTAAGCAGAAGGAAAAGTCAATGCATGTGCTCAGTGCTGGAAAGGATAGGAAGGAAACAATTTGTAACATCTTCTTACTTGGAAAATGCTGAAGCAACTTTGGAAAACAAGCTGGAAATAAATGACACATCTTAGAGAAGATCATCCAGACAGCCTTAAAAAGCAAAGCAAAAAGCTCTCACATGTCTGTGCCACAGGATGGATGCATGAAGACAGGTAAAGTAGCTGTATATACAGCAGCATCAGCTGGAAATGACCACTGCATCATATTAGGACAATGCCATGCAACAATGAAAATAAATGAAGTCTCTGGGTAGTTCTCAAACTACCAAACTACACTGACCAAACTGTAACTAGTTGCCCAAAGATACTCACAGCCTAGGAAGGTGACTTAGTATGCAGGGTTTGCCCGACACTGCAAAGCCCTGGGCTCCATTTTCAACCCTACAAACCATTACAGAGAAGCAAGCAAGCCAGAGAATGAAAACTGATCTCTTTCAGTTGCCATTAACTGTAATATCATTGGTATATTTTTAGATTTTTATTTTATGTTACTTATCTGTGAAGGTGAACACGTATATGCCACAGCATGCAGAGGAAATAAACAACTCATTATCCTCTGAAAGCCAGAGGACAACTTATGTGAACGGGTCATCTACAGAGATTGAATTTAGGTCATCCAACATGGTGGCAAGTGCTTTTATCCACTGAGCCATCTCACCTGCCCCATTAAAATAATTTTTAAAAGCACTAAAACCATTTCCATACTGCTTAAGCCAATATGAGAATCAGCTCAGTGAAGGTATAAAAATAGATGTGACCCATGCCACATACATGATCATTATTTGCTTTGAAGCAAGGATATGGTAGGGTGGGATTACAGAGAGGAATGCTAACAATTTCATTTCTCTCTAAATATTAAAAAATTATTGATGAAAGTTATATGAAGTCAATGTGGTATAGTGTGTGTTCTCATGCTCAGAGCTAGAACCTGAGTATCATTTATTAAATCTTTTTCTCTGTCTTTCTTTTTAAGTTCAATGAACAGCAAACAAACACGGCCTTCTATTGCTTCCTCTGATCTGAGCTGTCACTAGTATGATCCTGGGAATGGAATAGTCTTAAATTTGATGCTTGGCAGGAATGGAATAAGATATCATCCATGGAGGGACTGGATTCAAACCTTTCCCTCTGTGTCATCTCATGGAGCTGCATGTGGAACTTTCCTCCTGAGGAACAAATCCCATGGACACTGTCCAGGCTTCCCCCATGGGCAGTGGGGAGGACAGAAGACAGAGTATGCCTACAATAGGCTTCAACAAAGGGAGAATTTACTGCTAGGCATGTGCCTTGACTTTGGAGAAGAGACAAAGAACATCTGTGATGATAGCCATCTGTAGGCATAAACAGAGCCCTGATGAGAGGCAGAGGCTTGAAGACTGGTCCTGCTTCAGAGTCAGATCACCAAACAAAGCAGGTCTACGCTGTTGGGTTCCAGCAGGACCTTGGTAATTGCAGATGGTACAGCAAGGGAATAGTACTGCTACTTTTTAGAAGAGAATCTCACAGCCTCTGTGATGATACTAGCCTTCCATTGTATTGCTCACAAAAGCCAATGGCAAATTGTCCTGTATCAGGTTATGAAGAAGGGAGATCTTTCTGTGATACTGGCTTTAGGGTACAACATGCTGGGCTAACTCTTGAGAAAAGGGCCAAAGACCCATCACAACAAGTACAGCACCACACGTTGTTTTCTGCAGGCTACAGTATATATGCACTGGGAAGTATATGTAGAATATATTCTTATGGTAGACTATACTTATATTCTTGTATATATGTAAACATACTCATTTGATATATGTGTATACCTCTCCATGCATTGCAAACACTTTTTCTCCTGTCCTCCTTGCTGGTTTAAACATTTCATACTGGATAGCCTTTGGCTCATATAATCCATTATCTTGAATCATAATTCATGAGTCTCTGATGGAATCCTGTATTCCCCTTGACATATTATGGGACAAGTTCTGATTTGAGAACAATCAAAGCTCACATTTGGATAGTTGTACACTCACACCATGGAAATACAGTAGCATGGGAAACAAAAGAGATTTCAAATCTAGCTGAGCTGTAAGGCATTGCTCCACTCTAATGAAATGAATGAGATTTGAGTCCAGTAGCAAATTCTCTTGCCCCTGGAGAATGGTCACTTCTGCACTTCCATGCAGACCATGAGTTGGGTCTAATTTTCCTTTCCAACTCATGGCTGCTGTGTTTGAACTTCCCATCAGATACTTTGCTTCTTTGAGTTCTCTTCTCAGGCACCACTTCAGTGTTAGGCTGAACTGGAGAGACATTGAAAGAGAAATAAAAGGGACTGAAAACAGGAGGCACACTCTCTCTAGCAGGTCCAGACTACACAAAAGTCAGCACTGCCAGGAATAAGGCTAATGCTTAGCTCTCTCTTGTACAATGTGCAGCAGCAGCTGCTGCCAGAGCCGCAACCACTGCAGCAGCAGCAGGAGGAGGCAGAGGGGGAGGAGGAGGAGGAGGAAGAGGAGGAGGAGGAAGAGGAAGAAGAGAAGGGGGAGCAATGAGAAAAAAGGCACAGAGCCTGCATGGAAAATGTCTGAACAAAGTTTGGTTGCATAGAATTTAAGCCAGAGTCAAGAGTAGTGAAGAGTTATACACTGTGCTGTCATGCTCAATACCAACATGGGTAGTGGACCTCATCCTCTTGGCCATCTGTTTGGACTTTTCTTTCATCAAAGTAGAAGACATCATTGTCCCAATATCAATAGGAGCTTCTCAAACGCTCTGCCCATTGCAGACAGGGGATTTTCCAACTAACAATTTATTTTCCCACGCTATACAGAGACTTCCTAACACAATTAAAAGATGTGAAATAAAATAAAAGCCAAGAGATGAGAACAAGAAAAATCTAAAGGGATTATTTGTCTTAATTTCCAAGTTCTCATGGGGGCAAGCAAACATTTACAAGAGAGTTGAACATTATGGAATTCGATGAATGCAGCCCTAACATGATAAAGTATCACCCTACAGCCCATAGCAAGTTAAAGTGGAGAGACAACTGACAATGATGGGTGTGTGAAGATCCTGTCTGACATTCCAGAAGAGATGTTTGAAATATAAATGTGGATAAAGCACTTTAGACTCTACACTACACTATGCTGTCAGCTAGCAAAGTGATATTAAAGACAGTTTCATCTGTTAACTCACCTTAATTTTTCTCAATAAAATGCTAGGCATTACAAATATCATAGTCAGTGTATATTTGTCCTCTCAAGATCCAGAAAGCAAGCTAGCATCATTTAGTCTCAAAGTAGCCAACAAAACCCCAGAAAATTCTAGGCCGCAGCTAAATGTTCATTCAGGTTACCTTTGAGCATCACTCAAGTTAGGATGCAGGGATAGAGGTATGAGATAGATAGGAAGTGAAGGTCTGGGCATTGTCCATGCTATTCTGAGCACCACTCAGAAATGGGATGCATGGATAGGGGTATGTAACGGACAGGAAGTGAAGGATTTATGTCCAGGTTATTCTGAACATTACTTAGAGATGGGCTGCAGGGATGGAGCACAGTTACTGACTAGTTAGTAGAAGAACAAGCATTATTCAGCATGAGACAAAGCCATTTTTGAAAACAGAATGTATAAGAGAATGCAAAACACAAAGAGCCATCCGTCAATGTTATGTCTATCATACTTAACATTTGAACTGGACCTGCCTGTCTTAGCTGAGCTTGACTTTCACATTTCTGGGAAGTAGAAGACAGCACAGTGCTAAAGCAGGAACACTAGACTAAGCATAATAGTCCTTTGCCTTAATCTGCATCTAACAAGTCATGGGGGATAGCTTTCATCTGTTCCTTCAGCTGTTCATCAAAATGTGAGATTAGTTCACCACCATGGTCTCTGCATAGTGCAAAATCAGACTATATCAGAGACTTGAGAGGTGTAAAATCTTTAGGTTTTGCCTATCCAAGAAAAGAAAGGAAAACCATTAAAATGGATGGACATTTGTATCTTCATAAGAGGATGTGATGTTGTTAACTTGGAAAAAAGAATGCCAGAGAATACCAACAACAAAAAGGATACCTTATGTGCACTCTTCACAGGATGCTTGCCTCAGAGGCATAGGAAGAAAGATGGAGAAATCTGTCTAAGACTCTCTAAAAGGGCAGATAACTGATTGTAAATATAGAGGATACATTGTAATTCAGTCTACTGTTTTCTTTTAAGGCTAATAACCTGAGCCTCTCAGAGGAGAAACAAGATAGTGAGGAAAGCTATGTGATGGTTACTTTTAAAGCCACATGCCAGGCATTCATTCAGCTATTAGCCCTAGGCCCCAGGATCATGTAAATTCCTTTAGTTACTCCATTTGGTTAAGCAACTTTGCTTTGATACAGACAATTTTATTGCAGAATGTGCCTTGCAGACAAGAACAGGACTAACAAACACAATTTTATTCGGCAGGTCAAACTAGAGATTTCTTCACGACCATATGGCCTTACTCTAAACTCCAGAAATGGCGTGAGCAGGGAGGGGGGTCACCAAAGAAGCCAAATTCAAAGAGAATAACTAGCCCAAGCCAGTGTTTGTCTAATCAGCATTTGTTATGTACAAATTTTTCCTACTGAAATTTGAGACCTACCTTCTACAATGTTGCTGGACCTTGCAGGGAACATAGACTTGGGCTGATCACTGGGAACTGGTTACTATAGCCTTAAAATTACTGCCTTAAGCAAGCAAACACTAACTCACCACTAGTTTTGCAGCTTGGTGTCTAGGAGAGTTAGCTATGAAGACTCAATAGTTATGGTTAATTGAGCCACAAATAAAAATTGAAAGCCTAAATCACTCTAGGCAAGAAATAAATCGGCCTGTATGTGAAGTTTTAGGAACTGCATCAATAAGAAAAGGAGTGGAAAACCCATCAGGGCTGGTCCACAGACTTTTGAAGAGGGCCAGGGATCCCCAAAGTGTTACTTTCTGATATTTTCTGATACAGAAATCTAGGTGGGGAGGAGACTGATAAATAGTTACAAAATGGGTAAATAGTTACAAAAAGTCTGTTTGGTTTGGGCCTGGAGATCCCAATGGTTTTAGTTTGCATTTAGCTCTTTGTGTTCAGGACTTGGTAAATTGTTCTAACACTCCTATGAAAGAAATATTATTGGTACCAATTTTACATGTAACACACTATGTTACTAAGAAAGCTGATGATTTTCCTGAGGCCTTATAGAGAGAATAAGTAGAAAATTAAAGTAAAATGAAATAAAATGAATAATTCAGCTATTGTTCATTCAACATTGTCTCCAGAAGTCTGATGAAGGAGCTAAGCAGTATATTCTCTTTATTCTAGAAACTGGTCCAGTGGATTATGTTTTGCAAATTATTAATTTTACAGCAAAATCCTAAATCAGAGAGCAAGAGAATTTGGCAAGAGAGAAAGAGAGAGAGAGAGAAAGAGAGAGAGAGAGAGAGAGAGAGAGAGAGAGAGAGAGAGAAGGAGAGATCAAGCAGCTAAAAGAATCACCTTCCAATATAACTCATGCCCTGCCCCTCCGGTGTGTGTTTCCTTCCCTGTAAATAATGAAGAAGCCCCTGATGGAAGGAGGGAACAGAAGAGAAGAGTTTACCAGTGAGAAGAGATATGAGAAGAAAAGATTCCCAGGCTGGTTTATTATGAGCTCAGCCAATTATAAGCAGCACATTCTGACACTACTGTAAATAATAGAGTCTGTCAGGAGTCAGCTGATGGAGATTTTCTGTTCAATATATTGTCATAGACACATGATGAAGGAGAGACGTTGGATGGCATATGCGCTACACAGGAATAAATATGTGAATAATCTCACCAGCTTTGAGACTCCCAAATGCTAAGTATGACAGATATGGACTGCAGTGCATTCCAGTTCTAAGACCACAGGACTAATGATGATAGGTCGAGCAGTCTGATATCCATCTTCCAAGTGTACAGCTGCCTCTGATGGCTATGCTTGAAGGGCCATCATTTGACCTGGCCTCTTTCCAGCAGTAGAATAATGAGAAGCATTTAACTGGGTCAGATGGAACGGTAGAGTTAAAAGGAAACCGAGAGCACCCAGCCTACACTCCCACTGTAGAGAGGGAGATGAGCAGAAGAAGTGAAGTTAATTGCCTTGTCCAAGATCAGTGGCGAAGTCAATGAAAGACAGTTCTGCAGAACTCAGCAAACCCCCAGAAAAGCTGACGATTCCATGTGCAGAAGAGAGGTGCCAGGGATAGAGAGCCAATTTTGAAGGGAGAGAAAATACCCTGGATATTTTAGTCACCTTGAACCACCACTATAGATTGTTTATTCAGCAACTGGCAGTGGAATGTATTGTCATTTAGTCAATTCGTCAACAAATGGTAGGACGAAATCCATTTAGTGCCTTCAAAAGTACATCTTATACAGACAAAGAGCTTTGCCCTGTTTCAACTCTTCCAGAAAACCTTCCTGAACTAGGCCATTCCTGTTAGTGTGCATGGACACTGCCTTTCTATCACTGCCTCTGACAACCTCTGAAACACTGGAGTGTGCTCTACTCTTGCTGCTACATCCTCACCTTAGCTGGCTCATAGAGTCAGCTTTAAAGCTGAGGAATGGAGATCAGGAGAAGGCTCCATATTGAAGTGAATACATCAGCTTCACATCTGAGTTAGGAATGAGAAAGTCTAGGCTGTGGGGGTACTGGATTTGGGAATGGGTTCTTCTGCACTGTACAGTTTGAAAATCACTGTGCCCAGGGAGCCTGCCCTTAGGCCAGGGATCATTCAGAAGACATTTTTAGCTGTTTTATTGGAGCAGGAGTAGGGAGGTTAGTGCATCCAAAAGAGACTCTACCAATATACTTTTACAAGAAATGTTAGGGGATTGCCACTCTGCCCCACCCCCATCCCTGTTGACATTTCTCAACTGCATCATGATGTGGCTACCAAACTTTGAGCTCTACATTCAGCAGGGAAGGCCAAGGAAGGCTGCTGATGCTCAGGCTTAAGCCTGATGTTGCTCAGAGGATTCAGTGGTTTGTTCTACATACACTGGAATGTGGGTAGGGAGCTCTCAGAACTCCTTCTATGCTTCAGAGAAGTTACCTTTCCTTTTCACTGACTGAAATTACATATTCCAACTCATCTCTGTCTCTGCCAAGGACAGAAAAGCAGGGCAGTCATTGAAGAATGAGAGACAGACACATCCAATACACAAACAATATACTCCAAACTGAACTGCAGCCCAGGCAGTAAGTACCTAAGTGATTCTGTTTTGTACAAACAATGGTAGGAAAGGATTTAAATGCTGTTGGTCTCTCCTTGAGCCTTCCTGTCTCCCAAAACTTAACACCGAGTTAAAAGCTCCCCTTTAAGGTTTACAGTGGTTTCTTTTAGGTTCCAAGATGCACCTGTGGGCTTTTGTATCACAAGCAGTATGCAAAGAGGAGCTAGAGTTGTCTGTCTGTCTGTCTGTCTGTGCCAGACTCAAATTCAACTTGAACCAGGCATTAATTGCGTGAGTATTCCCCAATGAATCTGACTCATATTTATATATTCAAGATGAAATACTGAGTTCAATCACGGGGCATTCCTTCTGAGCCAACTTAGTTCCCTTTCCATCATTTTCTACAGCACTGCCTCCAAAAGCACACATCTACACTGTCTACTCTGTCAGAATTTGTATCTATATGTTGCTAGAAATTGACAAACTTTATAAGATAGTCTCCATGTTTGAATCACTGGCAATCCATCTGAATGCACATTAACATGTACATTTGAATTCAAATTTTAGAGACATTGTGAGGAATGGCTTTCTTAACTCCACAGTAATAAAGAATCAAGAAACAGATATTTCTTCAATTTCTTCCCATTACAGTTTATGTCCACATTTAGATGTATCTGGGAAGATCTCTAAACTGACATCACTGTGAGAGACCTCTGGGATTCACAAATATCATTTCCATAACACTCAGAAAAATGAGGGATGGGGCAGGGGGAGAGGCAAATGCGAATGGCAATAAATTGTAGCTAATCTCTTTCTGCCACAGCCTGAAATGATACTTGGGCCAGGCTATCTCCCTATCCTCCCTACTGTAATAAGAGCTTGTCTATCTCTCCCAGATGCCCTAACCTGAGTACTAGTATCTCCCCCAAATGCTTGGACTAGAAATTTCTTAAGCAGATTCCAGGGATCTGAAAGAGAGAGAGAAATGAAAAATAATTCTGTAATGCCATAAGCATTGTAAGTTTAAAGACAAAGCAGAGCCTTGCACTGAGACCTGCAATAAATAAAACAAATAATGGATTCCTTAGGGTCATAAAGTTCAATCAACCATAAAACATACAAAGAGTCTCCTACGAGGGACTTCCAAGGCTTCTGGAGCTTCTATTTGGTGTGATACATATTTGAAAGCCCATAGAATTGCTCTTCCACAGTGAACATCTAATTCAGGGACTTCTTCCATCTACCTGAAGCTCTGAGTGGCTGAATTGATCTTGGGCTGGTCATACTGTCATGTTGTTGGATTTTGACAGTAACTTCTGATAAATCTGCCCTTCAGGACAATCCTGAGATTGCCTTAGTAGAAGATCCACCTCTGACTAGCTGGGAGACTCCAGACAAATCCTTTCCCCTAAATGTTCTTCAATGTCCTCTTCAAAAATGGCATGGTAAATCCTACTCTGCTGTCCTGCTGTCACTGTGAGGCCCAAATCAAATGAGTAGGTAAAAGCTCCTGAGTGAAGGACTGGCCCAAAATGCAAAAGTCTATTACCATCCCTCCCATGGGTGGCAGAAGTGTGACTCCATCCAAATGTCTTGCCAGTTAGGGTTTAGTTAGAAAGGACCGTGGAAAGAATAGTTTAGTTGGTAAAGTCCTTGCATGCAAGCAGGAGGACATGAATTCAGTTCCCAGCACCTACACAGAAACATGGGTGTGGGAACTGCATACTTATAAATCTAGTGCTGGATGAGGAAGAGACAGTAGGATCCCTGGGGCTCCCTCCTTAGCTAGCTTAGCCTGGTTGATAAGTCCCTGGTTCCAATAGGAGATCCTGTCTCAAAAATACAAGGTAGGAGATGAAAAGATGGATCAAAGAATAGTTCCTATTGCTCTTGCAGAGGACTGGAGTTTAGGTCCTAGCACTCATCATGAGCATCTCACAGCCACCTGTAATGCCTGTAATTCCAGTTCCAGGGGATCCAATGTCCTCTTCCTAGCCTCATAGGCATCTGCACTCATATGTACACGTGTAAACACACATATAAACACACACACAAAGATGGGATAAATCCTTTAAAAATACAAGATATTGTCATTGTCAAAGAGCATGAATGGTTGCTTGAATTACATCCAGACCTGTCCTCTGTCCTCCATGTATACATACATGTGTGCACTTAAACACATATAAATTTGTGAACACACACACACACACACACACACGGAAAATAACCAGTAAGTGAAACATCCAGAAGTAATTAAAGGGTTGGCTAATACAACCACTCAGTTCTTCCTAGTGCTTATACTGGAAGATTCTCCTACTTTGTCAGCCACCACATTTTCTGTTCCACTGTATGTCCCTACATCCTGGGCCTCTTCAGTGGTGGCTTCCTAGATTTGCTTCCTGCTTCCTGCTTCCTGCATGCCCACTGCTTTCCTCACTAAACACATCTGAGTTCCTGGGTCATGACTCAGGCCCCTGGCTACAAAGCACCCTGCCGATACAATGAAAGAAAGAATTTGAAGTATACTAGGACCTTGGCCAGTATTTCCTGGGTGCAGGGATAGGGAGGTAGGTATTAAAGACCACAAACAAAACTAAAGGGTTGGGAGTGGTTTTCCTCTTATCTTACCTCAGGCAACAACTATCTTTTTAACCTTGGAAAAGTCACTTCACTTCTTTGAACATCAATTTCCTCATCTGTAAAGATAATCTCCAATTTCCTTTGTTGTTCTAAAATTCTATAACTTGAGGAAAAACAGCTGCAAAAGAATTCTTCCTTATCTGGCATGCTGAGCTGTCAGGGCAGAGGAATGACTGTAGCTGAGCCTGGATCAACCCAGCCTCTGAAACTCAGATTCCTTCTGTTTCTTATAGCTACACTGACTGAGCTGTTTTATTCTTTATGTATGGGTTTAGACTGCAATTTCATGGTGATGAATCCATTGTCATGACCAAAATACCACTGGGTCCACATCATCCTCATCCTGCTGGGCAGAAACCAGAAGTTCCACTTACAAGGAGTCTGTTGGGGGAATGTCAAAGTTCTGGTAGATGGAAGGAGCGGGGAAGGGGGAAGGAGGAAGGAGCAAGAGGGAGGGGGAGAAAGAGAGAGAGGGAGGGAGGGAGAGAGGCCCCACCTGTATTGGCTTCAGGCTCCCCTTAGAAGCCCCATCTATCTGACAAATTGAAGGCTAGACCAGATTTATGGGTTTTCTAAACTCAATCAGAAGGGAGCCTGCTCTGACCTACAGAAGGTCACTCAACCGTATTGAATGTTTGTCAGCATCCCATGGCCAAAGATAAAGTGAGTGAGAGTCTAAGAGAGCTTTAAACATGCCCCTGCTCATCCCTGGACTCTTTGTCTCTCTTGGTACACAGAACAGAGCAGGGACTGTTCCCTGCCTGAGCACAGATGCTTTCTACACAGGGATCTGGAGTGCTTGCTCAGGACCAGAGGCCCTTGTCACTGTCACTGGGCTTCTTCTCAAGAGAGACGCAGTGCCTGTCCTGCTTGCTGCAAGAAGCTGCAGTGGGCAAAGCAGGAGGGGAAGGCAGCCATGCATAGACCGCTCTACACTGCTCTTCCTGTCCTCTGTCCCATGTCGACTTGACTTGACTTCTAACCTTTCAACCCAACAACCATACAACGCTTCTTACATTGAGCCTGTTTTTCACTTAAACATTCACTCAGTCTCTGTGTGTCATCAGTACCATGAGACACTATGGGGACTGGGAAGTAGCCTCAGTTTTGCCTTCTGTCCACTGGCTTCAGTATGGGCCCAGCAGGGATTCTGTCTGACAGAATGTCAGCATAGAGATGGGCACTTTGCTCTTAGAACCCTCTGCCGAGTACATAAGGAGTGGCCCACATTCTCTGATTGCTGAGGTGACCCATAGGTTTGAAGTGACAGTTGATAGTTTGTATCCCCACTGATGAAGAATTTTAGTTCCCACTGCCCTGAGTTTTCTGCACATGGAACACTCCCCTTACAGACTTGTCTTATTTTGTATCAACTGTCCCATCTTTACTCTCATGGCCCACATCAGAAACATGGGGACCTATGAGGGAAGCCTGAATCACTTCTGGATGTGGATTCTCACAAGCAGAAAGGTGCATGACATACAAAATGCAATTGGTGACTGACTTGAGAATTAAATTTTTTATTGTTTTATTTTATTTTATTTTATTTTTTATTAGGTATATCATGAGAAAAGATGAACTACTCTTGAGTCAGACCAAGGGGGACCTTTCTTTGCAAACTCTGAAAAGAATTTCACAGTGTCCCCAGTGCACTCTGTCCTCCTCTACTGCCCCAGAGGATTGCATGGTGTTTTCCAGGCCCCATGAGGGACTCATCCTGAGGAATTCTAGGGTTCCACAGGAAAGAATGTTCACAGTGTGACACAGCATTATGTAATTCTATTGCTGCCTTCTGGGAGGGCCTCAAATCCCAAGCCATCTCTCTAGAGCCTGGTATTCTCATTGTTTTAAAGATGCTTATTTATTTCCTTGTTATCTCTCTCTCTCTCTCTCTCTCTCTCTCTCTCTCTCTCTCTATATATATATATATATATATATATATATATATATATATATACTTATCTCTATCTATCTATTATTCTCTCTTTCTGTGTATGAGTGTGTATACATGTATGTATGTTTGAGCATATGTATGTAGACAATGTGTATTCAGGTGAGTACAGAAGCCTGAAGAAGGCACTGGATGGCCTGGAATTAGAGCTAAATGCAGTTGTGAACTGCCAGATGTTAGTGCTGGAAAGAAAACCCATATCCTTTACAAGAGCAGCAAGTGTTCTTAACCACTGAGCCATCTCTCTAGCCCACATACATGGTTTTAAATTAATCTAAATTGATTACCAGAAATGAGCCCAGTCCATGACATAGAGTGATGAAAGGAACATAATTTAGTAGGTGTTTCATGTGTAGCCTAATAGCAGGAAAGGTCTGTCTTACCTGTCTCTATAGGGCTAAAAGCAGGCGCAATGCCTGACTATTAGCAATACCAGAGGTGTGATTAACCCCCAAATGAGTGGAGAGATAGAGTTAAATAGGTAAGTAGGTAGGTAGGTAGGTAGACAGACAGACAGACAGATAGTAAGATGGATGGATAGATAGATAGATAGATAGATAGATAGATAGATGTTCATACACACATACACATAGATATATATGCTGCCATTATCACATAGCACTTATAACTTACTTTTGATTGTCCCTTTTAAGATACAGATCTCATGTTATTCATCACTGTATCCTGAGCATCTATCCAGACACAGGCTAGTGGTTAAAGGTTGGTGAAAGGAAGATGTATAGATGGATGAATGGATGGATGGATGGATGGATGGATGGATGGATGGATGGATGGATGGATGGATGAGACAGATGATGGGTGGATGGATGGATGGATGGATGGATGGATGGATGGATGGATGGATGGAATCAGCTTTGGTCTGCAATATGTGAAATATTGTTTGTACCATCAATTCCCATCATTCTTCGATGATAAAGAAGTAACCATGAACCTGATTTTTCAAGCTTTGAGAGATACTAAGGAGAAAGTATAGATAGCAAAGGAGAGAAAAGACTGAGAAGATGAAGAGCAAGGAGGGGAGTAGGGTAGGAGGGAGAAAGACAGAAGGAGAGGAGAGTAGAAGATGGAGAGTGATTAAAATAGACAAAACTCAAGAAAGGGTGAAGCTTATATCAGCAGGCAGAAGAGTGCCTGTAATTCAAAGAGTTGTAGCTTGAGGAATAAGATATTAAAAGTTTAGAAAGTGAATAAAGGACAAGGAGCTGAGGGGTAACAGTCACCAAGAAAGTGAATTATGCAACAAAATTAATTATATTTCTATTCTTCTGTTACTAATCCTTTGGGATTTTAATTTTCATGTTTTTAAAGAGACTCAAAAAGTTCTCAGCAGAGGCGATGTGGCAGGACAATAATTAGCTTAAGCCTTGTCTAAGTGCTCAGAGGGGTTAGAGGTGAGGGATTGAAGTTTTGCCTTGACATGAAAACATACTCCTACATCCTAAGCTATATCCAAGTCATTGTAGATATATTTGTATCATAGCACAGGACACAGAGTTTTGGGCTAACTCATTTAAAGTGGGTGAAACTTTGATTCAGTGACAAATGAGAACAGCTACCCAGAGGTGCAGGTTATGAATATGCCAGTGAAAGGGCAGCCTCTAAAGGAAGACACAGACCAGGAACATGATCCAAGGCTCAGTTAATACGTAGGAAAGTGTATTTCTGTTTCCCCTGTGCGGTTCCTGAGAGCAGTGTTGATTACCAGATAAGTAGAGCCTTTGGTGTTTCACAGAATCAACAGCTTGGCAGCCACAAGGTGACCAAAGTGGCAGATATCAATACTAATCTCACAGGCCTGTCTGTAACTGGACCCAGAACAGGCTGTTCTACACCTGCCTGTCCGGGAAACCTACTCCAGTGCTCCCCCACAAAACCACTAACCACACTTGTTAGCTGTTGCCTTGCCTGCAAAGTGGCCCATGCCCACTTCTGGTTTGCATTATCCTATTCCTTCCAGCCTGTGTCCTGAAAGCTGATACCTTTGTACTTGGGGGTGCTGTGTTTGCCACCTGACAATGATTTGACGTGACAGAGTGACAGAAAACAGACATAGGGGATGGAATAAAAGAACAAGGGACCCCAGCTGCTGCACTGGTGGCTCCAGGCAGGGGTGTCCATCAACTCAGGTACCTGTGAACCCGCATTTTGGGCCCTTTGCTACAATGGTACAGTAATTCTTGTCAGCCACAAAGAATGGATGGATAGCACTCTTTTTGCTGGCCATGAACCTCTGCAAAATAACAGTGGACTCTTCGCATGCCCTTCTGAGTTCTGTGTGGCTCAACTTTTGGCCCCCTCAACTCCTACGGTTGTTCTCAGGATTGAGCATTCAGGATTTTGATACTTCTTCTTGGGCCTCTGTGGCTACGCACAGGCTATTATAGAGGTAGTAGGCATGAGTGCTACCATGATGCTCACATGTTAGTGCTATAATCACTAAGTAGATGATCTCAGACATGGGGAGAGTAAAAGAGGTCATCAGGGCACTGGTCCAACCCTGTGGAAGCTCCTAGTAGCCATGTAATATAAAGAGTAAGATTCCCAAGAGCAATTCCAAGCCTGTAGTTGGTGTAAAGAGTGGTATTCTTTAGCAATTTTCTATCAATTGAAACATCCCTTGAGGGAGGATGGAGACCCATTAGATGCCCGAAGGAAAGTTTCAAAATGTAGGACTCTCAGAAAGTTTAAGACTTGTGAGACTCTTCCTCGAGGTTCTACAAGCAGGAAACAGTTGTTGAGAGAGACTCTTGAGTGGAGCTCTCTGCTGGTCATCCCGAGGTGTGGTTTTTTTATGAGGCTTCACCCAGGGTTGGGTGGACTTTGCCAGTGAGTCACCCTTGCTCCTTTAAGTACCAGTGATTACAGTGGTCCATCAAGTTAGCCTTAGGTAGAGCTGTGACATCTCTAGGGCTAATGGACTTTTCTTAGCATCTTGAAAAGGACAAGATAAACCCAGTTCATTTCCAACCTTTTGTTGTTAAATTCTCACCTTACAATATGACATAGATAAAAAAACAAATGCAGAAGCTTAGGACTGGTACGTCTTGCTAGTTATACTAAAACCTGTTGGATCATCTACATGTTCCTTTCACACCTCCAATATAGATTTCAGTAAGTTATGGGGTACAAGGACATTGTGGGGTAAACAAGGGCTTCGTCCTGACAGTAGGAACAAGATCATGGGAAAGGACACAGGTAAAAGAGAATCCCAGAATTAGTGGTCCAGGCCCATACCCGCTAAAGTCAAGAAAGAACAGCTTTTAATTCTGCACACACTGTATCCAAAGTGCAGAAGAAGGGCATTGGATAATGATCAAATGAAGCTCAACTGTGCAAGGCCAAAATAAGGGCTGTGGCTATTGTTCTATGCACTGGAGTCATTAATCCTCCGTAGTGTTATCATAGACATCACCAAGCACAAGGCAGGTACCAGTCCTCAAATGGAAATGATAATGACAAGTGGTAACCATTCTTTTAATTCGTGCCAATCTGAGGGTGTTCCATTTACAAGAGCCCATTTTGTTGTTGTTGTTGTTGTTGTTTGTAAGTGAGCAAACTGAGCTACATACAAGATATTGAAGACCTTTCTAAGTCCCAGGGTTGGTAAGTGTGATAACTCAAATTTGGAACACACAGTCCATGTTTATTATACCACAGCCATCCTGGAAAGAAGACTGTCATGAGAGCTGAGCTGTGGTGGGGCTCAAGGACAAGATAGTCCTTCAGACTGCTTTACAGTAGCATCAGGCCAACATGAGATGAGTGTACATTACCTAAATCACTTTGTAACTATGCCCCTTCTGTGCCATTTCCTGCTAATCTGGTCCATTCACATCCCATGAGCCCCACCTACCACCATATTTACTTTCCTCTTAAATATTCAGAAAACATTTCACATAAATAAATTTAAAAAAAGGCAACAAGCTAATCTGCTTCCTCCTCCTGTCAAATGTTGCATCTGTTATTCAGAAAACAAAACCTCAAATTAAGGAGGTAACCTTATCCCCTGATGACCTCTTTTACTCTCCCCATGTCTGAGATCATCTACTTAGTGATTATAGCACTAACATGTGAGCATCATGGTAGCAATATCAATATCAGTGTGCATGTACAAATTCTAGACTCTTGGAATCATTTCTTTCTGATGCTCCCCAAATTTATTACACGGTATATTACTTTTTAACTCTTCAGAGAAATTCTCTTTAGATGCTATACAATGGAAGAGCCTTCAGAAAGCATTAGCCTTGTACAGGTAAGAAGGTGAGGGGCTGTGAGGCAATTGGGAGGCTAGCATCACTCCCTCAGTGACTCCATCTAAGCCACCCCAACACCCTGCACCTCCCTGACTTCATATTTCTTCTGAACCTCCAACCTCCTTCGAGTTAATTATTTATGTTTGTTTGTATTTTGTCTTTTATAGAATAAAGAAGATGGAAGGAAAGCGATGTTCCCACCCGCTAAGGCATTTGCCATGGCTGTCTAGGATGATTGGGGAAAGTGGGGTCTGTAGAGACACAGCTCTAAGTTCCACACCTTGCTTCTTCCTGCTGCCCTGAACAATCTTTCAGAGCCCATAGTGAGAGGATGCTGTGGCTGATTTTTTGCTACACCCACAGTAAGTACTCTGACTGTGAAGTGATACCATCAGTGCCTAATTCCAAGGCCGTCAGATCTTAGTCAGTTACTTATGAACCAAGATTTAAAGACTCCAGAAGCCCCTGTTGCAGCCAAAAGATGCGTCTACTTTGTTGTTCTTCTTTCCCCCATGGAATGATTCTTCAGCTCCCTGGAAGGGATTCTAGTGTGTCCTCTGCTCTGCAGGAGGTGTGTTTACAGGGGATGGTAATTAACAACATGAGGCTAATGGAGATCTTGCCTCTCCTCTGCCTTCCCAGCATTCTGCCAACACTCATTGGGTAGCCTAATGCAAGAAGAGAAAACACACAGCGATCGCAGAGAAACTATACCTTGCTTCCGACATATTTCTCAAGCTGTTTAAATATGAAACAAAATCCTACCAGGCTACAAGCTTCCAGCTGTTATGATTTCATAAGATAAATTTACAACTAGAGAAACAGCATGTTTGCTTTTATAAAGTATGGAAATATAAATGTTCCAAGTGTTAAAACTGTCCAAACAAATTAATTCAAGGAAAAATAGTTGCCTTGGCTTCAGTTCCCTCACACTGCCTTCTTTTCACAGCGCTCATGAGCACATTGCTCCAAATTCCATGAGTGGGGAGAAGCAGGCTTCCATCTCAGCAGGCAGGACCTCCTCCAAACATGCCAACCCAAGGAGCCTCCAGGAGGGGTGGCAGGAAGGTCCCTGGCCATTAGCTCACTGCTGATCCAAGTCCTGAAAACCTCAACTCAGCCTCTTCTTTTCTTTCTTTCATTCTTTGTTTTTTCTTTTTCTTTCTTTCTTTTTTTTTTTTTTTATCTTTTTGTAACAGAAGAAAGGCACCCTTTGAGAGAGCTGAGACTGAAAATCTTACCATGGGCTCCCATTTCAGATGTGAGCTAAAATGAAAAAAGAGTTTCTTTCCTCAGTGACTTTGAGAAGAAGAGAGTGGAGGGTGGTGATTAACAGCAATATATTTTTTAATGAAACGTAACCCGTCATCCCTGTCATCTTCTGGCCATCCTCGCTTGTATGCGCCTCCCTGACAAGAGGAATAATAATGGTCATACATCACTGCTCTCCACGTGCAATCATCTAAATCTTCCCTCGCTGCAGCCTCTGAGACTCAATTACTTTATTGACATGCAATCTTCATAAGGGGAGAAATATTGTGCGTGTAAGGTCACTTGGTTATGAAGACATATTATCATATTATCTGCATGAGGGTTGCAGGGCTAAGACCTGACAGAGCTAATTATAATGGTACATGATAGAAAGCTCAGTACACATTATTCGCTTGGCTGCACTAAAGGTGAGGTAAGTCCATGACATCATGTTTTTTTGAGAAAATAATGCAACTTTGGCCTGGTAGCCATAACTTTTTTGATTTTTCTTTTAACTCCCTAACATTTTTACTTTGGTGTTTTTATAGATCATGAAAGGGCCAGTTAATATGTCTTCTGGTTCTAAAGAAGAGAGATGGCATGCCACAATGTGTGTGTGTGTGTGTGTGTGTGTGTGTGTGTGTGTGTAATTGACCCCAACATAACACCAAGGTTTCAATTCACTTTCCACAGCTGAAATGAGGGACTCCTGTGAGAGCTGTAAAGGGATACAAATGAGTCAATTTGATCCAAGAGTAAAACGCCCCTTCACCTGCAATCAAGCCCTTCTCAGACGTCAGCCTTCTTTCTCTTGGTCTCTCAGGTAAGCCCTTACCTTGCTGGGTGCGATCTATCAGCTGTGCTTTCTTTATTCAGGTCCACCCAGTTATTTGAGATTTCTACACCCAGGAGATTGGTGGGCTGCTCAAACACCCAGTTATTCTGTCATTCTCTCTCTCTCTCTCTCTCTCTCTCTCTCTCTCTCTCTCTCTCTCTCTCTCTCTCTCTGTTTTTTTTTTTTGTCCTGTGGCATCAGTCCACTCACTTTCTCCATTTCCTCAGGTGGCTCACCCCATCAGAGAGGCTAGAGTGAAGTGGTTTCTGAGGGCCATTTGGCAAGGAAGGAGCATCCAAGGCAAAGAGTCTGGATCAAGTTGGTGGGAAAAGGGTTGGATGGATCTCTGATGAGTCACCAGGAAGTCAAAATTAAGTTCACCTCACAGATGGACTTGAGCCAGTACCAACACTTAAGCCCTCAGCATACTTTAGGGGAGTTATGAGCTCTCAGATCTGAGTGAAAGAGCCATTACAAACAGCGGCACAGTCTAGGATAGGCTGGCTCCTAGGTTCTCACCACTACTCCTCATCCAGAGAATGAATTTAATAAAGGAGAGAGCTAAGGCCTTCTAAGCTCCAGAAATACCTTCAGTCCATGCATCAGCGGTGCTTTGGCCCACTTACAAGAGGAATAGAGTAGAACAAGAAATTGAGGTTGTCTAAATTCCTTCCTTCACATACACTTAACTCAAACATCTGAATCTCTTAGACTAAAGGTTCGTTAATAATTGCAATGTGAGTTTAACAAGAAAAGCCGAAGAGGGTAGTAGGGACTTTTTGGTCTGCATTAGAAGTAATATTGTATGTAATACAGTGCTAACATTAACTAAACCTGATGCTAATGCAGGATCCTAGTGAGGCGCACACTGCCTTGCACCTCCCACATCTCAGCTGCCTCTTCAAGTGAGGAGGTTAATAGAGAGCCTGTCTCCAAAACCTGAGATGCTGAGATAAAACTGACAGTCACTAGAAAGAGAATGAGGCTGGTACTCAATAAATAAAGTTCTGACTCCTAACTTAAACACTCATCTTGCTTGCTGTAGCTCCTTAACTATGACATGAGTCTGTGTGGGTGTCAAAGAAAATGCTTGGGAGAGAGAGTAAGGCATGGTAAAGTATTTTGGCATTGCCTACTTAAAAAAAAACTAGATTGGAAATCAGACCACATTATTAATTTCTTTCATCGTTTTTAGCAAATTGTGATCATCACTTGCCCTTCTGGTCATGAGTAGACATTGGGTACCTCAAGAGATTAGTAGATTAGTAGAAGAACTGGAAAGGTGCCTAGGAAGATTACTTAGCAGGAAAAGTGCTTGCCCAGCACATGTGATAACCAGTCTGATGCCAAAACCACGTTAAAAAAATACTAGGCCTGTTGGTATGCATTTATAATCCTATTTGGGGATATAAAGATGGTTGGATCCCTAGGGCTTATAAGTCAGCTATCTCCAGGTCTCAGTGTGTAAAACAGATTGAAATCTTGTGTTAAAACAACAACAAACAAAACCCACAAGGTGTTTAGACACTCTGGATGATGGAGAGTGCAGACATATGTGCGTGAGCACATGTACACACATAGAGAGGGAGAGATGAGGAATGAGAAGGAACCTGTTTTTGTGATTTCTGAGAAGCAGTTACTGCCTGCTTGGGACTGATAGACATGTTGATGACATTAGAGAACAGACAGAGAAGGTAAATTCCCACAGCAACATAAGGCATCACTGATAATCCTGTAGGCCATCAGACCAAGCTAAATAATACAAAGGATGGTTAGCTATTCAAAACCAAATGTCAGTTTTGGTTCTCCACAGCCACTGACTCAGAAAACCACAATTAAAACTGTGATCAGATACTTATGCCATAGAGGAGAGAGCCATTGGAGCTCAAAAGATAATTACATTAGAAGGTGAGTGGAACTCTGGGTCCCTAACAGTCCCTTCAGCTATAGAGGAATTAGAACATGCTCTATGACATTCTCCTTCTAACCTAGCAGTCAGGACACACCAGATTTAGCAGTCTTGGATACCTGGTGACTCTGACACTGTTTTCCCATAATACTTCCTTAGATCATGTATAATGTTGAAGACAATAAGACAAGAAGCAAGGAGACCTTTCTAGAAATCTAGATTATCTAGACAATCTACAACACAAGACTTACCCAGAGTACAACTTACTACCAAACAGCTGTAGTCACTATGTTTCAAAGTATCTTCAGTTTTAGGAAGAACTTCATTTTCGCTTGTTCTTAAGTAATTATTTTATGTCAAACTCCCTGTAGAGCTTCAACATTTGTTCATTAATCAGCAGTCACGTGCACTGATTCACATAAATAACCCAAACGCCTTATGAAATAGCAATGGCTGTCACACTCCTGTAAACAAGAAGTCGTGGCTCCTCCCCAAGCCAAGCAGCTTGTAGGTGGCTTGGCTTTGTTTGTGAAATCCCCTGTTTTCATGGGGGATTTTGTTCTTACTATAAAAAAGGAAGTTTGCCACTTTGACCTCTTTCCACTGGTAGATAGGCAGTTATTCCTTTCTTGAAGGGCTTCAATAAGCCTTACTCGTAAGAAGGACCTGGACCTGGTAAAATTCATTGATTAACAGTAAAGGTTCAGGAAGGCAAGGTCTTTTTCCTATGAGGAGGCAACTCATTATCAATGCGTTATATGCAGCCAAGCTTCAGAATGGAAGGGGGACTTTGAAGACCAATGTGTTCTAGGGTGGGGCAGGGTTGATCTCCCTACTGTATTACTGAAAGCCAAGTCTGCCTCCTACTCCTGTTCTTCCAAAATAGTGATTACTGTCAAAGACTGTTCACCTTCAGAATAACTCTATTATCACAATGCATTTATCCCTTAGAGAAGAGCTTCACTTTAAGAATTAATACATTCTTATCAAGATTTCTTTGACAATTACCCTAGAGCAAGACATGAAATAGGGGCCAGAATTGAAAGAGGCTTAGCTTCCATGTGTTTTATGATAAGACACCCTGAAGGGATACAGGTAGGGGTAAAGCTGAATTTCTCTTTTTGTCATCTTATTTATTTAGCTGGATCATTTGGACTCAAATTCCAGATCTGCAAACCGTGAATGCAATTATTCCATGTCACTGAGAGTGAAGGAGACCAGCTGCGTATGAACTGTACACTCTCTGAGATAAATTAGGAACGCTCAGTAGAATATATACAGGAACTGCTATTTGTAGGCCGTAGAGATCTAAGGCAGTGAGGGCATGGGACATACTTGAGCCTATCACCTGGGGGCTACTCCTCCCATTAAGCAACCTGTACACAATCATGTGTGGTTAGCAAGCCAAGAAGCTGAGTCCAACCTCACATTGTTTTGTAAGTCTTGAAAACAAAATGCAATGAAAACAAAATGCAATGAAAGGAAAAGAGGCTTAGGTAGAGATCCCAGGTTATCACTAGGAAAGTTAAGAATTATATTAAATGGAGAGGCAACTAGGAATAAGTTGTCCTCACAAAGCTTTTAATCCAGTTTCTCAAGGGATCAATACTGATACGTGCTTAAGTGACCTCTCCTAACTTACCTATCTCCTAGAATCAAAATAACTCTTCTCTGGAGGAAAGCAACCCTTATCAGAACCTCAAATTTTCTCTAGAAGTTTTATCAACACCGCTTCTAAAATAGCCTGTAGTTAGCAAAAGACAAGACTAAATGCTTCATCCAATTCAATAATCAAGCAAGCACTCATACATCTAATCAATCAGCTAAACAAACAAGAAGACAGCCAATTAATCAGAGATCCAGGACAGCAAGGACATCAGATAGTACAGTTATTAGCTATGGGCTAGAACAGACGAACACATAGATTATATAGATTTTTGAAGAGTTAATCTATAAATCAAAATAAAATAAAATTTACAGCTGAAATATATAATAACTCAAACTAAAACTTCAAGAGCTATATTTAACAGTTATTAGACACAGCTACAGAGAAGATTAGGAAAAGAGAAGGTAAGTCAGGGTGAATTTCCATTAAATGTTAGTTTAAAAATGTATAACACAAATAAAGAACTCAAAGGAAATTGCAGGAAAATGTCAACATAGATTCTTTGTAACAAATACACCATTTTATATTTATGGAGGTAAGAGATATATGAGAACTCTAAGTATTTCCTCTTTAATTTACAATATGAACTAAAAATATCATCATCCCCAAACAAAGTCTATTAAAAGAGACAATTTACTACACTAATAGAGGCTAAAAAGGACATATTTGCATATATAGATGCACAGACTATTGGCTATTGAAAGCCTGAGCCCTCCTGTAAGTGAAATATTCTTAATACTCTTTTTTTTTTTTTTTTTGGTTTTTCGAGACAGGGTTTCTCTGTGTAGCCCTGGCTGTCGTGGCACTCACTTTGTAGACCAGGCTGGCCTCGAACTCAGAAATCCGCCTGCCTCTGCCTCCCGAGTGCTGGGATTAAAGGCGTGCGCCACCACGCCCGGCTCCCTTAATAATCTTAAAATATGAACTAAGGTGGATTTTCCTAACTGAGCCCTGGAAACACTAGACATTTCAAACCAATTTCCTAACTGATCCCTGGAAACATTAGACACTTCACACCAATCATTAAAATTTAATAGCAAGATTAAAAGCTGAGATTAAAAAATGAGGCCAAGGCATCTATAAAGATAATTTTCATTTAGCATTGTACAGGAAGTCCTAGGCAATGATATAAAGAAAAAAAAAGACTTAAAAAGTATAGACATGAGAAAGGAAGAATTATTTATATAAGTGGAGATTTTTGTGTATAGAAAATAAAAGCTAAGAATGAATAACAAGACATAGCAAAGCTTCTGTTTCCAAGATCAGTGATGAAAATCATTTATATCTCTGCACATTAATACCAAAACGAGTAAATTAAATGTCAATAGCATCAAAAAAAATCACAATTAAAAATCAACTTAGTAAAATGTACATAAGACTTAACACTTAACAAAAAACACTTAAGAGCAGAGAGGGAGCGCCTAGCCTGAGCATCAGCAGCAGACATACTGGTTCCGGGACCCCACTGAGTGTATTCTGCACAGATGAGAGACAGAATACAAAAGCTAAAAGCTTCTGGGACGGGGGGGGGGGAGCCACAGAGCTTCTAAGACAGCCCCCTTTTCGGGCCCCAGACAGCTGGCCACTTTTCTGGCCAGTGGTTAGGGATCCGACCGGCCCAGGAACGCTTTGCCTGTGCATCGGCACCAGACATCTTGGTTCCGGGACCCCACCCAGTGTATTCTGCACAGGCCCCAGACATCCGGCCACCTACCGTACAGAGGAAAGGGGTCTGAGCAGAGAGGGTGCACTTTGCCTGAGCATCGGCAACAGACATCTTGGTTCCAGTACCCTGCCCAGTGTATTCTGCACAGCCCCAGAGATTACCAGATGGCGAAAGGCAAACGCAAGAATCCTACTAACAAAAATTAAGACCACTCACCATCATCAGAACACAGCACTCCCACCCCACCTAGTCCTGGGCACCCCAACACAACCGAAAAGCTAGACCCAGATTTAAAAACATATCTCATGAGGATGGTAGAGGACATCAAGAAGGACTTTAATAACTCACTTAAAGAAATACAGGAGAACATTGCTAAAGAGTTACAAGTCCTTAAAGAAAAACAGGAAAACACAACCAAACAGGTAGAAGTCCTCAAAGAAAAACAGGAAAACACATCCAAACAGGTGATGGAAATGAACAAAACTATACTAGACCTAAAAAGGGAAGTAGACACAATAAAGAAAACCCAAAGTGAGGCAACGCTGGAAATAGAAACCCTAGGAAAGAAATCTGGAACCATAGATGCGAGCATCAGCAACAGAATACAAGAGATGGAAGAGAGAATCTCAGGTGCAGAAGATTCCATAGAGAACTTCGGCACAACAATCAAAGAAAATACAAAATGCAAAAGGATCCTAACTCAAAACATCCAGGAAATCCAGGACACAATGAGAAGACCAAACCTACGGATAATAGGAGTTGATGAGAATGAAGATTTTCAACTTAAAGGGCCAGCAAATATCTTCAACAACATTTTAGAAGAAAACTTCCCAAACCTAAAGAAAGAGATGCCCATGATCATACAAGAAGCCTACAGAACTTCAAATAGACTGGACCAGAAAAGAAATTCCTCCCTACACATAATAATCAGAACAACAAATGCACTAAATAAAGATAGAATATTAAAAGCAGCAAGGGAGAAAGGTCAAGTAACATATAAAGGCAGGCCTATCAGAATTGCACCAGACTTTTCACCAGAGACTATGAAAGCCAGAAGAGCCTGGACAGATGTTCTACAGACACTAAGAGAACACAAATGCCAGCCCAGGCTACTATACCCGGCCAAACTCTCAATTACCATAGATGGAGAAACCAAAGTATTCCACAACAAAACCAAATTCACAAATTATCTTTCCATGAATCCAGCCCTTCAAAGGATAATAACAGAAAAAAAAACAATACAAGGAAGGAAATCACACCCTAGAAAAAGCAAGAAAGTAATCCCTCAACAAACCAAAAAGAAGACAGCCACAAGAACAGAATGCCAACTCTAACAACAAAAATAAAAGGAAGCAACAATTACTTTTCCTTAATATCTCTTAATATCAATGGACTCAATTCCCCAATAAAAAGACTTGACTAACAGACTGGCTACACAAACAGGACCCAACATTCTGCTGCTTACAGGAAACCCATCTCAGGGAAAAAGACAGACACTACCTCAGAGTAAAAGGCTGGAAAACAATTTTCCAAGTAAATGGCTTGAAGAAACAAGCTGGAGTAGCCATTCTAATATCGAATAAAATCGACTTCCAACCCAAAGTTATCAAAAAAGACAAGGAGGGACACTTCATACTCATCAAAGGTAAAATCCTCCAAGAGGAACTCTCAATTCTGAATATCTATGCTCCAAATGCAAGGGCAGCCACATTCATTAAAGACACTTTAGTAAAGCTGAAAGCACATATTGTACCTCACACAATAATAGTGGGCGACTTCAAAACACCACTCTCATCAATGGACAGATCGTGGAAACAGAAACTAAACAGGGACACAGTGAAACTAACAGAAGTTATGAGACAAATGGACTTAACAGATATCTACAGAACATTTTATACTAAAACAAAAGGATATACCTTCTTCTCAGCACCTCACGGGACCTTCTCCAAAACTGACCATATAATTGGTCACAAAGCAGGCCTCAACAGATACAAAAATATTGAAATTGTCCCATGCATCCTATCAGACCACCATGGACTAAGAATGATCTTCAATAACAACATAAATAATGGAAAGCCAACATTCGCATGGAAACTGAACAACACTCTTCTCAATGATACCTTGGTCAAGGAAGGAATAAAGAAAGAAATTAAAGACTTTTTAGAGTTTAATGAAAATGAAGCCACAACATACCCAAACCTATGGGACACAATGAAAGCATTTCTAAGAGGGAAACTCATAGCTCTGAGTGCCTACAAAAAGAAACTGGAGAAAGCACACACTAGCAGCTTGACAACACATCTAAAAGCTCTAGAAAAAAAAAAAAGAAAATTCATCCAAAAGGAGTAGACGGCAGGAAATAATCAAACTCAGGGGTGAAATCAACCAAGTGGAAACAAGAACTATTCAAAGAATTAACCAAATGCGGAGTTGGTTCTTTGAGAAAATCAACAAGATAGATAAACCCTTAGCTAGACTCACTAGACGGCACAGGGACAACATCCTAATTAACAAAATCAGAAATGAAAAGGGAGACATAACAACAGATCCTGAAGAAATCCAAAACACCATCAGATCCTTCTACAAAAGGCTATACTCAACAAAACTGGAAAACCTGGACGAAATGGACAAATTTCTAGACAGATACCAGGTACCAAAGTTAAATCAGGATCAAGTTAAGGATCTAAACAGTCCCATACCCCCTAAAGAAATAGAAGCAGTCATTAATAGTCTCCCAGTCAAGAAAAGCCCAGGACCAGATGGGTATAGTGCAGAGTTCTATCAGACCTTCAAATAAGATCTAATTCCAGTTCTACACAAACTATTCCACAAAATTGAAGTAGAAGGAACTCTACCCAACTCATTCTATGAAGCCACAATTACTCTGATACCTAAACCACAGAAAGATCCAACAAAGATAGAGAACTTCAATTTCCCTTATGAATGTAGATGCAAAAATCCTCAATAAAATTCTTGCTAACCAAATCCAAGAACACATTAAAGCAATCATCCATCCTGACCAAGTAGGTTTTATTCCAGGGATGCAGGGATGGTTTAATATATGGAAATCCATCAATGTAATCCATTATATAAACAAACTCAAAGACAAAAACCACATGATCATCTCGTTAGATACGGAAAAAACATTCGACAAGATCCAACACCCATTCATGATAAAAGTCTTGGAAAGATCAGGAATCCAAGGTCCATACCTAACCATGATAAAAGCAATCTGTAACAAACCAGTAGTCAACATCAAAGTAAATGGTGAGAAGCTAGAAGCAATCCCTCTAAAATCAGGGACTAGACAAGGCTGTCCACTCTCTCCATACCTATTCAACATTGTACTTGAAGTCCTAGCCAGAACAATTCGACAAC
Organism: Mus caroli; assembly: GCF_978045245.1. Taxonomy (NCBI): domain Eukaryota; kingdom Metazoa; phylum Chordata; class Mammalia; order Rodentia; family Muridae; genus Mus; species Mus caroli. Next base: position 16,103,083 of record NW_028227267.1, on the reverse strand, counting down.
AAAAGGAGATCAAGGGGATACAAATTGGAAAAGATGAAGTCAAAATATCACTTCTTGCAGATGATATGATAGTATATATAAGCGACCCTAAAAATTCCACCAGAGAACTCCTAAACCTGATAAACAGCTTCGGTGAAGTAGCTGGATATAAAATTAACTCAAACAAGTCAATGGCCTTTCTCTACACAAAGAATAAACAGGCTGAGAAAGAAATTAGGGAAACAACACCTTTCTCAATAGTCACAAAGAATATAAAATATCTTGGCGTGAATCTAACTAACGAAGTGAAAGATCTGTATGATAAAAACTTCAAGTCTCTGAAGAAAGAAATTAAAGAAGATCTCAGAAGATGGAAAGATCTCCCATGCTCATGGATTGGCAGGATCAACATTGTAAAGATGGCTATCTTGCCAAAAGCAGTCTACAGATTCAATGCAATCCCCATCAAAATTCCAACTCAATTCTTCAACGAATTAGAAAGAGCAATCTGCAAATTCATCTGGAATAACAAAAAACCTAGGATAGCAAAAACTCTTCTCAAGGATAAAAGAACCTCTGGTGGAATCACCATGCCTGACCTAAAGCTGTACAACAGAGCAATTGTGATAAAAACTGCATGGTACTGGTACAGTGACAGACAAGTAGACCAATGGAATAGAATTGAGGACCCAGAAAAGAACCCACACAGCTACGGTCACTTGATATTCGACAAGGGAGCTAAAGTTCAGTGGAAGAAAGACAGCATTTTCAACAAATGGTGCTGGCACAACTGGTTGTTATCATGTAGAAGAATGTGAATCGATCCATTCCTATCTCCTTGTACTAAGGTCAAATCTAAGTGGATCAAGGAACTTCACATAAAACCAGAGACACTGAAACTTATAGAGGAGAAAGTGGGGAAAAGCCTTGAAGATATGGGCACAGGGGAAAAATTCCTGAATAGAACAACAATGGCTTGCACGGTAAGATCAAGAATTGACAAATGGGACCTCAAGAAACTGCAAAGCTTCTGCAAGGCAAAAGACGCCGTCAATAAGACAAAAAGACCACCAACAGATTGGGAAAGGATCTTTACCTATCCTAAATCAGATAGGGGACTAATATCCAATATATATAAAGAACTCAAGAAGGTGGACTCCAGAAAATCAAATAACCCCATTAAAGAATGGGGCTCAGAACTAAACAAAGAATTCTCACCTGAGGAATCCCTAATGGCTGAGAAGCACCTGAAAAAATGTTCGACATCCTTAATCATTAGGGAAATGCCAATCAAAACAACCCTGAGATTCCACCTCACACCAGTCAGAATGGCTAAGATCAAAAATTCAGGTGACAGCAGATGCTGGCGAGGATGTGGAGAAAGAGGAACACTCCTCCATTGTTGGTGGGATTGCAAACTTGTACAACCACTCTGGAAATCAGTCTGGCGGTTCCTTAGAAAATTGGACATAGAACTACAGGAGGATCCAGCAATACCTCTCCTGGGCATATATCCAGAAAATGTTCCAACAGGTAAGAAGGACACATGCTCCACTATGTTCATAGCAGCCTTATTTATAATAGCCAGAAGCTGGAAAGAACCCAGATGCCCCTCAACAGAGGAATGGATACAGAAAATGTGTTACATTTACACAATGGAGTACTACTCGGCTATTAAAAAGAATGAATTTATGAAATTCCTAGGCAAATGGATGAACCTGGAGGGCATCATTCTGAGTGAGGTAACACAATCACAAAGGAACTCACACAATATGTACTCACTGATAAGTGGATATTAGCCCAAAACTTAGGATACCCAAGATATATAATACAATCTGCTAAGCACATGAAACTTAAGAAGAATGAAGACCAAAGTGGGGTCACTGTACCCCTTCTTAGAATTGGGAACAAAACATCCATGGAAGGAGTTACAGAGACAAAGTTTGGAGCTAAGACGAAAGGATGGACCATCTAGAGACTGCCATACCCCGGGATCCATCCCATGATCAGCTTCCAAACGCTGACACCATTGCATACACTAGCAAGAATTTTGCTGAAAGGACCCTGATATAGCTGTCTCTTGTGAGACTATGCTGGGGCTTAGCAAACACAGAAGTGGATGCTCACAGTCAGCTAGTGGATGGATCACAGGGCTCCCAATGGAGGAGCTGGAGAAAGTACCCAAGGAGCTAAAGGGAACTGCAACCCTATAGGTGGTACAACATTATGAACTAACCAGTACCCCAGAGCTCTTGACTCTAGCTGCATATGTATCAAAAGATGGCCTAGTCAGCCATCACTGGAAAGAGAGGCCCATTGGACACGCAAACTTTATATGCCCCAGTACAGGGGAACACCAGTGCCAAAAAAAAAAAAAAATGGGAATGGGTGGGTAGGGAAATGGGGGAGAGGGGGGAGGGTATGGGGGACTTTTGGGATAGCATTGGAAATGTAATTGAGGAAAATACGTAATAAAATATATTAAAAAAACACTTAACACTTAGGAGAGATAGAATAATGTATAAAACTTAGAAACAAACTGACATGAATATAATCCCATGATTATAGGTTGTACAGCAACATATTGGAACATGCCAATTATCTGTAAATTGTCTTAAATATTCAAAATAATTCCTATCAAAATTCCATCATTTTCATTGTCATTGTGTTATTGCAACAGACAGAAAAAATAATTCCAAAATCCACAGGGCAATACTAAGAGCCAAGGGTGGTCAAGGTAATCTCAGTGCATGAGCAGGTAATAAGTGTTATACAGCTGTAGTCATTAAAGATTGGAGCACTGACCCAGATAGCTGTAAAATGAACTGAATAGATTCCAGAAATAACATATATATACATAGATGACTGACTGATGATGAGGGTGTGAAAAAGTCGTTCTTGACCTTTTAATGTATGACAAACATGAAACTAAATGCCACATATAGTTATTATGCAAATATAAAATACAGGCCCTCATGACCCTTAAGTAGACAAGGGTTGCTAAAACAAGACTTCATGAGCCATCAAGAACACTTTAGATGTCAATAAAAAATGCTGCATCATGTTGAACAAGAGCAACAATGAAATAATACATCTGCATGCTGTAATGCATCTGCATGCTGTCTTTTATCTAAAAGTGAAAAGCACAACTTACTCAGAGTGTTAAGAGTCTAAATGTTGGCTGCCTTTGAGGAGGAAGCTGAGACAGAACCAAGAGATGGGCTGGGGCGGGATATTAGAAGGAATTACTACAAGTATTTGATTTTTATAGCTATATGTTGGTTTCTTATGAAAGTTCATGAAATCAGACACAGTAGTTTGTGTTTCTTCTGGGTGAGAGTGCCATACTTTACTAAAAAGTTTATTTTAAAAGAAACAGACAACTATCCACTGAATATAACATATATCCACAGTGCTTAGAATGTATCTACTGTCGCTGGAAGGAATAGAAGCTCCTTCAAGATACACCAATAATGTAAACAGTAAATTCACCACTTTATTCATGCTGGTTGAAAAGAAGGAGCTAGAGGGGAACTCATTAATATATAGAGAGGATAGATATAGATATATAGAGATAGAGGTTACACACAAACATGACACACCCACACACAGTTTTAAGCAGGTGTGACTCAGGATGCAATTTAAAATAGACAGTTACCAAGTTGTAACCAGGGAGATCAAATTTTTGATGGATTCCAGTTAATCCATACAAAAGAGTCAAGCAAATAAAAAACACACAGTGGTGTGATCAGCTCACTGGGAATGAAACGTGACCCCCAGGAAGCCCTGGACTTCCTCCATCACAGATGGCTTTTGTGTACTGTATTGTCATTGCTGAGAGAAATACAGGGATGAGCCTCTCTCTATCTCTCATGCACAGGCACATGTGCACACACAAACACATATACACGCACACATGTACATATACACCCTCCATTTCTTTGATCATTCCTTAACTCCTCTATGTCTGAGATTAAAAAAAAAAGCAAGAGGAATAGATATGTAATCTCATGACAGACTGCTGTAATTATCTGTTTTGTACCTCAAGGTCTGTTGACATAAATGGACCTACTAAGTTAACCCCTTGAAGTCATGTCAAAATTATTTGTATACAGCTGGGGGGTTGCTTTCATTTCTTTTGAAGAGGGGTCCAACATAATCAATACACAATCCAAGAGGTTCTGTATTCTCCACAGGCCATAAACAGTGCTTAATCATTTACTGCTTACAAATAACTTTTACAAATATAATCTGCCAATCTCCTAAATATCCTATGAAAAGGGCAACAGGTTGGGCGGCAGCATCTTCTCAAGATTAGGACAAAAATGTTTAAAAAGCAGCATGATTGTTCTTGCTGGAAGCCACATTTGAAGCAGTAAAACTGTGGTTTGAATCAAGTGCATTCCTCTTTTATAAACCTCTGAGAAATACAGGACACATATCCATGTGACCCTACCAAGGCCAAAATAGAAAAAGAAGGGGGGGGAGAGGGAGGAGGGGAGGAGGAGAAGGAGGAGGAGGAAGAGGAGGAGGAGGAAGAGGAGGAGGAGGAAGAGGAGGAAGAGGAGGAGGAGGAAGAGGAGGAGGAGGAGGCAGTTTCCATGAGGTCTGCCATTTCACTCAGGAGCAAGAAGCATGTGACAACCTTCAGCCTTCAGAGAACCACAAACTTTCCCCTTCTGCAGTATGCGTCTGATTTCTCTAATCATAGTTCAATGCTAGGTCTTCAGATCTTCCCATCAAGATGGTTAAGGTTCCTGAAGCTCACTGTTTATCTGACTTGGTGAGAAAATGTCAGTGTCACCATGTCTGTATCTGATAGGCAAATATGACCTTGATACCACAGTGTGATAGAGAAGAGAGACCTCACAGAACCCATCTCACCAAGTATGGAGGAGCTGACTAGACGCTGGATCCTGTCTTCCTCTGCACAAAGCCAGACTGTATAGGATTTGCAGCTGGAATGGGTATTCCTCAAGGAGCTGCCACAGGGAACAAGCAACAGAGTCAGCCTTCATGAAGCCTGTGTCAGCGCATCTCCTGCACACTGGGACATGTGGTATGCTGTGCTGTGATGTGCAATAAAGGATAGGCAGGCTGACAAAGTATGGGAACCATATGGCAGGGGTGGGGTCCAAAGCTACGTCAGGAATGCACACACATATGGTAAAAATGATGTGCATGTTAATTTTTCTCAGTAAGGTTTATACACACATGCATATCCCAACCAAAGATTAGAGGATGTTAATATGGAAATCACCTAGTCAAATGTCTACTCCCATTTTATGGAAGGAATGGGAACTTGACACATATATGGCAAAACATATTCTAGGCATACAAACACAGCAATGAACTAGAATTTAAGACTTTTTATTTCTAACCTAGAGTTCTTCCATTCACCCTTAGTTGTATTTTTCAATATGGCAACACCTGGGTTTAATCCCCTTTCTGCAAGTAGATTCAAAGTTTTTCTAGACAGGAGACTCTTATGGCAAGCTGTGAACTACAGGTAAAGAGGCTTCAGGCTCCGGGCTGCTTTCATGTCCACTTCAGACCTCAGACTCAAATCGAGACTTGGACAATTCTGCAAAGGAGCAGATATCAGTTACCCTGGGAAAACACAAAGGTCCCAGACCAAGTTCTTGAAAACATCAGCAATTGATCCCTCCAGCAGAGGCCAGGTTACTACAAAGGCCAAGACACATGGAGACATTTGTGCTTTCCCTCTAACAGGCTCCCCGGGAAAGGAATGGATTTGGGCAGAGAGAGCTGGTGGATTGCACATGGCTTGAAGGAATCCCTCAGACACTCTGCCAAAGAAATGAGGACTTACAGAGCCTAGAATCCATGCTTCTCAGCCTGCTGCACGTCTTCACATGCCTGTCTTGGCCTCATTCTCCCAATGTGTCCAAATGTGAGACTTTGTTCTTGGCCACTTCCCACTCTGCTGATAGTGCTCTTCCCATGCTTCTGACCCAGACATTATTCATTCACAGCCCTTTCTGGTATTGGAGCAGATGAACCTAGCATGTTCAGGAGCCCAGGTGGCCAGATGAGCTATAGATCGTCTAGTTTTCCTAGAGATGCTCATCTGAGAGAACACCTAAGAATAGACTTGCATTTTCTCCAATCCTTGCTTCCTTCAAGTTCCCTTCTTAGGCCTTCTTCTAGCAGGTTTCTACAAGACCTCTGGTTACTATCATGGTCTCTTGTTTCTATTAGGAACCTTAATTTTTTTCCACACAAAACACACACACACACACACACACACACACACACACACACACACACACACACAGAGAGATTCCCTTTTCCCCCCATAGGCATCCTTCCTGAAATTCTGAGGTCTTTAGCATACTCCTTGAGGATGTCCTCTGTAAAGCCTCTCTAATCCCAATGCCAGAGAGTTCTGGACTTCAGCAGATACTCATCTGCTCTCCCGTAACAGACAGGTTTCTTTTCATCTTTCTCCTGGCCTATGCTGAGCACTTGGCAGAACTGAAGCAACTATTTAATGGTAGAGAGGAGGCAAAGATGCAAGTTTCTTGAAGTGGGACCCCAGAACTTCATGAGTTGTGGTTTGCTGCTTTGCATTTTCTATGATTTTGTTTTGCTTTGCTGCTTTGTAATTCCTAACAGACCCTGGAAATCTTTCTCTGAAGTTCATAAATATTAATGATACCTTAAATAAAGAGAAGCATTGATGCTCAGTCATCCTGTTTGAAAAGTGTGTAGATGCAACAACACCATGGATTGAGAGATGGCACCTTCTTCATGGATGGGGGAGCTGGGGCTCAGACTTGAAAACCATTTCCAAGTTCACATTCCTGGGATATGCCAGAGATGAGTAAAGGGCATTTAAGTAGAATTAGTGACTGTGTCCCTGGTCTTGGACCTCTCTGCCCAGAATGGGCTTGAGCCTGCTTGTAGCCGTGTATCTGGAGGCTGGGGTATCTCTCTGTCTTTGTTTTTGTTTGTTTGTTTGTTTGCTTGCTTGTTTTTGTTTTTGTTTTTGTTTTTGTTTTTTGTTTTTTGTTTTTTGTTTTTTGTTTGTTTGGTTGGGTTTTTTTTTTTGTTCTTGTTTGTAAAATTCAGTTACCAATGGGCCAACCCAAGGAGGTCTTATGATTATATAAGGTAATCAATTCATAGTGATTATAATCTTTATTCCTAAGGCAACTGTTCAAGGAATTCATTTTTTTCCAACATATATTTATTGACTGACACTATGCGCCTGGCTTTTGGTTTAGGCACTGTGGACAGAACAATAACATGGGCATAGACTCTTGACTTTTGGGAATGGAGGAAGGATGCTTGAGAAGTAAAGAGATGAATGTTATAATGTTATAATTTTCTCCCAGCTGAGACTAATGTGCCAAAGCAGGTTGTGAGAGAGAGAGAGAGAGAGAGAGAGAGAGAGAGAGAGAGAGAGAGAGAGAGAGAGACCTATTTGTATGAGATCCCAGGGGAGGGGTATGGGTGGGAGGAAGATAGGCCCAAAGCAAGAATCCTGAAGAAAGGCTACACTTACAGATATGATATTAGGAATAGGAACAAGCAGGAGAAGCATCAAGGGAACAGAAGATGAGGGAACAGGAGTGCCATATCAAGCTTCAGCCACAATGAGTCATGAAGTGATCAGTGAGTGTATAATTGGGGTGTGTGGCGGGAGACATTTACAAGAGGTGAGGAGTGGGACAGGGAAGGAAGGGATCAACAAGAAAGAGAAGAGACAGGCAAGAAACCTAAATGGCTCTTTTATGAGAAAATGGAGGAGGAAAGGAAGGAGGGAGGAAAGGAAGGATGGAAATGGTGAGACTGAAAGGGTAGATGGAGGGAGGGAAGGAAGGATGGAAATGGTGAGACTGAAAGGGTAGATGGAGGGAGGGAAGAGAGTGGCAGAGAGACTGAGATTGAGGATAATTATAGCAGAGGAAAATCTTTCTTGGGTTGAGAAAATTGGGGAGTTTTTGTCACCTGCTGAAGACTGACACAGTTTCACACACCCATTCTTCATTCCGTCTTTCTTTATTCCCTCTCTCAAATAACTACCCCACTGTTTAAGAGCTGCTATCAACTTCTGGGACACTTTGTCATCTTTATTTATGGCCATAAACCATCTCCTCATAGCCAAGAGCAGAGTCCTCCCAGAAAGAAACATGAATTTGCTTGATTTTTCATGTTTGCTAAACACCACAAAGTTCTGAGTGTAGATATTGTGATATAATCTAATTATCTATGTTCGCAAAATCGAAGGCATACAGCTTGACTGGGTACCTGTAACCTCCATGAAACAAAACCACCCACGAGCTGCTGAAGCTTTCTTCCTGAATTCTATCAGAGGAGCTCACCATCTTCCTGGAATACGTTGAGGACAAAGAATCCTCTTTCCCCAAAGTGAAGCAAAAGAAAAGACAAAAAAGACAACTAAAGATTCATCTTGGTCCAAACAGAGACAATCTGTGAAATAAGTAAGAACCAAGGTTCTTTGAAAAAGAAATAAATAAAGCAAAAGGATCTCTGCCCTTAAATGTTCTCCTGCTGGATTTTTAAATTCCCAAATCCAGTTAGTAAGTGAAACAAAATTTGGAAAATGTTTAAAATTTCAAGTGAATTCAAACACTAATTTCTGTCTCATCAAAACCAAACATAGCCTTTGGCAAACAGAGACCAGGGGTATGTAAACACACCAGGAGGTGTCCCACTAAGTAGTGGCTCCATCTGCTTTCTGTCACCATCCCAGCTGTGGCTCTTGGGTGGGGCTCTATTCCTAATACTTCTGTTGTGCCTCCAAAGTGGCCTGGGATACTCAGGCAAAGACGTGAAGCCTGGGATTGAGTTCCAGGGACTGTGAACCCTGACAGGGGCATCTCCAGCCCCTGCTTCCAACACCCTTATAGTGTTCTCTTTATGTACTCTACTTTCTCTTCCTGGATAACAGCATCAGCAACACAATACTGAATGTGATTTGAGAGCCCATGATGAGGATGCATAATGCTATCAATAGAGCTTTGGCCAGGAGAATGGAGCCTGTTAACCTGAAACATCTAAAAAGCAAATCAGCACAGGATTAATCCAAGGTCAAACAAAAACATCTACTCAAGGACTCAAAGAAACATAGAAGGCGTGTATGTGGAACAGTGCTAAATACATGACAGATTTTTATAAATATCACTTGAACTTGAGCTGGGCTGAATGTGACAGCTGAGCATTCCGCAGACAAAGCAGCTTTGTGTGACACATACAGCTGGGCGAAATCTGGTGTGAGCCGTATGGCCTCTCTGGTGGTGCCTGTAGCATATGAGCAAATCCTAAAGTCTCACAATGGGCTCCTTCCCCCTTCTCTAGCACACACTGCTGACATGACACTGCAGGTGAGTGGGGAACAAATCCAGCCTTCAGGAGCCCCTGCATGCTATGAAGCTGAGACCTATTAGCATTGTTCTTCCCATCTTTTCTAGTGACTGAGTACTCAATATTCAAATACCCAAGACTATGGGGATATCTATCATCCAAACCACCATAAATGCCTTCCACAAAAGACACATGAGTCTTCTCACCTATCACACATGCTGTTTTTTCTGATTTGAACACATTTCCTACCTTTCTCCCTGCATATTAACATGATGTATCCATCATCTCTCCTCCCAGGAACTCTTCCCTGACTCATTCCCACAACTGGATCCTACATTCCTCCGAGATTCTAAATATGTATGTCCACAACAGAACTCTTACCATATTGAGTTGCTTTATAAATCATTGTTTTAGACTCTACCCTGTGTGACAGCAAAAACCATAGTCAACAAATAATAAATATTTATGTTCTTGTTACTATGATATTTTGGGAAACATTAGAGTCAATTATAAATTTAGCTATTACTATTGAAATATACCAGTGAAATTCATGGAGATTATATAATATAAAACAATTACATTGTTTCCAGAAAAAAAGCAAAACAGTATTGTAGATTTTTTGGCATGATCAAACCTGAATTTCAAAAGATTTAGAAATAAGTTAACATGTTAATAATTGATTATTTGGGGACAGAAGTCAAAAGAATAAGTAGTTACATTATGATTGATATGTTAAATGTCACAAATGAATATTTTGGAGTAGAAAATGTAGTTTTTAAAAGATCTAAAGTTAAAAGTTGCTAACTATAAAATAATCCATTCAGAAAATTATAAAATCTCCAACAGCTCAAATAAGCATAATATTATACAATTGTAGCTTCTTCATTAGTAGGAGTGTGATGACTAAGCCAATCCTTCATCTGACAGAGGACTAATATTCAAAATACATAAAGAACTCAGGAAATTACACGCAAACAAATCAAACAACCCAATTAAAAGATGGAGTAAAGAGCTAAACAGAGAAATTCTTAACAGAGGAAACTCTAATGGCTGCCAAGAAGTACTTGAAGAAATGTTCAGCATCCTTAATCATCCAAGAAATGCAAGTCAAAATGCTCTCTATCTTACACCTGTCAGGATGGCTAAGATCAAAACCACAAGAGACTGCATATGCTGGCTAGGATGTGGAGCAAGAGAAAGACTCCAGCATTGTTGGTAGGAGTGCAGACTAGTACAATCACTTTGGAAATCAATTTTGCAGTTTCTCAGAAAAGTGGGAATAGTTCTACCTCAAGACCCAGCTATACCACTTTTGGGTATTTACCCAAACGATACTCCATCTTACCACAAGAACATTTGCTCAACTATCTTCATAGCAGCTTTATTCATAATAGCCAGGAACTGGAAACAACCTAGATGTTCCCCAACCCTATAATAAAGGCAATGTGGTACATTTATACAATGGAACACTACTAAGCTATTAACTACAAGGACATCATGAATTTTGCAGGCAAATGGATGGAACTAGAAAAAAATATTATCTGAGTGAGGTTATCCAGATCCAGAAAGACATACATGGTAGGTACTCACTTATAAGCATTCATTGGCCATACAGTACCGGATAACCACACGACAATCCACAGACCCCAAAAAACTAAATAATAAGGAGGGCCCAAGGGAGAATGCTTGAATTTCACTCTTAAGGGAAAATAAAATAGACATCAGAGGAGGATGGAAGGTAGGAACGGGGTGGGAGACAGGGTGAGGAGGGGAACATGGATAGGTTGGCAAGATTATTGAGTAAGAGTGCTTGCTGCCCAACCACCTGAGCACAATAATCAGAACCCACATAAAGGTGAAAGAGCAGAACATATCCTGACACCTGAGTGAGCACAGAAGGAGGAATTTCATTCTGGCCTGCAAGCCATTCTCTAGTCCCATCAATTGAATTTGATCATTGCCTATTCTCTCCTGGGATTATGACATTTACAAATGTTCTAAGTGTTTGTTGAGATTGGACCAGTAAGAGTGGAAAAGCCTGCTTCCCCGCTGTGATTCTGAAATTGTGTTTCCTCTCATCTGTGGTACGGCTGAGGATGATTGACCAATTATATTATATTGAGAATTTTAATCTCATTATATCTGATCCATCTCTGATTATTTAAAATTCTGTGTTGAACATATTTTCCTTAATAGGAATGCCTTCAAAAGCACATTTTAACTCAAAGCAAATGCTTTAATACAGGTCTACTTGCAAAGGTAGTTATAGATCTCCCTGACCTGTATAAAGCCATGTGTTCAGTTTAGACCACAAGGATTTAATAACAGACAGGCCAAGAGTTGTTGGCTGTCATGTGATCACCTTCCAACTGTGAGTTCCTGAATATACCTGACTTTCTGATCTCACTCTTCCTTATATTACCTTTTATTTATCTACAAAAATGAGAATGATTTTAAAAAATTCTATTTTACAATGTTGCTATTGAGTTGAATTAATACTGAGATGAAGGCTAATTGTTTCAATTTACCAAATCTCAATTTAGAAAAGGATGCAGAATTTAATCTTGGAATGGATGAAACTAAATCTAATAGTGTCTAGTACAATAATTTTTTGCCTTTCTGCCATGTCCCTCTGCAATCAGAACATGAGTGCTCCACTCCTCTGGCCACTCTTAAACTCTCATATTTGAATGAATGAGAAAATTAATAAACAGAGGTCTTTAGCTTGTTGTATTTTGTTAAAAGATATAGAAACTGAATAAGAATGAATAATCTTCCCATACCTTGAACTTATGATACACAGCTACTGCCCCTTACAAGGCACCAACCACCCTAACGCTTCCTCAACTGAAGTAGAGCTGAGATGCACACAACTTCCATGTGCCCCCATGCCGAAACATCACCACTATAGCACCTTGTTCAAGGTCTGCCAGTGCTCTCATTTCTAGCTGCATATGAATTTCTAAGTCATGGCCTGGATTCCTACTTATAGGTGTTTGCTGCATATCAGGCATGGATAAATGTATCTAAGAACAGATAGATGGGTCACTGGTGACAGAGCAGTGACAATTAAATCAGTGTCACTCAGCATGTGGAGATCTTGACATTTAACCTTTCTTTTGTCAAACATAGAATTTTTCTTTCTTAAAATTACAGGCAATCACCAGGAGCTTTTGAGCAGGCTCTGTAGACCCAGTAGTAATGGCTTTACTTGTTGCATGTGCACCCCCACGAGCGTGCGCACTCGCGTGTGTATGTGTGTGTGTGTGTGTGTGTGTGTGTGTGTGTGTGTGTGTAGTAAGGGTTGGGGGTTACCTTTGACAAGCCTGTTCCAAGATGTACCCACACCATGCAATAGATATGGTGTAAATAAAGTTTATTGGAGGGTTGGGGGTGGAAGGGAATGTGGTCCTGGGGAAGGGATAGAGGCAAACAAGTGGACACGGACATAGGCAGCTAGACAGAGAAAGAGCCATGAGAGAAGGAAAATATAGGCATGAGGGTGGGGATAAAGCAAGAGACATTGGAGAAAGAAAGATGGCATCTGCTGGGGAGACATTATAAATATATACACTTTAGAATGCTTTAATCGTTGAAAATTAAATGGCATGATTACATGAATGAATTAATAAAAGAAAGAAGGAAAGGAAGAAAGAGAGAAAGAAAGAGAAAGAGAGAAAGAAAGGAAGGAAGGAAGGAAGGAAGAAAGAAAGAAAGAAAGAAAGAAAGAAAGAAAGAAAGAAAGAAAGAAAGAAAGAAAGAAAGAACAGACACCATGTGATATTTTTTACTCTTCTCTCCATCATATTGGGATCCAGGTCTTGCCAGGGATAGTTGTCCTCTCCCATCAATCCTGAGCTTTGCCGGAGGATCAGGTTGCTATCTAAGAGACAGTGTTGTCTAGACATGGCTAGATGCTAAACCCAAGTAATCTCAACAATATGGCTTCTTAAACAAGATTTACATAATAACCACACCAGTTAGATATGTCCGTGTGGACAAGGGAGTTTTTCTAAGGGCTGATCCCTAGATGAAGGACTATAGGCAATGAATAGCTACTGGGAGAGGAAAACAGTTTCCTCCAGGGTGAGATCCCTGATAGGGAATGCAATTCCAAGTGGTCAGCCCTAAACACATACACATACATGCACCATGAAATCAACTCAGTTAAACTATAAATTCATAAATTTAAGAGCTCCGGAGAGGCGGAGTTGGAGGCAGGAAGAGAGCTAGGTGGAAATAATATAAATACAGAATTCATATACAAAATCCTCAAAATAACTGTTAAGAAACCAACAAGCCCAAGCTCTGGCTGATGTCCTGACTTTGGAATGATTAGAGAAAGCCAGTTGTGTACTTAAAAGGAAGGGATAGACCCACTTGGAGTAATGTGATCACAGGTCTGAATTATTAAGCAGATATAAGAGTAGCTTCCTGCTGTGCCCAGCAAGGCCACATTGGCTTCTGCTCAACCCCTCCTCATCTAAATACCAGGAAGCCGACCCAGGTTTCTCCCATTACCCTCAAGGTACATGGCAGTTGTTGTTCCAGTAAGTGTCAAACACCAGCCTTGCTGTATCAATAGCTGTTCAAACGGTTCTCTGTAGCCTCCAGAAAGTCAAGCTATCAGCGGGAAGAAGCACTCTAGTTACTTGACATTTCCAGGGTTAGACAGGCTTCCCACATTGCTTGGTTTATGACTCCTCCCCTCCACCTTTAAGCACCTTTGCTCCAATTTTCATTTCTATTGCAACTACATCATCTCTTTTTTTTTTTTTTCTTGTGACCCTGATACATTCCTTTTTCATGAGGATTTTATGGTTACATTGGCCCCACCAAAACTATCCAGGACACCCTTCCAATCTCAGGATCCTTCATCATATCCACAACATTGCTTTCACAAAAGATAGACCACGTGGTTCACAAAAGAGGGCAACAGGACAAAGCCCTTAAAGAAGGAAACCCCCTTCTTGGAAAGGAAGAAGTTGCCCCTCAAATATCCTAGGAAGAACACTCCAGGCAGGAAGAGGGCCTGGGCTCTCAGTAGGCAGCATGTCCTGTGTTCCAGAAGAGCCAGGAAACAGAGAATAAACTGGAGGAAGTCTGGGATGAATGAGGCCCGAGAGTTCTCAGAGCATCGCCAGCACCCTTGTAAGAACGTGGCTTTTATTCTAAGTAAAAGCCAGCAATCAAATGAGGCCATTTAGGGTTGGAGATATTCTGAGGTCTTTCTATTTTGATTTTATTTTTTAGCTTGCGCACGCATGGACATTTAAAAATGGCTGCTAAATGCCTCTTCTGGGGGAATGTGAACCGCTCATAATAATAATATAAAAAAGTGCCTTGGGCTTTCTTACAACTGGATCCATCAAAGGGTTTTCACTAGCAATTTGGGGAGCTTCCGCCTCTGGGCGCCACTGCTGTGATTTCAAAATAGAATTATCTCGTGCTCTGTGATTTCTTGAATCATTAGTTTTCCATTTTCTCTTCCTCTTTTCTTTCAGCTCCATTTTTTTTTCCTTCAGTTCAGCTGTGGTATGTGCAAGAAGTCTCAAAATAATGGTGGCTCGTGGGCAATTGAGTGAGGGACCCAGTGGGCAACAAGGGGAAGGGGTCTTCCCAGGATGCAGATGGGACCTAGATATCATGCATCTGTTTAATCAAAGGAGTGAAGTCTAGCCTAAGGTCCAGCTTTAGAAGAACAAAGGGAATATCTGGCAGGAGACTGGAGGCCCTAGAGAATGGAAGCCAAGATGGTACCACTCAGTGCGGTTCAGGACTTGATTCTATTATCTCTTCCATTTCACTGAGGGAGCCAAAGGGCCTAGAACAAGGGTGGGGTTTATTTTTTCCTTCCTTTCTTCCTTCCTTCCTTCCTTCCTTTCTTTCTTTTTACCGTTCTTTCTTTTTTTCTTTTTCTTTCTTGGTTTTTTTAACCATGTGAAAAATTCTCACCAGAATTACAACCATCATGAACAAAATTGAACCCTGGTACCACCCCTTTAATTACTCAGCTGACAGCAAGCAGAAATTCTTCAAAATTATAATAATCAACATTTCCAACTCATTATGCACTGAATGGTACTTATCTTTGAAGATTAATAATTTTAGCATTATCAAGGAAAAAATAACAAAATTACTTAATTTCCTTCTCAGCAGCCCCCCCCAACCCCCGATTTTTAAAGGAACTGCTTGTAGATCCGGAACAAGCCAATTACCCCTGGTCCTGAGGGTCTTTATAGACCAGGATTCATGGGGCCTCACAGAATGAGCACAGCAGATGAAAAGGAAAAACTTGGGACCTAGGAATTGAAATCAAGTCCCTCCTTCCTCACCTCTGACTCATAAGACTAGATGCTAGACATAAACGATTACCAAGAATCACCCCCAAGAATCCCTAATTTTAGTTTTTATTAGCACCAGGGTCCAGCTGCATGTCTGCAGTTCAAAGCCTGTACTGTATTTTGGGGTATAATTATTTTTTGTTGTATTCATTTAAATTGGTTTGTTTGGTTGGCTTTAAGGCATGGTTTCATTCTGTAGCCCAGGCTGTCTATAGAGTCCAGTCTGGCTCAGAACTCAGGGCTAACCTCCTTCCTCTGCCTCTGATATGCTGGGATTACAAATGCTAGTCCCTACATCTGGCTCGGATATTATTATTATTTTAGTTTATTTTTTAGTGAGAAACACCGAAGATGATAATCCCAGGCATGAAGGAAACAGGTACTCATAGGAGACTCCAAAAGAGATAAGGTTGGAGCCAGCTGGAGAACTCACAACCTACTTTAACCATATAGGTTAGTAGCAAAGGGAGAGGAAGTCAGATGCTACTAGGGCCAAGATGTGGGCTATGAGGTGTCAGCTTGTGACCATGGAGACAAATCCAGAAGTGCTACAAATGTGTGGGAACGGAGACAGTCCATCCTCAAAGCCCATCCTAGATACTACACATTTCCTGGCCTATGTTATTATGTCATACAGAACACATTCATATTAGAGGATGTAAAATAGCTAGGCTGACTCAGAAAAAGAAATTAAGTTAAAGTAGAAGGCATTCAGTTAGCTTGCAGCAGTAAAATCTCTCTACCATTTGTAGGAGGCGAAAATAAAAGCTAGGACCCCAGGACCTGAACAGCTCAGAGACAAGCAAGCTCATCACCAGGAACAGTTTGAGAGTGAAGGGTCCGGGGATCCTCGCCTTATAAGGCCACCAGTCTCCCTACCTCTATGCTTACTGTGGCCTCTGCTGCTTTCTGTGTCCCAACCCTATTCTAGACCCAAAGATTTGGCTGTATAGCTTTCCTCTGTCTAGAAACTGCCCTGCCTTCCCATTTCCTTCTGTCAGAGGTCTCCTCTAATCTACCTTCTCATACTTGGGTCATGCTAGCTCATGACCTCACTTTATTCTCTTTATATCATCTTGTTGTTTACTGTTTGTTGTCTCACTCTTCATGAGATGGTTTACTACTGTACCCCAGTCAGATACAGAACTAACAATGTTTGATGATGATGATGATGGTGGTGGTGGTGAAGAAGAAGAAGAAGATGATGATGATACCTTGGCTCTCTTCTCTATTTAACAAGCAAGAGAGAAAAGCCTTTCTTTCTGTAGTTCTCTTGACTTCTCACAGCATTTATTTGTTATTTAATGTTGTATTCCAACTATGCAGTGAAGCTATGCAAAGCCCCCACAGGTACCCAGGGGCCCTGTATTGTTATTTTGAGTATGCAGGGCATGAGTCCAAACCCATCCCTTTCAGTGCCTGTGCCTAAACTTCTCCCTAGAGCCAGAGGGTAAAGAGTGTGAGTTAGAAACTCTTCTGGGGAAGTGAGAAGTCATGGAGGCATGAGAACATTCTCCAAGCTCTCATCACATACTTTGCTGTCCAAGGGGACATAGCAGAGATCCAGTGTTAAAAATGACTCCCCAGATGGTGGGCTACAGAAAATTAAACCCCAATGTAGAATTCCCTTCTCAACACAGTGGCTATGAGTTCATCTTTATCTCAGTCCTCAATTCAATGACTATTCTATGGAAAACAAGGATGGATACATGCATGCATGCATGCATGCATGCATGAGTGGGTGAGTGAATGGATGAGGAATTAAACCAATAATTCCATATACTATTCACATCCTGTGAGCCAACTGTCTTTCTTTTCATTAATGGTAACTTATCTAAGAGCTCACCACTCCTCATCCATCTATTTGGATCCATGAAGGCTTCAGAGAAGTCAGTCTCTGTTCCCCTCATAAAATCTGCAGTCTTGTAACAGAGCTCAAACAATGCCCTCCAACAACTCCTCGAAGAGATGATAAATGAAGTGACCTAAGGTACAAGATGATGGCAGCTTAGAGAGCTATATAGCTACGGGATCATGAATGGTTTTGTGAAAGGTTTTGCCCTTTAAGTGGCTCTTTAAAAAATGATATGGGAGGTGGTCATAAAGAGAAGCAGGAAATGGTAACAATGTCAGCGAGGGCAAAAGGCAAGAATCTGGAATTATAAACAGCTCCAGGGTCATGGTGCTCAAGGAAGAAATTGCGAATCAGCATGGCCAAGTAGCTCAAGACCAAACACAGCATCTTGGGCCTCTGAGTATTTCTAAGGAAAAGACTGTCATTGTCACAAAGCAATAGGGCTGCTCTGGTATGTGTTATTTGCCCCCCCTAAGTTTAACAGCTCACATTTATTATTACATATTTTATTTACAGCTAGTCTGGACTCTGGCTAATGCTTTGTGCAGTCCTCTGCTTCGAGCATCTCACAAGGCTACTGTGAAGGCATACAGTCAGGCTTGAGGATGCACTAGAGGTTCAACTGAAGAGGCTTCCAAGCTCACATGATTATTAAGCATCCATGTATATGTGGACTATTGGATAGAGGACCATTATTCCTCACTGGTATTGGTCAGAGATCACCCTCTATTGCTATTCTTTTATGCCTCTCCAACTTGGCATCTCATTTCATAAATCCAACAGGAAGAAAGTTAGTTAGCAATCCAAAAGTCACAGGCAACCTAATCATGGTATTATAATTTCATTACCTTCCTATAATCTACTAGGAGCAAGGATGGCATAACTGCCCTCACATGCATACAAGAAGAAAGGATTGTACAAGGGTAGGAATGCCAGGAAATATGTCTCGTGAGGACCATGTTGATCCTCTTACTAAAGCAGTGCAGTACCCATTAGACTGGCTCAGGGAATAAGAAGGAGAATCCACAAAGGATATTCAAAGACAGGATGCCAGCCAGGAGGAACACAGTGAAGCCCAAGGACAATGGAGGAATATTAGAAGAATGGGCATTTTAAAATGTGTGCTCAGCAGTAGAAATAACAAGACTTAGGAACTAGTCTTCTGTGAGGAGTAGTGTGGAAGCTGCAGTGGAAAAGATTCTAAGGCTTTGAAATTGAGCTAGGGGAAGAAAAGTAAGAGACAGGGATTTGAGAGGAATGCTATGGGTGGAGTTTTGGTGGAGGAAAAGAACCATGAATATTGTTCAAGGTGATCACATACTTGGAAAAGGTGAAAGCTGCAGAGTTTATGACATTCATCTTTGAGAGGCATCTGCATATACATGACAGCTGATGACATATGACGTATAAAAAGAATGGCACCATCCTGAGCTATTTGTCAGGGTGGGATGAGGATTCCCTAGTGAGTCCCATACTCCTGTGGGGATTCTAGTCTGACTTTTAGGCTAAAGGGATGCAGAAGAGAAATGTCTTCAGTTATAAAATGCCTGCCAATAGCCAGCCACTTGAGTATCTCAAAAGAAATTTTCCAGAGGCAATAAAAGGGCTAGTTGTAGGTATATATGTGCATGTGTGTATATAAATGTATACATATAATTATATACATTTATTAAACTATTTAACTGTTTATAAGCTTTTATGTGTGTGTTTATATGTGTGTATATATGTGCATGTATACGTAAATCACCTACATCACAAATTGAACCTTGGAACCACCTACTGTTTTACCTTACAGATAAGAAAATATAGTGTCGCTCTACATCATACTGTAACAACTCTAACACGAACTTCTGCTCCTAGCCACTGGCCTTGTACTTGCTTCCTTTTAAGATCCAGAATCTCTCACAGGGAATCTAAACTTAAGGAACTACTTTATTTAACATGAACATAAACACACACACACACACACACACACATTCCAAGGCTCTTCGGAGTTAATTAAATTTGGAATACCCACAGGCCCCCAAATTTCCAAGGAAAAGCATGATCGTGGGACACTGATTGGCTGGGAATGGAACCCCCTTGGGCTCCCCAGAGAAGCCGTCCTCTGATGGGAAATTCAAGCCTAAGGTCATGGAAACAACGCTTGCCCTTCCCCCAACTTCAGTTATCCAGTGTAGCTCTGCTAGACTGAAAACCCAAGGCATTCCCCATTGCCAGTCCATATCACAATCAATGTTGATTGAATGTCTGAATGTAATTTGAATGAGAGGCATTTCAAAGCACAAAGGTTCTGTTCCCAATAAATTCAGTCTATATAATCAAATGCATTCTTGCTGGCCCAATCAGCAGAGGCCTGGCAGGGACAGAAAGAAAGAAAGAAAGAAAGAAAGAAAGAAAGAAAGAAAGAAAGAAAGAAAGAAAGAAAGAAAGAAAGAAAGAAAGAAAGAAAGAAAGAAGGAAGGAAGGAAGGAAGGAAGGAAGGAAGGAAGGAAGGAAGGAAGGAAGGAAGGAAGGAAGAAAGAAGAGAAGAGAAAAGAAGAGAAAAGAAAAAAGAAAACCCAAGCTTAAATCTTACAATTGCCCCTTTGAGGGTCGTTGACTCTGCAAGTTTTACAGTGGGGTCCCCGAAATGAATGCTGCCTCTATGCAAAGCAACAGGGGGTCACGTTATAATTAGAATGCAATCAGTGGGATTGGTTATGGCTTGGTTCTCTTTCTGAAATGACAATCTATGCCACATCTGCCATTACATTAATATTTTCTGCCTTTTGAGAACAGGGGGAGAGTGGGTAGGGGAGGTGGAGGAAGGCATCTCTCTACTGGGCTGCTGATAGAGTTGTCTTAACTAGAAGTCTGCGTGAGCTAATCAAGGCCTGAGCAGTTCACCTTTAAAATACCCAAACCATCTGGCAGGCTGTCCCACGATAAATCTCTATGATAAATGCCTCCGTTTTGATGTTACAAAGGAACCGCAGACCTGCTCAGTTTTGGCACAGCTGAGAACATACTGGCAACAGCAGAATAGAATTCAGATGTCCTCAAATAGAGAAGTAAATCATTTTGACCTGCGGGGCATAATATATTTAGAGAAAGCCTGATTGTAATAAAAAGGTTGGACTTGTCACAGTTTCTGCTGCAGGAATGGTGATCTATTTTTTGTTTTGTTTTGTTTTGTTTTGTTTTTCTGGTATATACTTTTCAGTTTAATGAAAACTCCAGTGAGTATTCTATAAAAGCTTTCCATCTCCACCCCTGCTTTTTGTGTCAGTCTTTAGACATCTCTTCTGTCCCCTTGTGAATTGCTACAGTGGCCTCTTGCTGGTTCTCAGGCGTCCTGCAGAGGAATAGCTGGAGTGGAGCATGCCTTCAGAATGATTAATCCACTTGCCTTTCACAGGTCTGTTTTGCTGGGCCCACAGCCACTGCCAAGAAAGGACACACTGTGACCACCAGCACCAGGGAGAGAAGGCACAGCCTCTCAACTCAAGGTTAGCCTGGACCTGGTGCCGAGGGGGACTCATAAAATAAATTATGCTGTGTGGTTTTGGAAGGTAGACTTTTATGTCTCGCCAAGCTTCAGAAACAAATTATAGAGTGGTCAGTTGTCCTTATTTATTTCATGTTTTCCCCCCATAACATTAAGAAACTAATTAAACATGGATGCCAAATGGTAAGCAGTCTTTGTCCCACTTCCTTGCTTAGACACACAGTGCCTCACCCTTGGCTGCGGTGAAGGATCTCAGCCAAGCAAGGTTTAGCTAATGACAAGGCTTCAGCCGTCCTAGGGCTCCTGGGAATGCCTGGGACCTTGTGACAAGGCTTGGTGTCTTTTCCCACTCTGCCCTAGTTGGTTACAACAGCTTGACCAATTCTCTCCACAGCTGCTGGGGTCACTTTCTGGTGACTAATGGGAAAGACAGATTTCCCATCTGTCCCCTGAAAAATGGTTTAATAAAATGAGTCTGCTCACACACCCAAAGGAAGCCAGAAACAGGCATGAGAGGTGACATGTGTCCGATGAGGGGGTTTTCAATCTCACCCTGTTAGTCTCCAGACAAAGTTGGCAACAAAGAAGAGGAGCTGTTTCCCTGGGTAGAACTGAGTTGGGAAAGGAACACAGGCTGTTTTGAAGCTCACCGGAGCCTGCAGCGATGAGAGTCTGCAATTGCTCAGAGTCTCATTGAAAAAAAAAAAGTACAAATAAATTTGAGGTCACCCTGTTCAATAAAACTTTAAAAAAATATATTTACTGACAGCCCACTTGGAAGGAAAAAGACACAAAAATTTATTGGCTGTTGGCAACTAGAGTGGAGACATGTTTCCTATACCTTTTTGTCTGCCTTGGGCAAAACAACACTTATCTAGTTGTTTGACTGTCCTACAAGGCAGTGCTCATGGTGCAGAGAGGAGACACCCACTGAATCTGTGGCTTCTTCAGCTCTTCAATCATTTCTTTGGCTTTCTCCCCGAATCCCTTCCAGGTTCTGGAGATTATGGTAGTTGATTCTTTGGGTTCAGTGGGGACAAAGAGAAATGTGCCAGGTAAGAGCATGTGTACCTATAGTTACAGTGACATGGAATAATGTCACCCATTCACTCTCCCTTCTTCCCTGGCTCTTTACTCCCCTCAACTATGTGACTTGTCACTTCTGATACTCACAGACCCTCTGGCCAGGTCATTTTTCAAATCTCTTCCTGCAATTAACTATGTGGCTACCAACAGGCCCTGCAGGAAAATAAGAGACATTCCTCCTGCTCCCCCACTTCACCATGATAATATGTCAGAGATAATATGTCAGATAATAATATGTCAGAGATAGCTGACATATGCAACAGTGTCTGGGTTTGGTGGTTGTTTATGGGATGGATCCCCAGGTAGGGCAGTCTCTAGATGGTCCTTCCTTCTGTCTCAGCTCCAAACATTGTCTCTGTAACTCCTTCCATGGGTATTTTGTTCCCCATTCTAAGAAAGAGTGAAATACCCATACTTTGGTCTTCCTTCTTCTTGAGTTTCATGTGTTTGTGAATTGTATCTTGGGCATTCTAAGTTTCTTGGCTAATATCCACTTATCAGTGAGTGCATATCACTATCACGTGTGTTCTTTTGTGATTGGGTTACCTCACTCAGGATGATATCCTCCAGATCCATCTATTTGCCTAAGAATTTCATAAATTCATTGTTTTTGATAGCTGAGTAGTACTCCATTGTGTAAATGTAACACATTTTCTGTATCCCTTACTCTGTTGAGGGACATCTGGGTTCTTTCTAGCTTTTGCCTATTATAAATAAGGCTGGTATGAACATAGTGGAACATGTGTCCTTTTTACAAGTTGGAATATCTTCTGGATATATGCCCAAGAGAGGTACTGCGGGATCCTCCGGTAGTACTATGTCTAATTTTCTGAGGAACCACCAGACTGATTTCCAGAGTGGTTATACCAGCTTGCAATCCCACCAGCAATGGAGGAGTGTCCCTCTTTCTCCACATCCTTGCCAGCATCTGCTGTCACCTGAATTTTTGATCTTATCCATTCTCACTGGTGTGAGGTGGAACCCCAGGGTTGTTTTGATTTGCATTGACATCAATATTATTGCATGCTAATTTATATACTTCCTAGTCACTTCCAATCAGAAGCCATCAATGAGGAAGAACCCGAGTAGGAGGATCTGATCACCACCGAGTTGCGGAAATAACACTCCTCTCTCTAGAAACATGGTGGCCTCCAGCCAACCTCCCCGGTCACAGTCATTTGGATTTCAACGTCAAAATCCCAGCCTATGACAGAATTTTAAAACTCCCGACAGACATGTCAATTCTACCCTGATAATTTAATTTCCACCTTCTCTTTTACCAAAGAATTTTAGAATCAGGTATTTCCCAAAATAAAATTATTTTATGGTATCAACTCTTAGTTAGATAGCTTATATTATATCATTGCTAACTCATGTTTTGTCATTATATTTTCACATGATTAAGGCCACTGTTCCTTTTCTATTTTTTTTTAATTAGGTATTTTCTTCATTTACATTTCCAATGCTATCCCAAAAGTCCCCCATACCCTTCCCCCCAAGTCTCCCCCCCCCCTCCTACTTCTTGGCCCTGGCATTCTTGTGTACTGAGGCATATAACGTTTGCAAGACCAATGGGCCTCTCTTTCCACTGATGGCCGACTGGGACATCTTCTGATACATAACCCTTTTCTATTTTTAAATAATTATTTATTTTTATTTGTATTGTTGCTTGCCTGTAGTATGTATGAGCCCCATGTGTGTTCTCAATTACTGCAGAGGCTTGTAAAGGTGGGCAGGATCCCTAGGAATCTAGAATTACAGATGGTTGCGAGCCACCTGAAGTGGATGCTGGGAATCAAACCCAGGTCTTCTACAAAAGCAGTCAGCACTCTAAACCATAGATACTTCCTCTGGCCTCACTATTCCTTTCTGATTGTTAAGTGTTGTAAAATATTCATACAGCAGAGAAATAGTTGACTACTTGGCACCAGATAGAATTTAGACCTTATAAAGACACATCTCAAAGAATCGGATGATCTGGCTAGAGTCATCTAATGCCAGTATTAAATTAAGGGAAAATAATGCTGGAATTCAAACTGAATGCACACAAGAGGAGGGGGAGAACAACACATCTGCTAGAGAACACAAATGGCTCTAATTCATGTGGTATGAAGGCAATGTGCTTTGGGGAATGGACTCCAATGTACTCATCAGTGACTATTGTCAGCGTTATGAGGTGACAACATTTGTGACATGTAACTGAAGCCAGGACTGCCCTCTGAGAGTCAATTTTGTATTCCATTCCCATATAGATCACCCATGTTGTTTAGTCTGAAGGGCAAGGACTTCATTTGTCTTTTAAACAAACTACAGTAGAAGTTCCAACCTAGAAAGTGGGGCTGTGTATCCAAGGATACATAGTGTATGGCAATGGGAGAATAAGGAGGCAGTTATTAGAGGTAGCAAGGGAGGTACTGGGGTGGCACCATTGATCAGGAGTGCTAAAGAGCTTAGAGCTGGTTGTAGGTATGAAAGACAGCTAGATCCATTTAGGTTGGCTACACCTCATACCTGAGGTGATTTTGATTTACTCTTCCTGATCTTCTATGGTGCCTTATTTAATCCCAGACACAAGTATCTATTTGCTGTTGCAAGGTCAGGGGGATATGCTAGCTATAATGAAGAGTTTAGAATCACTACATGTGGACCTCAGAAACTTTTCTGCTTTGCTTTTCTATAGTTCTTCTGGGTAAGAAGCCTGGAAGAAAGGACAAAAGAAAATAATAATAACACCATCTCTTTCATTGCATGATTTGGGTTTGACTTTGCATGTCATATGTAGCAATACCTAGCAGGCTTCAGCACATAACAGTGGGCAAGATCCCTTGGGGAGATAGTTTTATATCCTATTATCCAGAGCACATCTGGATACATATTCTCACAGTCAGCTACAAAAAGAGGACAGACAATGATGGCACCCTTCCTAAAATAATTCTAACAATACAGCATCAGGATTATAGTGGCAGTATTAGTGGTATGAATTCTCCTTGACAGTTTTTGTGACAAACCACCCCCAGGCTTAACTTCTGAGTTGAGTTCCTGTCACAGAATCAGCCTGGCCATCAGGAAGCTGACTCTGACTGGTTATGTCAGGTGTTTCATCACAGTGACAAGAAAGTGACTAAGTGATTACTATACTGTGAATTAACACTGGTCTTCTTGTAACCCTAGAGTTAATGAACCCTGTCCAGATTCTTTCCAAGAAGAAACAGAACCATGATGCCAAGAAGAATCCTCTTAAAGCTAATTTTTATCTCTGTGGCACATCATTTTGGTACAGCTTGAAAAAATATATATCCTTGTCAAGTGGAATAATAACATCCCCTCCAAAAAGACAAGTGATGTGAAGGTTCATATTCTATTGTATGTGTATGTGTGTGTACATGTGCTCAGACCACTAGGCTCACACATGTGAGGTCAAAAGACAACATTCAGGAATCAGTTCCTGTCTTAGTCAGGGTTTCTATTCCTGCACAAAACATCACGACCAAGAATCAAGTTGGAGAGGAAAGGGTTTATTCAGCTTACACTTCCATGTTGCTGTTCATCACCAAAGGAAGTCAGGATTGGAACTCAAGCAGGTCAGGAAGCAGGAGCTGATGCAGAGGCCATGGAGGGATGTTTCTTACTGGTTTGCTTGAGTAGTGTATTAGTCCGGGTTCTCTAGAGTCACAGAACTTATGGGTAGTCTCTATATAGTAAAGGAATTTGTTGATGCCTTACAGTCTGCAGTCCAACTCCCAACAATGGTCAGCAGCAGCTGTGGTCCAAGGATCTAGCAGTTGCTCAGTCCCACAAGGCAAGAAGGTGAAGAAGAGAGAGAGTCTTCCTTCTTCCAATGTCTTTATGTAGGTCTCTAGCAGAAGGTGTAGCCCAGATTAAAGGCATGTGCCACCACGACTTTAATCCCAGATGACCTTGAACTCCTAATCTTAATCTTCTGGAATTCATATCCACTATGCCTCAAGATCTCTATACCAAGATCCAGGTCAGATATTTCTATCTTCCAGCCTCACCAGAATCACTGGTGAGTCTTCCAATTCTGGATTACAGTTCATTCCAGATATAGTCAAGTTGACAACCAGGAAGAGCCACTACAGTTCCTTTCCCCCACTTTGTTAAAGCAGAGTCTTGTTTGATGGTTCTGCTCTGCTTGTGTACTCCAGACCTCCATGAACTTTGGGCCAATGTTCTGGGTCTACCTCACCTCTCACCATCAGAATGCTGGGATTTCAGAAGCAGGACAGCACATTCACCTTTTTATGTGGGTTCCTGGTATCAAAACCCAGCTGTGAGGATTGCTCTGCTGAGTCCTGTCCCTGGCCACATAAAATATTCATATATTGACCTTGTTCTAGCCTTACTTCCTTCTGCCTATGAAGGCAAAGATACCAGGACAGGTGGATGTTGCTCAATGGTCTGTATGGTTATCTCTTCTAATGTCCATTTCTATCATATGGCTGTATTGAAACTTAGTTTTCCAGGACACCTTTCATAATGGAAAGGAAAAACTTGCTTTCTTGGTGTTATATTATCACTGGTCACATTCAATGAGTTTTGTCTGAATTAGGCTAGGATTAGCAAGTCTGAGGAGGGAGAAGCCTCCATGACCTTTTATCCCACTAAATCTGAGAATCATCGATAAATATGGATCCAAACAGATGTGATAGTATGTACTTATAATTCTAGCTACTAGGGAAGTTGAAGCATCATTAGATTGAGGCCAGCCATGGCAAAACAGCAATATCCTGTCTGTTATACAACCATGAAAAGAGAAAAGAAAAAGCCATAGACTACTGACACAAATGTAAAGATCAAGAAATAAATCCACACATTTGTAATCCACTGACTTTCTATCCCAGTGCCAAGAACACACAATGAAAGAAGGAAAGCATCTTCAATAAATGATGTTGGGAAAGCAAATTGTCCACATGCAGAATAATTAAATTAGACTGCTAGATCACACAATATTTAAAAATCAAAATCAAGCTGGATTAAAGAATTAAGCATAAGATCGGAAACTGTGAAAGTTCAAGAAGAAAGCATGGGGACAGGTGGACGTCCTTGCTTTGGTCAGGATTACATCATCATAAAAGGACATGTGACAGCAGGAAAGGGAGCTCTGTCATACCAACACTCTGAACAGCAAAGGAAACAGAGACCACAACCCACAGAACTTGTAGACTAGCCAGCTCAACCAAAATGACTGAGGTCCAGATTCCACAAGAGACTCTGCCTCAAAAAATACTCTGACACATGATTTAGGAAGACACCAACATCCACTTCCAGACACCACTTAAAACATGGTCCAAGCACACGAGATAGTGAGCAATATTAACAGCTCCATTTATCCAGATGTAACAAGTCTGAACATTTCTATAGAACAGGGTATTCTTATGTACTTAACCTTATTTTAAAATATCTATAATATATATGTATGAAAAGTTTGCACATCAATGAGAACAATGTAAAGTAATACATTTAAATACTCATCAAGTGGAAAACACCTGTTGTCTTGGACTAAGGAATGTTCTAGATGTAAAAACACAAAGGCTTTTTATGACCATAAAAGGTATGAACATTGAGATTTGGCAGCTGGGCTGATATGAAGACTTTTATTATTTTGATTAAAGGAAGAGTGGCTTACATGAATAGCTTCCTGGCTGTTTTGTTTCCTGATAAATAAAGTCACCAAGAAAGGATAATTTCTTTTACTACAAATATTAGCCGAAACCTTAGCTTAATTTGCAGGACTGTCATTGCTAAGTGTGTATTCTGACAAACACAAACTATATTTATCAGACATAATTAATCTTGGCAGGTCAAAAAATTGCTGTTTGGTCTCTATTACACATAAGCCTCCAGTGGGAACATGGAAAGAGGACAACCTTATAGGTGAGTAAGATAGCCTTACTAACCATAGAGTCACTAGCACTGCCATTTGCAAGCCCAAATGAAAACTTGATCAACTTAAAAGGTGTCCACTATGGAAAAGTCACCAATGTTCTTCATGGTGAAGAACCATCTCTACCTGTAACCACCTTCTCTAGAATTAGATTAAATTTTTATGGAGAAAGAAAAATGTTCCTTCCTGTCTTCCCCCAACTTCTGGGGATGTTAAGTAGGTTCTGCTGATGTCATCCTAGCATGGATATATATATATATATATATATATATATATATATATATATATACCTCTGATTGGAGGTATTGAAAGATGGATGCTACTTTCTTGTGTTCTATTATCATTTATTAAATAGCTCTGAGAGTTTGTTTGTTTGCTTGTTTGTTTTGGCACCAAGAACATGAAGTTTATGTATTTAGTATAAAACATTGCCTCCAAAGACACTCAGCAATTCTAGTGAACCCCTTCCATTGCTCCTAAAAAAATTCCCATATTGGTCTACATGTTGGATAATGGTGCTATCACCCAAGGATGATATTCAAAGAACTTAACATTCAGTGGGAAAGGCCTGACCAGTCAGTTATAGAAGCCACTGGCCACTGATCAGGACAAGGGTCTGAGAGTCGCCCTGTTCCAATGCATGAAGTAGTGGCTCTTGGTTGTCGGACTAAGAAATACATTGATAGTTTGAGGGTCTCACTAGAAGAGGGAGGCATGCATGATAGTGGAAGGGATGTTAGGAAGCAGGATGGCTCTTCTGCTGTATACTGACTGAGTGTAAGCTGAAGCACTAGCATCCAGCTGAAGTGGGGCACCTTTGTCTTTCCTTCTGCTCCATCTTCAGTCCAAGCTTCAAGTGGATTTCTGGCCTCTTCCTGAAACCACTGTTATATGTAGTCATACTTATTGTATACCTGAAGATTCCTCATCCCATGGCTAAACTCCTACATTATCTCCCTGTGGCCATTAAGACCCTCTTCCTATTCTGAACCCTTCCCAGAGGCATCATACCAAGGGGTAAACTAAAAAGACATTACGTGTGTGTGCATGCGTTTGCATGACTGTATATTTTTGTGTGCAAATGTATGTGTGTGTGCATGAGTGTGTTTATGAGTGTGTGTGTGTGTGTGTGTGTGTGTGTGTGTGTGTGTGTGTTTAGGATAGAAGGTAATTGATCATTTGTACTTCAGCTGTCATCTACTTTTAAAAACATGTATTTGCAATATTTTTATTTACTTCTATATGTGTGTTTCTGCCAAATATGCACAGGTGTTGTAAGGGACAAAAGATGCCTGTTGGATCCCATAGAGCTGGAGTTAGAGGTGGTTATGAGCCATACAATATTAGTTCTGTAAGCTAAATTTGGGTGGTCTGTAAGAACACCAAGTGCTCTTAACCACTGAGCCATTTCTCTATCTTCAAAACTTTGTGGTCTATTTGTTTGTTTGAGGTAGGGTCTCTCTTTGGCCTGAAACTCACTAAGTGGAATAGCCTGAATGGCCAGCAAACCCAAAGGATCTGCCTGACTTTGCATCCCTAGAGCTGGAATTATAAGATTGCCTCAACATGCCTATCCATTTCCACATGGTTTCAGGGTGATGACACAAGGATCTTCATGTCTTCAATGTAAGCATTTTAAAGACTCAGGTATGAGCCCTGACTCACAGACGTGGTTCTTAAAGAAGATATACAAATGGCAATACACACACGAAAGAGTGCTGGATTTCACTGAAATGCAAACCAAGATCCATCCATGTGGTTGTTCTTTTAAAAGAAACAAGGGAAAAAAGGCCACTCAGAAAATATGCATGGATGGGATTGTTGAAAAATCTGAACTCTGTGCATTATTATAAAACAGGGTAGCCACTGTAAAAAACAGTGTAGAAATGGGAATTCAGTGGAAGATCTCAATTTAGCATCTGTTCAGCCATCTCATGGTTATGATTACATACACTAGCCAATCTGAGAACAATTCAAGTGATATCAGTAGCTAAGTGGACAAACAGAATGTGGCACATCCAAGGGATTGCATTACACAGCTTCTAAAAGAAAGGACACTTAGATGCATCACTACATGCATTAAGTCCTGAGAACATTACATAACATGAATTAACAGTTTAAAATGACACATGCTGTATGATTTCACTTAAATGATCTAGCTAGAGCTGTCACATTTGTCGAGATTTGAGTAGTTTTCACAGACAGAGGGAAATGAAAAACTGACGTCCCATGGCACAGAGTTTCAGTTTTGCAAGATAAAGGGGTTCTGGTGTGGGTTACATACAATGATAGATTATATGGATTTTATGCCAATGAAAGAGGACAAATTTAAAATAAATAAATTGGAAGAAAAAAATGAAAGACAGTGTTCAGTCATATTTCCAACAAAACAGTCCCTCCCTCGCCATGGGGACCAAAGTCTTCAATACCTCATCAGCAGGCATCTGCGGCATTCTCAGCAGACTCAGGCCGGCTAAGTCTACCCAAAGGTGAGGAGTGCCTTCAGCTGCCTGAGTGTGTTCTGCTCTCCTCCTGGAAGCGCTGTGCTTCATGGGCACCTTCCCACTTCAGCCATCCCCCTCCCCATCAGGTAAGTACATGATAGTCATCTTTTAACTCCCAATCTAGATGCTGTAAATCCTCCATGACACAATTTAAATACCACTGTCCCCCAAAAGTTTAACCTACTATTCATTCACAATCTGAGGTCAAAGGTAGGAGGATCTTCTATATATTTCCATGGGACTGGATCATCTTTGCTGAAGAAGACCACCGGGTCATTTGAACTTGAAAATCTAACTTTGCTACTTAACATTCAACCTGTTTGTAAGGAGCTGATGATGATCTTAGCTGGAGAATCATAATGATTAAAAGGATGGATACAGAACCACAGGAACAATATACACATACTACAGTGTCAACCCTATTCAGTCTTCACTAAAATGACCTTGATCTGCTCCCAACCAAGAAATAAGTCAAGGCCTTGAGTCTTAATGGGAACATGACTTCTGAAGCTAAGTCAGAGACATTGAAGTTGGGAATTGCAACCTGTTGACTGAAACCCTTGGGCTCCACAGAGCTCTTACCTGCCAGGAAAGCCCCACTACCATGGGTTTTCCAAACCCTGGAGAAGGCACACCACAGGGCACATACAGGTACTCAGAAAGTTTATTCAGCATGTTCTCTAAGCCCTGATGTACCGATGTTTAAGCAAGATCCTGAAGATAAATCCAAGATCCTGTCAGGCCAGCCCTATATCCAAGTCTTCCCAGAGGATGCTGAAGATGCAAGGACTCAAAGGAAGCTTCCCTTTTCCCCTCTGCATGGCTGGCCTATAGATCTTCATATGGCTACTACTGTTGGGAATATTTCCACATGCTCTGTGGCACAGCAAGTGGTTCTAGTACTTCACCATCATTCATTATATTCTCATTATTATACTATCAGAACACTTACCAAGTTAAGATGTCTGTGATACAGCTTTATTCTTCATTTGATTCTGAGATCTGTGAATCAGGATCCAGTATGGTACTAGATCCATAATATAAAGAGTTTGGGTTCAAAGAGCAAAGAAACTCCTTAAAATCAATTATCTCCCCAACACTAAGACAGGTAACTCCTGAGTGGTACAAGTAAGACCACAAGTGGAGAGAGGTCTGATCCAGTCACATTCTCCAAGTCTGTCTTGTGTGAGAACTACCATTGACATCTCAGCCACTTCTCCCAACTCTTGTGTGATATTCTACACACCTATTTGGGTATGGCTCTGTTGTAATACCTTAACCATAATTGCATGCCGTTATTTTCAAAATTAATTTTGTAGATTAAAGAATTAGCAAATGAATATATCACACTTCTACCCATTTTACCTGTTTGGGGATATTTGAGAAGGTTGTAATTTGTCCTCAATATAAACAATGCTATGATGAATTACTTATAGGCACTGGCATACACCTTTGACTGCATCTTTGATCATGTCCTAAAACTGGAACTGATGAACCAAAGACTAGCTACTGTAAATTGCTTCCTAAAATCACTGAGATAAATTACTTGTGGAAAGAGAATATATGAAAGATAGTATCATCCTACCCCAAAAGTATTAATATTTCTCTTTAATCCCAAATTTTATAGCCTCTCTACAGTCAGTTTTATTTTCAGTTATTTAATTTCTAATAACTTTGAACTTTCTATATTCACCTACAGTTCTGGCTTTGCTTAGTCACATCTTTAATCAATTTTTTAAAATAGAAGATCATAAAATTCTTCCTATCCATAGGAAATAAAACCATCAGTGATACAATAAAATATTATCACTGTATTTTCTTAATTTTGCCTAGAGTATTACAGATACTATATCTTTAAAATGTGTCTATTCTATGTTACAAAGTCTGTCAACAAACTTTATAGAATTTTAATATTATTTTAATATATTTGTGTTGCAATAATAAAATTAGCCTGTGATCTTACAAGCATAGAAAACGTCTTCTCCACTAAGATGCCAGCTACTAAAAAAAACCCTGAGAAGTTTCATTTTTGTCCTCAATAATCGCCCCACAAGCAGTTAGTGCAAAGGCACCCCGCATCTTGCACATACTTCTTTTCAACAAATAAATTCTCCAGCATCAAAAATAGAGCCATAGACACGCTCTGAAAACAGGTGAGCAATGTTAGCAACTGGGGGGAAGGTGT
Source organism: Mus caroli (assembly GCF_978045245.1). NCBI lineage: Eukaryota > Metazoa > Chordata > Mammalia > Rodentia > Muridae > Mus > Mus caroli. The sequence continues at coordinate 16,070,381 of NW_028227267.1, read as the reverse complement.
CCAAATATCTTCTTCAACCGAATACTCTGATTTGACTCTAAGGCAATTCCTTCACTTATGGAATGAATAATTACTTATGCAAAGCCTGCTCCTTTGGAACCCAAATAGAGGTCAAGAACATAAAAGGTCTTAGCATATGGACTCTGTACTTTAGAAATTCTAATTGGGCTTAGGGGAGATTACTATCACAGTTATGTATTCCAAGCACATAAAATCATACAAAATAACTTCACATTATTGATCAACACTGGATTGGAACAAGTTTCAAGTTGTAGAAGTCTAATCAAGTGCTTGGGGCCCTCCTGGGATTTTATCTTCTTTGTTTCAATGCTTATTATTTAGACACTTCCTAAAGTGAAACTAACCAAAGACACAAGGAGTTAAGGAAGACAGGTGTTCCCAATGAAATCCTCACAGAGCACTCATGGTGGCAACTCTAAAGGTGTTTAAGACCCATGAAGCAGACTCTCCCTTTAAACCCAATGTAGGAAACTGTGTTGAGGTGAACACTCATTAAGGAGGGGAGGGGTGAAATACAGGAGAACCATCGAGATGGTGGAAGGAGGACTTAGGAGGAGCACCAAAGAAATGTCACAATAGGAGGGAGGCCACACAAGACTCTCAAAGGCCTTCCAGGATATAGTGACTGCTCAGAAAGGATGAGAGAATTTCTTGTCTGTACGATCTTCAGATACCCAAATTCACTTGAACGGTCCCAATGGTTATTGTTGCCCAGGAACTCAGAAGCCCTGCCTGGTTCTAAATCACAGAGGTCAATCCACTGACTTATTTTAGAGACAAAAAAACTTGGAATTTTTGTTTTGTTTTTGTTTTTTGGTCAGAGATAACTGCAAAAAAAAAAATCAAAAGAGAAAGTGTAAAATTGAACATGAAGCTGCACAGCATCCATTCTGAATGCCTGTTCTAGCTCCATGGAGAGGTTCATTGAGTTCTATAGACTTGTGGGGAGATGCCAGAAAGCTAGATGGAACACTAGTTAGGCTAGTTCAAACCAGAACCCTAACCTACCTCCTGCCCCTTTCTTCACTGCTAGAATCTGAAAAGGTCCCACAACTGAGTTCAGAGGTTTCAGTGGGCCCATTCACACAAGCGTCCCGTTCACTCGAGGCCCGCTTCATACAGAAAGGAGCATCCTTTGCGGGGTTCCTTGGCCCCTGCCTACCGTAAACCATGTAGTAAAGACCACTGTGTACACGCACGGATAAAGTGGTTGGTACTTATTTTTAGAGCGCCCTTCAACTGCTTAAGTAGACCAACTGAAATACAGTACACTCTATCGCTACATAAAAGTAGAAGCAAAATAAAAAGTTGCAGGTAAAACAGCCATAAATCTAGGAATTTAAACTCCTCTCCTCGGGCAACTGCAAGCCAATTCTGCATTTCCTCTTACTTGCTGACAGCCTCTTGGGCATTCCAATGGGAAAGGGTTGAAAAGCAGGATTTCCTGTCCAATCGAACACTGGACAACACTTAATTACTTATGTAGATTAATAATAGCCCCGCTGCCTGCCGGGGTTTTTGCCTTTCGCCACCCTTCCCTGAAGCTTCTCCTGGACTCGATCTGTGGGGAGCTGAACGTCAGGCCGTCTTTGACCAGCCCTGCTCTGATTCAGCAAACTGTCTGGAACTGAAAAGGCAATTTCGACACCTATCAATCAGTGTAATTCATTGACTGCTTTTACACATCTCTCATTACCTGTGATGCTGGCGATGCTGGTAAAGCCCTAGGAGGAATACAGCCTCCTTTTCAGGGGAGTTTGAGCTGAGCTGTATGTTTTAAGATGAATATACTGATAAGTCAAAGTTACCCTGGTAGAAAGTACTCTAGACCCAGGGCCGAGAGTTTATGCGCTATTGGAAAAGCCCTCAGGAGACAGATGGGAGTAGTTTAGTTGTAGAAACCTTGGTAGGGAGTGAAGCCCTGGACTGGCCTCGAAGAATGTCTAAAATGTAAATAATGGAACAGCACAGAGATGTAGAGATAGGCATTCAGAAAGACAGACAGACAATTAGAAGGGCAGTCAAACAGACAGACATATAGAAGGACAGGCAGACAGGTCAATCTTAAATAAAATAATGAAGAAACGAACCACCCATATACTTAGGATACAGTAATGATTTAAACCAACACAACATGTCTCCATTTGCTAATGAGCCTTACTGAGGGCATGCAGTCAAAGTAGAAAGAAATCCATTTGGCTAGAAAAAAATTAAGACAAATGTTTATGGTAAAACAGGATTCTTTTCAAGTATATGTTCCTCCATTTAATTACGTAATTTAACTGGCTGGATTTTTTTCTGACATATGTATCCTGACAACATATTTTATATAATAAATACTCAAGAAGTAACAACTGGATTAGGAATCTACGAGATAAATGTGTAAGAATGAGTTACACATGAGATTTGTGCATCTAAGAATGTGTTAATATAAAAATAATGCACAGTGGTCAGCAAACGGCGTTCTACTTTCAGCCAAATATTCAAAGAACGAGACAACCACTCATTTGAGACAAATATTGAACATATGCTGTTGACAGATCACAAGGACATCACAGCAACACAAGATGGATCAGGAGACGGATCTTTTGGAGTTTATAACTTAGTGAAGGTAGATATAGGATGACAGAGGATGGAAGGATAGAGAGAGGGGGAAAATAAGAGAGGGAAGGTAAAAGGAGAGAAGAGAGGGGGCACAGAGAGAAGACAGGAAGGGAAGGAGGGAAGTGAAACATGATAGTTTGTGGGATTGTCATAGGCAGCCTATTTTGGTTGAATGGGGCTTGCTCCAGTGACCCAATAGAGAAATCTACAAGGGACAGAAAGGCGAGCCATGTTGCCAGAATCAGGTGACTGTCCATAATTCTGTGACTCAGTTGCACAGACAATGTCCCAAGCTTCTGGGATTCTGGCTAGACTCCACCCCCACAGTTACCTGACTTTAGCCAGGTATGCTCCTCCCCACAGTTACCTGGCAACACCAAGATAGCCCAGCCCACTATAAGAGGGGCTGCTTGGCCCCTCCTCAATCTCTTACGCCCTCACCTTTCTTACTCTCTAACCCTCCTTTTCTCTCTCCCTTTCCCCCTCTCTCAACGTGACCATGGCTGCCTTCTCTCTTTATACCTTCTCTCTTTATACCTTCTCTCTTTATACCTTCTCTCTCTCTGCCTTTCTACAATAAAGCTCTAAAACCATAGACTGTCTCCGATCATCAAGGCCTGCGTGCTTGAACAATGGGATGGGCTTTCTCCTAACGAACCTCACCTAACCTTCTGCCAGAAAGCCATCTTGTGCTCCAACCATGGACCTGACCAAGGACTCTCACCTGAATGGGAACCATCCAGCACCCCCTCTCCCCTTGCCCTCTCCTCCCTTCATCCTTAGGGCCAAGTGAACCCCAGGGTCCCTATTCTGTTCTCAGCTACTCTGCCATATCCAGCATGGGATGCTGGAGGCTGAGAACCTGGTATCTGGGGCTGCCTCTTGTCCACCACCTTGCCATGTGGCATCAGTGGCTTAACACAGCCAGACGCCCACCCGGGGCTGTGTGGAAAGTGTGCACAGTCCTCCTGCCTCCACCTGCCCAGAGCACTGGAACTCTGGTGGGACTCAGGTTCTCTCCCACTCCCCTCTTTCCACAATACCCATGGCCCCCCGCAATGGTTAGTCCTTACTAATGTTGGGATTTTTTGATCACCACAGAAATGTGCCTCTGGATGTGTTCCTGAGGAGTCTCTAGAAAGATTAAACAGAGCAGAAAAGTCGTGCGCTGAATGTGATGATGGCATCATCTCATAGGCTGGGGTTTACCACTGGATAATACAAAGGAACCCTAGATGCACTTGAGCCTCTATCCCTCTCTTTTCCTTATTCCTGTTGAGATGTGGCAAGCTGACTCAAGCTCCACATCAGGAGGACTGCCCCACCATGATGGGCTGTGTGAGTCAAAGAAACCCTCTTTCTTTAAATGCTATCAGGTATTGTGTCACAGCAACACAAAACATAACTGATACAGAGAAGGAGGGATGGAAAGGGATATAAGAAAAGACAAAAAAAAAAAAAAGTGAGAGATCCAAGTGTTACAGAGAACATGATGGACCGATAAATCACTACAAGCAACTGGAGGGTGGATGTGTCTAGCTTCTTCTTCTTCTTTTTCTTTTTTTTCTTCTTCTTCTTCTTCTTCTTCTTCTTCTTCTTCTTCTTCTTATTATTATTATTATTATTATCATCATTATTATTATATTTTCTTTATTTACATGTCAAATGTTATCCCCCTTTCCTAGTTTCCCCTCTGAAAACTTCCTATTCCCTCCCTCATTCCCCTGCTCACCAACCCACCCACACCTGCTTCCTGGCCCTGCATTCCCCTACACTGAGGCATAGAGCCTTAACAGGACCAAAGACCTGTCCTCCCACTGATGACTGACTAGGCTATCCTCTGCTACACATGCAGCTGGAGCCATGAGTCCCATCATGTGTACTCTTTGGTTGGTGGTTTAATCCCTGGGAGCTCTGAGGGTACTGGTTAGTTCATATTGTTGTTCTCCTATGGGGCTGCAAACCCCCTCAACTCCTTGGATACTTTCTCTAGTGCCTTCATTGGGGACCCTGTGCTCAGTCCAATGGTAGGCCTCGAGGATCCACCTCTGTATTTGTCAGCCACTGGTGGAACCTCTCAGGAGACAGCTATAACAGGCTTCTGTCAGCAAGCACTTGTTGGCATCCACAAAAGTATCTGGGTTTGGTGATTGTATATGAGATGGATCCCCAGGTAGGGCAGTCACTGGATGGTCCTTCCTTCAGTCTCTGCTCCACACTTTGTCTCTGTAACTCCTTTCATGGGTATTTTGTTCCCCCTTCTAAGAAGGATCAAAGTATCCACACTTAGGTCTTCATTCTTCTTAAGTTTCATGTGTTTTGTAAATTGTATCTTGGGTATTCTGAGCTTCTGGGTTAATATCCACTTATCAGTGAGTGCATACCATGTGTGTTCTTTTGTGATTGGGTTACCTCACTCAGGATGATATTTTCTAGTCCCATCCATTTGCCTAAGAATTTCATAAATTCAATGTTTTCAATAGCTGAGTATTACTCCATTGTGTAAATGTACCACATTTTCTGAATCCATTCCTCTGTTGAGGGACATCTGGGTTCTTTCCAGCTCCTCTATATTATAAATAAGGCTGCTATGAACAGAGTGGAGCATGTGTTCTTATTACATGTTGAGGTATCTTCTAGGCATATGCCCAGGAGTAGTATTAGTGGGTCCTCAGGTAGTACTATGTCCAGTTTTCTGAGGAACTGCCAAACTGATTTCCAGAGTGGTTGTACCAGCTTGCAATTCCACCAGCAATCGAGGAGTGTTCTTTCTCCACAACCTTGCCAGCATCTACTGTCACTTGAGTTTTTGATCTTAGCCATTCTGACTGGTGTGAGGTGGAATCTCAAGGTTGTTTTGATTTGCATTTCCCTGATGACTTAAGGATGTTGAACATTTCTTTAGGTGCTTCTCAGATGTTTGGTATTCCTCAGTTGAGAATTTTTGTTTAGCTCTTTATCTCATTTTTTAATAGGATCATTTGATTCTCTTGTGTCTAGCTTCTTAAATGATCTCAAACCTCATTAACAGAAGAAGCCAAGTTCCCAAAGATTTCTGGGCATGGTCTCCTAGTCAGGAATCATGGCACTACAAGAATGAGATGAAGCTATCAAGAAACTGAGAGACAATCTCTGTGGGAAGATTAAGGTGCAGAACAAGTCACATCACCAAATAGAACAGCCTGCAGAGAGAGCAGGACCAAGCCACAAGAGGACTAGGAAGTTTGGAAGAAGTGTTCAGCTAGGGGACAAAGGGAAGTTACTAGAGAGGCAGTGTAGCCCAATACTTGAGGGCTAGCTCACTACAGGGACACCTATTTGTGTCAGACCACACACTTGTAAATTCAGATCATACCCATGGATTACAGAACTGTCCTCTAATTGATCTTCAGATGGTAGAGATGCATAGCTTGAGGAGTCAACTCATTATTCACAATGGTTAATATAGCAAGTCTTTGCTTTAAAAAAAAATCCCTGGAAATGGTGAATGTCATAGTTCTGGGCTCAGAGGCAACACAGGAAAATGTCACTATGCTATAGTGCCTATCCCTCCAGTGCCCACAGCTTAGATAGGTATCAGATCTGAAAGATGGGCATAGGTAGTTCAAGATGGCTGCTTTCCCCCAGACTGTTCTAGGGCCAAGCAAAGGCAAGGACAGGGCAGCAAGTCTCCATCCAGATGTGCATGCAGCAAGCAGGAAAGCCACTTCATCCCCAGGGGACCAAGCCTTGCTTTGAATTTCAAAGGCAGATGTCCCAGGAGGCAACCACCAGACTCACCCCACAAAAATGTTTGATGAATTACCATGGCAGACATCAACTTCACAGATTAATGACCAAAAGGAGTTTAGTTATGTCTCAGTGGAAGAGGATAAATTTTCTCTTGGCTTTGAGAATCCGAGGGATTGAGCAAGCCAGCTAACCACAGCTCCTCTCCCTCCACACACAAAGCCTCACCATGGCTCATTTCCTTCCTACATTTTCTTTCAGTGACTTTTCATAAATTTAAGTAGAGCAGACAGTGCGTCTGTGCTATGCTTCATTTGCAAGACGATGACCACCAAGTGATTAGGAATTGTCACTGAGTTGGTGTACTGGGTGGGAAAAAAAGATCCCTGAGGTTTTCTTCATGGAATTCATTCTCTAGTCATAAATAGATACTTAGTGGCTGATTTTTATCTTTAGGCAGTTACAAAAGTATTGGTGCCAAATTTATAAAGAATGTCAAAGCCAAAATCTTCTTCTTGGTGTGTGTGTGTGTGTGTGTGTGTGTGTGTGTGTGTGTGTGTGTGTGTGTGTACGTGTACATGTTTGTACATGAGTGTATGTGTCTTAGAGTTTGATGCCATTCATGGAGTCCCTACTCAGGGGTACAAGTGCTACCTACAACCTTTACAATGAGCCAGGGTTTGAGATGATTATTTTTCTGCCTTCTGATTTTCCTGTCTAGACAAGAATTTTGTGACCTATTATCCCTGAGAACAATGATTCTGGGGAATGATGGAGAAGATCTCTCAGAATCCATCTACTCCCATTTCATGCATTTCATACACCAGTGTTTATACAAACTGATTTGATCTATGATCGATTGCCTTTGTTTGAGGAAGTTAGCAGAATACAAGGAAAGTCAGAGGCCTGAACTGTACTTCACAAAGCTCAGAGACAGAGGACAGAAGAGTGAAAAATCTTGGGGTACACAGAGATAAGTACTGAAAAAATGGTCCAAAGTAGTCTGTGCAAATACACAGATATTGTTGTTGGGACTTGAAATATGTGGAGATATAAATTGGATTCCTAAGAGTGTGACAGTAGTAGGAATGTTTTGTCATAAGCACAGAGAGGCTTATGGTATGTGAGGGACAGGGTGGGGCATTGCTTTTTCACATAAGCAGAAATAGATAGTAAAGAGATGACATATTGTAAAAGTTTAGGAAACCAGAAACTCATGGGTCATTGACAGGTGAGAGACAGAATGACCAAAGCAAAAGCTTCATTTGTTAACTTCTTGAAACCCATCTTAAAAGGAGTCCAAGTTTTCAGCCAGCTTCCAGATCTCACAGACGGGTAATAATCCTTGCTCTGCTGTTATGGACCGATAGTACAACAGAATTTTAGTGCTCCAGTGTATTGAAAGATTGATGCTGTCTCATCTTTGCAATTAGCACAGTCAATCAGTGAGATGGGTCCCACAAGATGGCTCAGAAGATAAAGGTGTCTGATGCCAGACCTGGCACCAAGAATTCAATCCCCAGGACCCACATGTTGTAAAGAGAACAGACTCACACAGGTCTCCACATGCATGCAATGACACAAGTTTGCCCCTCTCACACTTAAATGGATGCACGTAATAAAAAAAAAAAAGAGGAGATAATAAATTTCAAATAAAATGATTACTGGATACAATACAAGAGGTTTGAAACCTGTAATTCTAAGACTGACACCAAGGTTAGGGATCAGTGCAAATCACAAGTACCAGGCAATTAAGGAGAATGTGTTTGTTGACTGCATCAGAGCAAGCCATGTTCAGGATCTTTGGAGATCCAACTAAGGATGTAGCTGATAACAACAGTGAATATGCATAATACAATTTATAATAAATAAAAAATATATAACATAATTAAAAGACTATTACTTTAACATAAAATATGAAAATATGATCTTTTAAAGTTATATTATTCTATTATTTTCAATTATTAAAATCAGCAGTTAATAGTAATTAATATAAGGACTAACAAAATATGTGAAAATATACAAATATTTTCAAATGTTACTGCCCTCTGAGCAACCATTTTAACTCTTTTGAAGCTGTTGACTTGATGTTTAAATTCTGTAGTTTTTATGACTGTGTGAGCCTTTTTTGCATTACTCTGTGAGTGTGTATGTGTGTATGTGCTTGTACATGTCCTGTGTAGGTGTATACTTTTTCAAAATATAAACAAAAATACAGTAGAGACAGTTATTAATGCAGACACTAAAAATAACAATGAAGCCTTTGTATTCACCCAGGACACCCAGGCATATTTTCACACACACACACACACACATTCCACTAACATGTCTCTGAATTGTCACTATTTAGGACTGTCCATTCCTCAAGGCAATGGTAAAGTTGAATTCTCTGGTTATCAATTTCTGCTGACTTTTGCTCTGTGCTCTTATGAAGTCTATGCATTACACTGTACTGCACTGGTGTCAACACCAACCTGGTGACACCAAGCGCAATTCCCACTCATCTCAGCCTCCCAACATGAAAGACTGAGAAATCTACCTTCTAGCACCAGGAAGAGTTTCAACTTTTACATTTCTGTTTCCAGGACTGCACGTATGTCCCTTCTGTTTTGTATCTAAGCTGCTCTAAGCAGACCAGTGGTATGTCAATCAGGCTGTTCAATCTATAAATAGCGCTTGAGTAAGTCATGCTTAGCATGACCATCACTTATCAAAACACTGTGGCGCACACTAGATGCAATCACAAGTGAAACTTCTTCCTGAGGTAGTGGTTCTGAAGCAGAGGTAATTGAAACTTTTAAATCAAGGGTGGATTCCACGCAAGTTACAGGTATGGTAAAGAAACTGAGGAAGACCTGTTTTTTCCTGGCTGTCTTGGTGACTTTCCCCACCTTTCCACTGGGTAGTAGCCATATTTCCAAATCATTATTCTCCCACACCTACCCCAAATTGTGAGCCTATGTCTTTGTTACTTCTTAAACACATCCTGGAACAACTCATGGGTAAATGGCTAGCCTTTTCTAGACTCCTGTGTTTTCTGTGAAGATGATGGTGGGTTGGAACCTTGACATATACACCTCTGTTTTACTGTTACTGTCTTCTCCATTTTCCTTCTCAGTATATTCTAACATTAGATACGAATAGTCTCCTGGAGTTACACTTTGCCAAGATGATTTAGGAAATATTCTAACATAGGTTGTATATCATCATGTTAGGCAAACACATTTTAAAATATCTTGTTTCTATAAAGTCAAAGCTACATTTGTATTTCTGGGGAAGTTAAAAGTAACTCAAAGCTTTTAAGGCAAAGCCTTTGTTCACAGGAGAACACATGACATTTCTTTGTATCATCCCTGTGGGCAAGAGGCAGACAAGATCTCTTCCTTTGGTAACAAGTTTATCTAGTGACTGAAATTTTCCAAAGTGTATGCTCACATGATCCATATGGGTGGATTATAAAAAGGCTCCCTGTGAATTAGGGAGGATATTAACAATTTTTTCAATGTCATTGAACTCTCCATAAAAACCAAGAAGACCAACGAAGTTCCATTTTCTAAGGTAAAATAATAAAGAGCTAGAGGAAACAATATCTTGATGGCATAATTTGAGAAATCATTTGATATCTCATAGTTGGACAGACCTGACACAGTGAACTCTACTAAGTAGGAGGTCAATATATCAGTTACTGTGAGATTCCCATTTTGTTTGCCTCTAGGGTATTTTAATTGCAACAGCAAACCAGGGAATAGAAATGAAACTTTAATCACCTTTAGAGAGTAATCACACACACACACACACACACACACACACACACACACACACTCAAAAAAGTGATGCTGCTCATTTGAGCTATAACAAGACAATCCAGCAGCTGCCACAGCCTTCTGAGCACTGATGTTTTCTTAGGAGACAAGGATTGGCATAGAAGTGATTGTCTATTTCATGTCAGAACTATAAAATCCAGTCTTTATCCTGTGACATCACCTTCTCTGCTGTACCCAAGTCTATGGGTTTTTCAGCATCTTATACAATGTGCTCTGCTTTGATTATTCATCTTCCTAATCCGGCCAGATGAGTCCTTCGAGCCATCATTAAAATCATGATCACTTTTGTTCAGGGCTGCTGGGTTTCCGATGACAACCATCCTCATTTTCATTATCTGAACTCTTAGAAAATGTGGTCATGATAGTCACAATGTTGAAGAACTAAATTGACACTCTCTTGATACAAAGCATAAGGTGTAATAGGCAAGATCAGACAGATGAACTGTGAATGCTCGAATTACAGTGTATGTGGGTCTACCTTTATGTTTCCTCAATTGGAGGAGAACACCCATGGCTGAGAAACTAGTATGAGCTGCAAATCTTGTTAACTGATCTAAGAGTGGAAAATAATGACTATGGACAGTACAAAAACTACATAGTATCTATTTGACAATGGAGCAACATAGCTTTTCAAACAGGCCTATGCTGAACTGCTATAGGAGTTTTATGCTTATTACCCCATCTTCAGCATCTACCAGTACATATCAAGACTTTCTGGACCCAGGGGAGAGAGGATTTGCAGAATGTGGGGCTCAGAGTCCTGAAGCTAGCATTGTCCCAGGAAAATGGAGTATGCTTAGCAAGGATTTGGTGACATTCTGCTAAATGTGATCCGAGTTTGAACTGGAAAGTCATGTTCAAAACCAATAATAATTAAAATACAAGGCAATAGGTAGGTCAGGCAAACTCAATCCCATATCCAGTAAGTTATAATCCACATTCTAAAAAATGCAGAAATATAATAACTAAAAACCAACAAATATAATAACTGAGAACCAGCCATTTGTGTCTACCTAATATTAGAGATATTTAAAATAACTTAAAATCAGAAATCCTTCAAGGCCAGCCTGGTCTACAAAGTGAGTTCCAGGACAGCCAGGGCTATACAGAGAAACCCTGTCTCAAAAAACAAAAACAAAAACAAAAACAAAAACAAAAACAAAACCTTAAAATCAATAGGGCTTGTAGCTGTGATAAAAACAAACAAACAAACAACAAATATCATAGATGATGCAATATTTAGTCCAGATGGATATAATCCATTTTCTACCTATGGATCTTGGCAAAATCAAGCTCTCAATGTCTAGACGGACTAGACATCGTCTAAAATCCTGTTACAATAGACTGCATGCTTACACTTTACTTTTTGCTATTTATTATAAATACAGCAACAAGATTATTTGTGATTTTTTTGTAAATACCCTGCAGCCAGAATTGACAGGCCACTCTATTAGGAGCTAAGTTGTTCTAGGAAAGAGTAACAATTTTAATTTAGGAAAACTGATGGGTGTGGGAACATAGTCAATTCAGAAGAAGCACCCGCTGCTCTCTTCCTTCATCCATTCAGAAGGTTCTACTATGTATCAACAGTGACACTTAACAAAACACACAGAGAGGTTTACGTGGGGTGGGGGGTGATATTGAAGTAGCACTGGTTTAAAAATGTCAAGGACACTTCCTCATTACATGCTCCATGGTGACCAATGTCCACATATGCAATGAAACTGGTAAGAACTTGAAATCTTATCTGTATTTCTTAAATATAAACTATCAGGAATGTTCTGTTTTGAAGGTTCTGGAATACATCTGTAAAGCAGTTCCCATAGGCTATGTCTTGGAAACACCAATACAAATAAAACAACATATTAAATGGGATTCTTTCAAGCTCAGTGGAAGTCACAAGCTAATAGGAACTGGTTGGTACCCAGGGTCCCAGACGAGCATCAAAGAAGCAGGAACTGTAATGAAATTTCTATAAACTGCATTTACAAACCTGGCCGAGCATATCTCTCCATAGCATTAAACAGGGAGAAATGCTAGATAAAGTGTACACAGGATTTGGAGGGAAATGGCAAGTAAGGATTTCTTTAAGGAAAATTTTTAGGTATGCATACAATGTGTCAAACCATGGAGAAGGGGTAGGAGGAGAATACCACTCATCTCACACAAATGACAGGAAGCCCATGTTACACTTGATAGCTTGGGGTACTAATTTACTTTCCCTTACCATGAAGAAGACTTGAAGACTTGGGCAATTTTACAAATAAATGTTGGTTTATAGTTCTAGATCTATAGTTCTAGATCGAAGGGCTACATGGCTATGGCTTCCTTACTAGTGGAGAGACTCAAAGTGGTCTTGGCTATGCCACAGTAATAAATATTCACTGTGGTTATTTGTTTAATGTTGCCCTTTGTGTGAAGCCTCTGAGATTCAACCATGGAACACCATTCCAATTCATCTAAGCATGTCCTAAAGGGCCTGCCTCCGTGTGCCATATACCATAGTTGGATTAAATTTATACCCTTTAAATGTCTAACACTTTTTATTTCCAAGGCCCAAAAGCCTGGGGAACAATGCACAGGACACTTGCCACATGTCTTTTCCAATTTAATAAATGAGGGTAAACAGATGTCTGACTAACAATTAAGAAAGATAAAAAGTAAGATACTGTGGCCGAAGCTGTTTGCCAGGCTCGAAGGCTTGAAGGAATCTACAGGGCATTATGGGAAGCTGACCAAAGAGGCTTGAAGGAATCTACAGGGCATTATGGGAAGTTGACCAAAGAGGCTTGAAGGAGTCTACAGGGCATTATGGGAAGGCAAAGGCAAAGATACTCATTTCCATGGAGAAGGTGCATTGCAAATGCAATTCAAGACAGCATGATTTCGTCTCAGATGCTCTATTAGCATCAAAAGGAGCTGGCAACAAGTTCTTTTAAGCCTAGGCCTGCCATGAGGATCTGAAGTGAGCAGCCACCCAAGACTCCTTTGCTATCTTCAAGATAAAGTCAAGTGTTGAGAACCAACCCCAAAGTGTCCACGCAGCATGTAACAGAGAAGAAAGACTAGCCTCCAACTCAGACCAGAGCCAAGCCAGCTAAGTCCTTGTGGCTCTGAGCCTGCTTTTTATCCCTTGTCCAAACAGCTCACCTAGTGTGAGGCTCAGATAAAAGGAGGGGGGGGAGGAGGAGAAGAAGAAGGGAGAGGAGGAGGAGGAAGAGAGAGGAGGGGGAGGAAGAGGAGGAGGAGGGGGAGGAGGAGGAGGAGGGAGAGGAGGAGGAGGAGGGAAAGGAGGACTTTCTAGAACAGCAGCTAAGCTCTAGCAAGATCCAGCTAGCAGCAAAATATATATTACTGGAGGGTCAATTTCAGATTCTGGATTCAACTATAGATGTTTATACAAACAAAGATGATTTTGAGACTCAGGTGACTAGTCAGAGTTGACCAGTCTCTTAATAATGAGTAGAATGTTCTGACAAAAAACCTAATATTTCATTCAATGGCAAAGGAAGACCCTGTTTCACGGAACAAATCCCAGAAGCAAATGTAAAAAAAGAAAGGAAAACAGATGTGTTATAAAATGAGCAAAACAAGACAAAAACATAATATCTGTATTTTATAAAAATTAATGCTGGTAAGTAGTGGCACGTGCCTTTATCTCAGCATTCTGGAGGCAGAGGCAAGCAGATCTCTAAATTCAAGGCCAGCCTGTTCTACAGAGCACATTTAATGACAGCCAGGGCTACAAAGAAACCCTGTCTCAAAACAACACAAAATTAAGTTTTCCTACAAAGTATCTGATGATGACTGGGACATCTTGTAGATGAGGATACCCCACAAAGAGGACTTCAGCCATGGCCTTTAGAATCCATGGTACTTTTATGACCAACATTTCAGCTGATTCACCCCTGCAAGGTAGCTGCAGAATTGTTAGCATTCCCATTTTATAGGAGACAGACTGAGGATCAAACCTGCCTTGACTTCTCTATGTCTGAAAACACAGTTATTAGAAGATCTGAGATTCAGAAGTCTTCACCACACAGCCTTGTCACTATGTTTCATTCAGATAGATAGATAGATAGATAGATAGATAGATAGATAGATAGATAGATAGATAGATAGATAGATAGATAGATAAAATCATTCCTTCTCACAAGAGAGGATGACCTATCACTCCACTTATCTAACATGATCAGAGATGACTTCTCAGTAAATAAAACTGAAATAATTATAGCTGGCAGGCAGGGTTTTTAAGACAGTAACATCAGCTTTGAAATGAAGGCAAGAACATCATAAAACAGCAGGACGCCAAGCTTGGCAGAAGAAAGCCTGCTCCAAACCCCTGCCGGCTGCTCTTTATAGCTGGCTGGGTTTTGTTTGCCTCCTTTTAAATAATTTTTGGAGGAGGGGCTCCCTTTAATTACAAAGAAGACAAATACAATCTGTGTACAGGAAATGCTTATGGCATAAAGCACAAGGCTCCTTACTACTTCCTTTGTTTCTCACTTCCACAAAAGTGTAAGAAAAGCTGGTAAGTGCAAATGGTGAAGGCTCTGTCCTACTGTGGTTAGTTTTATGGGGCCTCAGTATTGCTTTTTCCTCTAAATTATCTTGACTCTGTTGTTCACTGTGCTGTGGATGTAACACACTCCTCTGTATTTTTAAGTAATTCCCAGTACTTTGCCAATTAAACATTCAAGGTCTTACACATGATTAGGTTGCACAAAGCCTGAATCTCTAGATCCTCCGCATTTCAGTCACCATGCTGAACCTCATTCCATTCAGGAAAAGGGTCATATGCTTATCACGACCCAGAGGAGACAGTTCTAGGCTATGAGATTTCACAGACTGGGTCAGCAGGTCCACAGTGGGTTAGGGTCCAGCCTCCCATTGTTTTGTGTTTTTAAGTTAACTTGGTTAGTAAACTGTAATTATAAAATAGACTAGAGTTTTGCTAAGACTTGGTGGAATCCTATCCTCTCTTACTGTTAACTAACTTACCTCTGCCTTTGTATTGAGGACGGCATGCACAAGAGCTGCACAAAAGCAAGCCAGGAAACCTCAGCGTAGGTGTGCAAGGGAACATGAAGTCCCTTCCCAATCTGAAGCGCTATTGCCACTGATAGCTGAGGAAGGAGGGAGAGTTAGGTGTCTTTGGGAATGCACGGCCTGGAGAACTGTCTACCTGAGTTCCAGGAGTTGCTTCTACAACTGTATACATATAGGTAGCCATAAGTGGGTTCAGCTGGTTATTATTATTATTATTTTAAGATCACATGAAATTTGGAGGTGAATTGGAGAAACTATACCTGTAGGTTTTGTATCTGCCCTATAGGAAAAAAAAATCTGGGAATACTTTTCTATAAACAAAGATTTGGGGTGTTCAACTTAGGGCCTGAAACATCTCAGGCTTTATCAAAAGAATACCTTAGGGCAAAACGATCACCCTAGAAGAGCACGGGTCCCCATAAGAGCATGAGCGAGCTGACAGGAAACCAGGAAAGGAATCCCTGAGCTTTGGTGTTGGTGCGCAGATATGCTTCCCTGCCTTCAGAAACAGCTTTTGGGAAATGTTCACTCCAGGCCCAGAGCATAACAGCCTTGTGATGCATTATTAATGTGTCTAAAGGGCTTTACAAAACAAACAAACAAAAAAAGCTCTATTTTTATTTTCATAGAAAGGGAGATGTTTATGCCAACACACAGTGGGAAGAAGGGGTATGAGGGTGTGAATATGCTGTGAAGGCCTGATCTCAATTTTAGGTTCCACACTTCCATTTGCCCACCCTCTTACCATGAAACCAGTCCATTTGCACTGCTTTCTGGATAATGAACTTGAAAAACTTGTTGTTGTTATTGTTGTTTTTACATCAACCCTGTACCTGTTAGTAGATTTGGATGTAGCAATGGTTTTTAGATAAATCATTTCACTGTAAATAAGACTTGTCATTTCTCTGTTTACCACATAGATAAATAATTTTCTCTCTCCCCTCCAGCCCCTCATCTTAGCTTCTCTTCCCCTCTCTCCTTTTCCTTCCTTCACTCCATCCCCTCCCCCTCTTTTCTACTTTCCTCTTCTTCCTCTCTTTCTCTGCCCCTCCCTCTTTCCCTTTCTTTCCTTCCCTCTTCCTCCCCACTGTCAGCATCCTTTAGTACAAGATCAAGCAAGGGACACACATGTTTTATTTTCTTTTCAGATGTAGTCTCATAGTGCCCTAATTGACCTTGAATATGTAATTCCTTTCTCTCAGCCTCCTGGGGAGCTGAGATTACAGTCATGTGTCATTATACCTGTGGCATGGTCCCCTTTAAGGTATTTCAACATCTTTTCACTGCCCTAAATTGTTTGTTAGGTATGAAATTTATAAACATTATGTGTCTTCACAGTCATGGTGGACTGGAGAGCTCTTGCCTTCTGGCTGCACACAGGCATGCTAGCATTCTGTCTAAACTCCATCCATAGTTACCTGGCAACAGCCAGGTAGGCCTGACTCACTATAAAAGGGGCTGCTTGTCCCCTCTTCTCTCTCTTGCTCTTTGCTCTCTTGCTTCTCTCTTGACCTCTAGGGCTTTTCCCTTCCCCCCTCCCTTCCCCATTCCTTTCCCTTCCCCCTCTTGTTACATGCTCATGGCCATGGCTGACCCCTACTTCTCTACTCTCTCTCTCTCTCTCTCTCTCTCTCTCTCTCTCTCTCTCTCTCTCTCACTCTCTCTGTTTTTCTCTGCCTCTACAACCCTCTTAACTCCTCTCCCCATGACCTGAATAAACTCTATTCTATACTGTACCATCATGTGGCTGGTCCCTCAGCAGGAAGGGATACCCTGACATGGGCCTGCTGAGACATCCCCTTCCCTCATACCTGACTACATATCCATAAAACATACCCCCTTTCTCTTTCTCTTTTTGTAAACACATCAGTTAGTATAGTGGAAGTTGTGGCTATTTTGAGGCTGTGGTTCCTGAGGCCCACAGATGGCAGTCCACTCAATTCCTTGTGCTTGAGGACTAGACAGGTATCCCCTGACTGTGTGCCAAAATGTCTTCTGATAGCATTATGAGATGGATCAGTGAGGATACTCTCAAATAATGTATATGTGTAATCCTCACCAACCCAGTAAGAATTTAGCACTCTCAAAACCAAGCTGAATGTAGTGTCCAGCTCTCTCCTCAGGACCAGACTGAAAGCTTTAGACAAACCTGTTAGTTCCACAATCTACAGGTTTGTCATAAGTTGAACCCCTTAGAGCTGGATATCTTTGGCCACCATGGTGATGAATATTGTATGTGATATAACCTACTATGTGCTTTATCCAGCTTGGTGAGAGAAGGAGACCTTGCAGTACAGAGAGCTAGAGGTACTGCCAGCAGCTGGGCCCTCAGAAGACAGTACATCACATCACGTCAACCATGTCTTCCTCCATAGCTCCTGGGGATGTTTGTAGTTACCCACCTTGGCTCAGGATGGCTGACTCATCAAGATGACATTGATGACTGACACCAGGCAGAAAGGAGGAACCCTCTTTTCTATTTGTAAACTTTATCTTTAGCAAGAAACAAGATGAAGCATTCTTCAGAAATTTGACAAAAGCCATGAAAGGTAAAGGCGAGACTCAGTCTCCACTACATCGAGACTGTGTTCTGCTGAGAGAGACAGGCTATCAGATAAGACTCAAACAATAAGTACCACTGCAACTCTGTCTAATAAAAACTAGCATCAGGGTGATGAGCCCTAATCTTTACTGAAGGATTAATATGGGCAGGACATGATTCAAAGTATATCTATTGAGTCACTTAATCCTTCAACTTATGCCTGTTTTTTTAGGCAAGAAATCAAAAATGAAAGAAAGATATGTAAAGCCAGCCTTCCTGGCTATGCTCTTAAGTACTACCTGGAGTTGTACCCAGCTCTTTATTAATACGTATTGAATGTCCACTCATTGCTAACTACTATGTCACTTTCAGTTAACTCATGAAATTGTCTAGTGATACAATTGTGCCTCTATATACTCTTTTGTAATAAAAGGGGCATAAAACTCAGCTCACACAGTTGTGGGGATTAAAAATCCATTTATAAATAATGGAGCTGAGGTTCAAAGTATTTGTGTGACCATCCCAAGGTCACCTATTGGCTCAAGATTCAAACCAAGGTGAGCTAACACCAAATTTAATACTCTCACCCCTACCCAAGGATGTCCCCTCAAGTAGCTAGCAACTAAATGATAAATAAATGGTCTCATCTATTGAATTAATGCTAACGTTTAAATGTGAGGTATTATTCACAAAGGGAAGGTATTTTCAGTGTTTGAAAGGAGGAACAATATGAGGGAAAAAGTTGGTATCAGAAGCTTCTGCAAGTGCTGACCTCCAAGGCTTTCCTGGGGTAAGTCTGAAAGCAGAGGTATCAGGAGGCTCTGCAACATGCCTCTCAGTCCTTGAGCCCTTCCCTTGAAACCCATTTGCCAGCCAGGGAATAATCCCGATTTAAATGACATTTCTGGAGGGAATTCCCAGAAGAGAGGAAATAATAAAAGTATTTCTCTGTCAATTTTTCTCCCTGTATTTAACTTTGGGGAATATCTTTGTTAACAGAGAAGAGCACACCAAGGAACCATTACCACTGATACAAGGAGAGAACGGATGGAAGAGGCCCTCAGCCACATCCTGCCAGTATCAACAGTTTAGCTAAATATAATAGCTATAACCTCCTCTCGGTTCCACTTTCTAGGCTGCTGGCACATACTTCTTCATTTCCTCGTTAGCTTTATGGAGTGCTTCTTGGTATATTTGCTCAATATGGTTTTACTTTCAACTGGTGCATCTCCAGGATGAACAGGGGCACTGGTCTCTTCTACCAAAAGCAGTTAGCAAACTAAAAGAGTATATGAGATGAACCAGTGTCCTTAGCCAAGAACCTAGCTTGTAGCATTGTGCAGACATGATGAGTGGGTACACTGTGATCCTCTTGTTTTTCAAGGGTGAGGCCAGCCAGGTATGAAACAGCAGCATTAAATCCATTCATGGTATCTTCTTGCTTCATACCTGGTACCTCCGTACCTTATGGGATTTATTTTTTTTTTAGAACCAGAGTCCTTTCTTCCTTATTATAGTTCCATTAGTATGTCTGACCCTAAATAGGCTCCGCAGCTCCAAGTCTATCCTGATCTCTTTTTGTTCCCTTTCAATTTCAACATGTTAAACATTCTGCATCCCAGAATCTTACACAAAAATAATTATTAGGAAAAAATACACTCAGAGAATTATTGAAGCAATAGCACACTTGATCTCATCTCTCTCCCAGGATTATCTGCATTTTATCAATCAGTTCTCAGAGTTGGAAATGCTTTCAATTAGAGAGTAAGTTCACTTGTAGCAATGGGATGGAGGGTGGATGCTGAGGAAACACAGGGTGGAGGCATAAAACCAAGGCCATATCAGTATGGGGATTAAGTAAGTCAGCTAGCAATTGTCATTAACCTTTCTCAAGACTTCTAAGTACTACATAGAACGTTTTCATGACTTCTATGTTTGCTTTGTACATAGGCAAACTTACCTACCAGTGATTTTACCTAAACACCTGAGACCTGAAGAGAAGGGAAGGCCTAGTGAATCTAAGTCCAGGGGGATCACCCTGTGTGAGTTCTAGCAACAAAAACACAACCCCTATGATTTCGTGAAATAAGAAAAGTTGTCTGTAACGCTGGTACCCTAGTTTTCTGATTCCTATTCCATAGGTTGTCAAGTCAATATAATATGATTCAATAAAGTCAGGGTTACCATGGGACCAATCCAAGTATGAAGCACACTCAGTCCTGAAATGATAGCTGTATCCAAGATGGTAATATATGAGCAGATAAGGCTTGCTGGCATTTGAACTAGAGTTCTGTCTTGTGTCTTAGCAAATCTAAATTATATCCCCAAATGGAGGTTTTCTAACTTTCAGATGCTTCAGTCTTCCAAGCAAGACACTGGGGTATCTGCTTTTGATTTCTTTCACAAGGTCTCACTCCCAGGATTCTTAGGTGATTAGAGCCCCCCTGGATTATGAATGTGCTTAGCTCTAGACCTTTAGGATTAGCTAAATTATAAGAGCTGAAGGTCTGTTCCATTGCAGATCATGGTGTCACAGAGAATATCCAGCATCCAAGTTCATCACTTCATTCTACAGAAGTGAGAACCTGGGCCTGGATGACAGCAATGTGCCTGCTCAGAGACACATCTGAAACTCTTACTTGCATCTATAATTGTCTCTGTGCACTAACCATGCAGCTTCCTTTCCCTGAGTGGTACATGCCATCAACACTAACATAACTGGTAGCTACCCTTTCAGAAAACTACTCTGGTTTGTCACTTCTCCCTGAGAGTTAACCAACCAGTAACCAATACTGATGCCCAGTATGTTAATCTCCATCTTCCCTAACCCAGTTCTTCTCTAATTTGTTCAAGTTCAAGGCAAAGCTAGGACCAAAAGGCCCCTTCAACACTTTCCCATTGATCATTGAAAAGGATGAATGATTGAATGAATGGATGAATGAATGAATGAATGCTCAAATATTTATTACAGACACTGTTTCAGTCTATTGCCTGATATTTCAATGTTCTCTCCCTCTGGATGTAACCACTGTGATAAGCATAGGGCAGGGAGGAAATGTTCCCTGCCTAGTGGAAGCACCAAAGGCCATCTGCAGTGTGTTTGGTGACCATGAGCTATCAAAGCTGGAATGGCTGTGTTGAAAAGAGACCTTAACTTGTGAGTAAGAAGAATGCTGCCCCTTCCTGGACATCCCTACCATGATATGGTTGATGACAGGAGGCAGAGCATACAGCTTGACTGTTTGCCAAACATCTGGGCTCAAAATCAAGCGGAAGAGTGACTCAAATCAAAGGGAAGGTAACTGGAGATAGTTTCCACGCCTACTATGTGCATCCAGACTGCCATGGTGATGTAGACATTGGTGTGCATCCTCAATCCCCAAATCCCACAGCTCTCTGTGCCAGATGCCTGGTGCTATATTAGTCCAAGAGTCGTGTTTAGAACTGAGCATCTGTTGGCATCTGCTGATGTGCAAAAGAAAAAGAAAGAAAAAAATACTAAAACTATGAATTGTTTCACCAGCTTTTGTGGTGCTTTTATTTTGCCCTCCTGACAAAGGCTGAGGAAAGCTCTCTCTTAGCCACCAATGGTTTCTAACATGGCCATGCCTCCTGCAACATGCTGTGTAAGAACACAGGACCCTGGGATGCTCCTTACCCATAATTCCAGGGAGAGGATCAGGTGAACTCACCAGAAGCATCTTTTGTCCCAAGCCATGGCTCATGAGCAGGTAACATCAAGAGGCCATCCCCAAACACAGTAGTTCCCAAGGTGCCAAGAAAAAAGTATAGAATATTTCTTTTGTTTCTGGACAATGGCATTGGATTGACAACTTGCTGTAGTTATGATTCTGTATCTTTATGTAAAAATGATCTTATCTCTTAACATGGATTAAGCAGAAGAGCACCAAGTAGCCTCCTGGCTGACAAGCCCTTTGCTAATCCCAGTTCAACCTTAACAAGCCTGAAGAAAGCCAAGGGGCTTGCTTGAGGCTATTCTCTGTTTTCATCCTTCAGTGAGGAAAGCAACTAGTCAACTGAAGAGGAGGGACTTGTCCATGAGTGACAGGGTCTCCCATGGTTGGAAGTCCCTGGCTGTTGCCATCAAGGTTCTGTAGGCCCAGCAACAGTGATACTTCTTCTTGGCTTGCTTCTTTTCACAATGTGGTCCTGCCAAGCATGTCATGATCAAGAGGGTCCCTCAAGGGATTCACCCTGCCCCATGATACTCAGGAAATGGAACATGCATGCTAATCAGGATGAAGATCTCCCAGGTAGGGAAGCAGGAGAGTTCTTAGGCCAGGCTTGCTTGTGGCCTTTCTTAAAGGGTGCATATGGATAGTTAAGTTTTGAGCTTCTAGGCTTTGTGGGTGAAAAATCTCTTGGTGTTTTCCCATTTAAATCTACTGGACAACTAGAGAAGTGACTTTAGCAGCTAAGGCAATTATAAGCTACCTACCATGCTTCCTTATTGCCTGAACTTAGCCAGTTAGGAGTCCTTGGCCCAATAACATGCCTCACACCCTGTATTTCTGCCTTTTCTTTTCCCAGGTATTTGCAAACCAAGAATTAAGGTTAAAACTCCTACATAAAACACACCACTGTTCTAGAGAGTAAAATTATCCTGGTTGGTGGATACACAACATGTGGCTTTGCTAGTGGAACCTGAACCTGATTTTCATCCTACTGAGTTGTACACCTGGTTTTATAGAAGCATTGCAATACTTCATCACCCCCAAATGAAGTTCATAGTCCTAGCCTGAATGACCTCTGCCTTCTCTTTTGATACCAACTTGCAACCTCCTGGCTCTATGCAAGAATAAAGGTTTTAAGATGTTGAAGACAATAGTTGTGTCGGGTGAGGTAGCACTGGTATAGAATGTCAGCACTCTGGATACTGAGTCATTCGTACCTTGAATTTACACCTAGCTATGGCTTCATGAGTTCAAGGCTAGGCTGGGCTATATAATAAGTGTCTTAAAAAAGCAAAAAAAAAAAAAAAGATAAAAGAAAGAAAAAGAAAAGAAAAGAAAAGAAAAAAGAAAAGAGAGAGAAAGAGAGGAAGGAAGGAAGGAAGGAAGGAGGAAGAAAGAAAGAAAGAAAGAAAGAAAGAAAGAAAGAAAGAAAGAAAGAGCAAAAATCAAAAGACTAAGCTGTTAATCTTGTCTTCAACACAAACATGAGAAAAAATGGGCTGGCAGAGGGCCTGCATGTCTACCTTTCTTCATTGTTCTTTTTATCTCTGATCAATGCCTTTGCCTCACATTTCCACCTTTGTTGTGCTTCCTCATTGGACTCTCTACCTTCATTGTTACCAGTGCTATCTACCTGCTACAAGATGGAAACTCAGAGCTTCCAAAACTGATGTCTCTACCCTTCCAGTGCCAATCCTTCCATGGAATGTGACCCAAAGATCACCCCCAAAGTACACAGTGGAATTTCTCTACCAGAGAAGATCTATTTCTGCAAAAAATTTTCAAGTTGTCATTTCCATTTTAAAAAGGAGATGATAAAAAGCACACACACACAAGCCATTATTTGTAAAATGCCTACAGATGATGAAGAGGAATACATACCAATATCCACACACATAAACACATAGGAGTGAGTGGCCACATGTGGATGTGTCACCCAGGGAGGCCAAGACAAACCTCTCAGATGAGGAGACCAATTAAATACTAAGGAAAACTTCAGGAATCAAGAAGGATTTCAGATTTCTTCTGGACATTCTTTACATCCATCTCTGCAGATTTATTTTTCAAATGCATTTTTTTCAAACTTCCATTTGAATTTGATTCCTACATTAGCTTCAAAACACAGTCACATGGGTAGCAGACACGCAGGGGTTACCAAGCCTGGGTCTCATTTTGGTATGAAAATGATTGCTAGCTGGAAAGGGTGATTTTTTTTTCTCCCTAGTCCTCTTCTGGTATTGCTTAGCTAAATAAACCCTGACACCTCAGTGTTCAATATCTTCAATTCTTTCCAGAGTTGACTAGTATTCCTTAGCTCTATTATTTTAAATGTAGGTGGATATTTTGAATAATGAATACCATGTCCAAGAGGGCCACCACCACCATCATTAGTGTCATCCTTTTCTTTCAAGAACATTTTGCAATGACTCAGTTATACCTATTCCTATTCCTTTAGACATGAACAATCAGAGGCTGTCCTAATTTTGTAAGGGGGACTGATGATAGATTCTAAATAATAGTGACAATGAATTTGAGTACCCTCAAATCTAAACTTTCCAGGCATACAGGGGTAGCTAACTTCCTATGAGCTATTAGTCTGAGAGGATCATGAGTCACCCCCAATACAATATAGGCAATTGATACTGCTGTTGGCTGCTCATGAGAACTAGCTGGTAAGGCATGATTATTGAAGGTATCATATGAGCTAATGGCAAGACAAAGAGAAAGCAAACTGGAACTTTGCTGGACACCTTCTCCCCACTGGCAAGCCTTTCAGAGTACTATGAAGAATACTGGAGAAAACCTGCCATCAACAATAGTCTTTCTTTGCTATGGGTTCTAGGTATGGTATAAGTTACCAGCCAGGCAAGATATGCCCACTAGGGCAATAGTAGCAAGTTTCTTATAAATATAATCAACTTCTTCTGATGGGAGTTAGGACTCATTCCACAGGAAGAAAGCCACATTTGTTAATGTCCACTACCATCAAACATCCATGGCTAGGGAAGTCCTAGGCCCTACTGTAGACATTATTGCTGTTGATTTGCTTCATGAATATGACATGCTCATTACATTACATGCTGGCTTCCAAATACTTATATTTTTACTCATAGAGGTACATTGCAGAAAAAGGGGGTAGGGTAGAGAAATTAAGAATTACAAGAATCACAAGCAATGGATGTAGAAGGTTGACTTCCAGGAACTACATGGCTCATGAATTCACAACAATTGTGATCACGTGCACAAGACTGGACTTGTCAACTCCTGTCACAGAGGAAAAGACTTATGAGACCCCACCTTTCTCCTAGGATTTAAGTATGATTAATGTTTGATGGAAAGAGACTTTCTTCAGTGGTGTAGTCATCTTTCAGGTACCCATAGGTCTGTAAACTAAGCCTCCTCTACAATCCTGTGAGCAACCCAAGTGAAACTCATCAGGACACCAAAACAAACAAACAAACAAAAAATGAAAACAAACCCAAATCATTTAAAAGACATGGAAATACAAGGACATAAGAATTGATCAATTCACATTCTTCTACATGCTAACCTCCAGTTGAGCCAGTAACATTTGTTGAAAATGCTGTCTCTTTTTCCACTGAATGGTTTTAGCTCCTTTATCAAAGATCAAGTGGCCATAGGTGTGTGGGTTCATTTCTGGGTCTTTAATTCTATTCCATTGATCTACCTGTCTGTCACTGTACCACTACCATGCAGTTTTTATCACAATTGCTCTGTAGTACAGCTTGAGGTCAGGGATAGTGATTCCATCAGAAGGTCTTTTATTGTTGAAAATAGTTTTTGCTATCCTAGGTATTTTGTTATTCCAGATGAATTTTCAAATTGCCCTTTCCAACTCTGTGAATACTTGAGTTGGAATTTTGGTGGATCAAGGACCTCCACATAAACCAGAGATATTGAAACTTATAGAGGAGAAAGTGGGGAAGAGCCTTGAACATATGGGCACAGGGAAAAAAATTTCCTAAATAGAACACCAATGGCTTGTGCTGTAAGATCAAGAATCGACAAATAGGACCTCATAAAATAGCAAAGCTTCTATAAGGCAAAGGAAACTGTCAATAAGACAAAAAGGCAAACAACAGATTGGGAAAAGATCTTTAGCAATCCTAAATCAGATAGGGGGCTAATATCCAATATATACAAAGAACTGAAGAAGGTGGACTCCAGAGAATCAAATAACCCTATTAACAAATAGGGTACAGAGCTAAACAAAAATTCTCAACTGAGGAATACTGAATGGCTGAGAAGATCCTAAAAAAAATGTTCAACATCTTTAGTCAACAGGGAAATGCAAATCAAAACAACCCTGAGATTCCACCTCACACCATTCAGAATGGCTAAGATCAAAAACTCAGGTGACAGCAGATGCTGGCAAGGATGTGGTGAAAGAGGAACACTCCTCCATTGCTGGTAGGATTGCAGGCTGGTACAACCACTCTGGAAATCAGTTTGGTGGTTCCTCAGAAAACTGGACATAGTACTACCGGAAGATCCAGCAATACCTCTCCTGGGCATATACCCAGAAGATGCTCCAACATGTAACAAGGACACATGCTCCACTATGTTCATAGCAGCCCTATTTATAATAGCCAGAGGCTGAAAAGAACCAAGATGTCCCTCAACAGAGGAATGGATACAGAAAATGTGGTACATTTACACAATGGAGTACTACTCAGCTATTAAAAACAATGAATTTATGAAATTCTTAGGCAAATGGATGAGACTAGAAAATATCATCCTGAGTGAGGTAACCTAATCACAAAAGAACACACATCGTATGCACTCACTGATAAGTGGATATTAGCCCAGAAGCTCAGAATACCCAAGATACAATTCGCAAAACACATGAAATTCAAGAAGAAAGAAGACCTAATTATGGATACTTTTATCCTTCTTAGAAGGGGGGACAAAATACCCATGGAAGGAGTTACAGAGACAAAGTGTGGAGCAGATACTGAAGGAATGACCATATAGAGACTGCCCCATCTAGAGATCAATCCCATATAGACTACCAAACCCAGTCACTATTGTGGATGCCAACAAGATCTTGCTGAAAGGAGTCTGATATAGCTGTCTCCTGAGAGACTCTGCCAGTGCCTGACAAATACAGAAGTGGATGCTCACAGTCATCCATTGGATGGAGCACAGGGTCCCCAATGAAGGAACTAGAGAAAGTACCCAAGGAGCTAAAGGGGTTTGCAGCCCCATAGGAGGAACAACAATATGAACTAACCAGTACCCCCAGAGCTCCCTGGGACTAAACCACCAATCCAAGAAAACACATGGTACGACTTATGGTTGTAGCTGCTTTTGTAGCAGAGGATGGCCTAGTCGGTCATGAATGGGAGGAGAGGCTCTTGGTCCTGTGAAGGTTCTATGCCCCAGTATAGGAGAATGCCAGGGCCAGGAAGCAGGAGTGGGTAGGTTGGTGAGCAGGGGGATGGGGGAGGGGATAGGGGTTTTCGGAAGGGAAACCAGTAAAGGGGGATAACATCTGAAATGTAAATAAAGAAAATATTTAATTTTAAAAAAGACATGGAAATAGAAAGGGGAAAACATGAGAGGAAAGAAAATAGAGAAAGTGAAGGTAGTGGGATGTGAATAACAGAAATACATTATGTACATGCATGCAAATGTCATAATGAACCTCACTGTTATCTACAATTAATACATTAAGAAAAACATTAAAAAATAAAACAAACCAACTTCTCAGGCACCAAAGCCTACTGCAAGACTGCATTACCTCTAAAGATAAGGGACTTTTCGAAGAATGACTGTCAAGGGCAAAATATGAAAAAATAAAAATTGTGGCTTGCCCTCCACATTTGACCTTCACAGAAATGGACATGAGGCTTCACTTTTGTGGCCTTGAATTTGGACCATGCCCGGACTTTCTAATGCTACTCAAGTCCTCTCTAACTCAGTATTTAAGCCAGCATCTGAAGCTGGTCCCATGTCTTTTCTGCCCACCATCCATATTCATAACAGGCTTTACACTGTAGGCAGCTCACAAAGCTCCCATGCCATCCATGGATGAGGATGAGGTGGGACAGCTCCACAACAACCATGCACTCAGAGCATCAGCTCACAATGTACCTGGGGTTGGAAGATCTTCAGATCATTAAAAGCAAATGGTAAGGATCTTAGGCTTTGGGATTATGGAGACCAGCAATACCTTTAGGTATCTGCATAAGAGGAGCTGGCCCCAGAAGAGCACATATGCCAATAGAATGTGTTATTCTACTTCATTATACCTGGTTGTTGGCACCCTAACATGTATGTGACACGTATTCAAACAGAATCACCTGATTCTCATACTGTGAAGTGCCCATGAATGTATCCAGAATCTCTCAGTAACAGGAGGCAGGTTTCTTTAAGGGAAAAATTGGGGTTTGGGGATATTGGTGTCTTTGTCCCACCTCATCCATAAAACATTCTATGACAACCCTGGACTGCTCTGCCCTTGTTTTTCTGCCTCTGTGTCTTCCCTATTCCCAGCTCCCCTCACTTTGGCACATATACAAGACCTTATCTTGCCACATGATACGTGTTTCATAAACACATCATCCTCCCTCCGAGCCACAAGCTCCGCAAGGGCAAAGACCACGTTTGATATTTATTTTCTATGTCCCATGGCACACAGCATAGCATGAGGCCCAGGGCAGGCTTGAGATCTGTACCTGTTGAACTGAGTTGAATTTTAAGGATAGTTTGCTGTTGCCAGTGACAATATTATTCAGAGACTCATCAAAAGGCAGAGCTGGCTGCTTCTCCCACCCTCCTCAACTCGCCCAGATGAAGACTACAGGCCTTCACACTTTTAAGTGCTAGTTAGGAATCAGAATCAGAAAGCAGCTGGTGACTTTCAACAAAGAACAGATTGTATTTCAGCAATGGATTGTGGGAATTGATAGATTACCCACCAGAGACTCTTGGCCAAACCCTTTGGTGTTATCTGGAATAAAAGGGTAATTCAGAGATATGCCAAGTATCAATTTCCAATTACTCTCTCCTGACACAATTCTGCCTCTTGCAGAAACTCCCAGGGGATCTGCTGTCCCCTATCAGCCCAGATCTGGCTTAGCTTTCAGTCAAACAGGTACCACTAGGCAGCACCCTGTTTGGCCTCAGTGTGACAGTGTCCTCCTTTGACACACAGGCTCCCTTTTGAAGTCTTCAGTATTGGCTTTCACTCTCACTGGAGAGCCAGCTGAAGTGTGAAAGGCCTTTTAATATTATACTGTGAACAACATGTGTCAGGAGGGGATGGGGATAACTCTAACACCTGCAGCAAGCTGCTGTCACCAAGGTTTCCCAAACCTTAATTTGCATCTGGATGTTGAATGTGGAAAACAAAGACTCCTGCCTGACTTGTACAACTTCAACTGTAACCAGCAGGGGAAAGAAATAAGAGTCCCTATGGTTTTGACTTTGATATTCAAACACAGAACAGCATTTCCACCCTCCAGATCACAGACAGCCGACCACAAACTAATTTTTAAAATCTTTGGTATTAGAGAATGTAAAAACTGAAGATCTGCAAAAAGCCAGAAATCACATGTCTCCTTTATTACAAAGTAATGGAACAGAATTTGGAAAAACCAGGAAACATCTCCAGGTCCATAAATCAGCCCCATTGGAAGAGAGCGCAAATGGCTAGCACCTGGAATGAGCCTTCATCTGCAGCGGGGGCTCAGCCTAAAGAATAGAACTCCGGGCCAAGGCTCCAGACCGTGCTCTGTGATTAATGACTTGAGCGAAAGGTCTCAGTTGAGACTGAACAATTAGCTTGTTCCCTGCACAGCCCAGAACTCTGCACAGCGGAACTATGTCTTCCCTGATTGTTCAGATTGACCTAAATGCAAGCCAGCCCAAGGAGCCTCGGATGTGTCATCGTCAGGCTGTGGTGGTCAGGAGGGGCCTGGCATTCATCAGGATTACTTTAGTCAAATCATCTGCGTTGACTCTGCCTGCATGCCACAACCTTTATGCTCCTTTTCAAGTTCAAGAACCATCTTAAATGAGGCCATAGCATTGGCCTCAATCTGTTGATGGGGAGGGAGGAGCCCTCATCTCAGAGGATTACAAAGGGACAGCATATGGCCTGGATCATTTCTGTTCATTCGTGGGGGGGGGGGGACACTTCTAAGAGAAATTGAAGACCCTTGAGATTAATGGCTCCTCCTGCCCGGCCTGTATTATCCACCTCTCAATAGTTTTCTCTGCTCTCTTTCGTGTCTTCCAAAGCATTTTGGTTACACCAGTCTCTCCCCCTATAATCAGCTGCTAGACTCTGCAAGAGCTAGAGCTTCATGCAAGTCCCCTGGATGCTTTCTCTTTCCAGTGGTGGGCTGATGATGAGCAAGCAAGGTGGTAGTTCCAGAACCTGATTCTGAAGGTGCAGGTACAAGGAGGGGAATAGTCAAGGGGTCAGGCTTCCTTGATTTCCATCTCTTCAAACCGATTTGATTTGGGGGTTGGGGGAACAGGTCTACCAAAAGTAGATAGTGCCCGCATTCCAGAAAGGCTTGGAGGGCCTGAGCAACCGGCCACCTTGCAGACCATCTGCTGTACTGACACGCAGCAGGTCCTCGTCCTGCCACCTCTTGGCTCTCAACTTTGTCTACAAGCACTTTCCTCGTGAAAGCACCTGCCTTTAGGAGCTGAAAAGCATGAATAAAGCACAAAGAACTTGATAGTAACTATAGAGGTAGCCGCACTCAAACCCATGGGCCAAGACTTCCTTAGCACACTTAGGACAACTGCCTTCATCACTCTACCAAGGCAGGTGTCATCACTGTCCCCATTCTGAAGATAGGGAGACATGGAGCAACTCAGTGTCTTGTTAATCGCCAAGGCAGTATGTGAAAAGGTCAGGGCAGGACTCCATCAGACCTTGTTCTTCCGTGCTCCGTGCTATGGTTGACAGCTGCCTCTGTCTCTGGGCAGTATGAGTGTGCAGTCCCTGCTGCTGACAAAGTTGGGGAAGAGCTAACAGCATCTGCTGAGGAAGTCAGGCTTGCTAAATCCTGTCTCTGCCATGCCATGCAGGACCTTAGGACCTCAAGTCTCTAAGATCACTGTCCTCTCTCATGAAGAAGTGGGATCATAAGATCTATCTCACTGTGCGTGGGGTGGGGGATAGATGAAGTTCTGTATAGGTCTCAGCACAATGCCTACCAAGGATGGGATGGGGTAATGGCAGCTGTCATTAGTAATGATCAAATATGCTTTTATTCTTTGAAGGGACACAGCATGATTGAAGATTAAGGCAGAAACAGTGTCAGATAGGAGGGAAGAGAGGTCGATGTGGAAACACAGGTCCTTATAATGACCTCAGAGAGGCAAAAACTGTAGAAATGTTAAAAGTACACATAAGGACTACTTAGCTTCCTGGGCTTCCTCTTTCTATATGATTCTTAGTCCATTTATCTCCATGAAAGGAGTAATTTTGTTATTATTTGCATGTGTTTACATGTGTGTACAGGTCCATGTGTGTATGTACACATGCGCTTGTGCGTGTGTGTGTGTGTGCATGTGCCTGTGCCTGTGTGTGTCTGTTTCTGTGTGTCTGTGTGTAGGCCAGGAGTCAATGTCAGGTGTGTTCCTCAATTGCTCACCACCTTATTGTTTTGAGACAGGGTCTGTCACTGAAGCCAGACCTGACTGATTCAGCTAGACTGCAAGCCCCAGAGACCCTCCATCTCCCAGCTATACAGTTACTGGGTTGCAGTGTCAGGCTCTAGTTTTATGTGGATTCTGGAATGATGAATTCAGATCCACATATTGGTATGGCAAACATTTTATAAACTGAGTCATTTCTCTTGGCTTTCTAATTTTGATGAATATATTTTAAAAATATATGTACACACACACACACACATTGAGATAGAAATAAAAAAGAGATGGCCAGACTGAGGGAATTATAATAGTGTTCCTTTACTCCTGGTATAAGAACAAGGCAGCCCCGT
This sequence comes from Mus caroli, assembly GCF_978045245.1. Classification (NCBI taxonomy): domain Eukaryota; kingdom Metazoa; phylum Chordata; class Mammalia; order Rodentia; family Muridae; genus Mus; species Mus caroli. The sequence continues at coordinate 16,038,925 of NW_028227267.1, read as the reverse complement.
GTCCTTCCTCGACCTGTGTGGCTGCTCTGGGGTGAAGCAGGCATTGCATCCTTCACTCTGCATTCTCCTCATGCTCTTGGCAACCCCTGACACATCACATTCTCCGCATCAATAAGGACCAGTGCCAGTTCACACTAAATTGCCTTTGACTACATTTAACTGATCTAGTGTTTTTTTATGATTCTTTCCTGTTGTACCATTTTTCACTTTTGACTTTATAATTCTCTGCTGACTTTAAATAGCACTTCACCAGACTACCCTGGATGATTCTTAATAGAGATTTAGGGGATAGGGTTGTGTTGTGGTTAGGATTCAGATTCTCCTTCAGCAACAAGGAGAAATTAACTAGGTGGTTTTGTCCCGAGTGCCCATTTATACAGGGAATGGACGGAGGGTTTATCTTCTTCAAAGCCTTGTAATCATGACACTGCAAGATGATGTTCAAGAAATAAAAAGTTTGTAGTGATAGCTTCTACACCACAAAACCACCGTACACGTTCCCTGCAGCTTTGCGTGGCTGGGATAATAGACCAGACAGCAGTTGAATTACTTACTGAATGGCAGGGAAGATTTGCCCGAATTCTATCCTATGACCCAGACAAGGCTCGGTCCCCTGAAGAGGGAGAACTAACTCACATGACCCTATGCCAACATGACAGTGTCTCTGGTCTCTACAGAGTCCTTCCCAGAAAACACTGAAGCCAGGTGGCCTTCAGCCCCAGGAAGAGGTGCTATGAAGAGGAAAATGATTAGATAGAAAGTCCCTAAAACAAACCTCTGTGTGTGTGTGTGTGTGTGTGTGTGTGTGTGTGTGGTTGGGTAATGCATTTGTTTGCATGTGCATGTGGCCAGCAGAAGACAAAATCAAGTGACAATTCCTTAGGAAGAAGCCAACCTTTTTTTGAAGGGGTGTAAAAAGTCTCTCACTGGCCTAGAGATAGTCTGTTAGGCTAGACCAAGGCCCGTGTCCCTGCTTCCCCAGCACTTAGGTTCCAAGATCACTCATCTTTATTTCTCTATGAGTTCAGGGGACTGGGATAGAGTGCAGGTCCTTGGCCTTTAATGACAGAGTGAGTGCTTCTGCTTTAGCATTTTTTAAAAGCTGGAATAGTTGTCCTGAATTAATTATGTTTTGAAAATACAAAATCAGTAATTCAGTAAGGACTTGAATTGTGTCATCATGTAAAGATCTTTTCAACAGAACAACAAAGGCAGATTCCTTCCCCGCCAGCTTTTATACATCTGCAGGCCGTCACCAAGCTTGCAAACAGACAAACCCTTTGTTCTTCCTCATCTGGGCACATTGCTCTGCCTCCTCCTCCTCCTCGTCCAGCTGCAGAAAGTGCTACTTTGAGAGCTCAGTTTTCTTTTGCATGGCTCTCTTCATGGGATGGAGACCCTGTAAAAGATGCTGGTTCGTGTCACATTTTTAATGCCATCATATAGTGGTACCATTCAGTAAGTTTCCCTTCCTCTTGATTTTGTAATTTAATCCATAGTAAATACCATTCTCCTTTATTTAACGAATCATCTTGGCTGGCCCCAGATTTGTGGGCTGTTTTGTTAGTTTGTTTGTTTGTTTGTTTCAGTGCTATAGGCTAAGTGACAGACATGGTCACATGGCTCTGGGCATGGTCACTTGCTTTTCCTGGGGTAAAATCCTATGACGCTTGGATCGTTGACTTGTTACATATTCAAACTGACTAGAAAATGATTTTTTCAGCATAAATATGCTAGTTCACATTTCGACTAGAATAATTTTTGGAGGTTCTGTGCTTTTTCAGTTCTTGCTAATGCTGTAGTTTTAAACTTCTGTTCAGCCAATGGACCAAAAAAATGTGCGTTTTATGATTTCCATGTACATTATGCTTGTTTAAAAACAAAAGAGAGTATTTTTAATAATTTGAAATGAAATTCTTTTTTAAAAATAGGTATGAGGGATGGGGGCAATCTTGCAGAGGACCCTTGTTTGGTTGCCAGAACGTTAGTGGCACTTCATAACTGTCGGTAACCCAGTTCCAGGGCATCCAGCACCCTCTTCTACTTCCATGCAGACTAGACATGTATACACCCGTCAGAACATTCATATAACAAGATAAAAATAAATATATATTTTAAAAATCACCGTGAAGTACAATCTTTGCACAGAGTAGATATGAATCCATGTCTCCATGGATACCATGTAAACAGATACATGCAAGTCACTGTACCTGTGTTATCCTTACATCTGCTACCCATCTGCATATTTACAGTGGTAGTGGCAAGCTGGGTCCTGTGAGCCAAATCTAGCTCACCACCTGTTTTTCTAAATAAAGCTTTATTGGAACACAGCCATGCCCACTTGCTTACACACCAGCTCTGAACACTTATACTCTATGGCAGGAGTTTGGGGAGTCAGAAAGACCATCTGTCCTGCAGAGCCTGAAGTGCTTACCAGGCCTTTACAGTAGAAGGTCACTGACCCATGACTTAGAACATCTCCATTTATAGACATGGATGTTCCACACTGCATGTGTCCCCTCAAATCAGTTCCTCCTGAATGGCATCCTTTATGAAATGCTTTCCCCTTCCACTAGGGCACTCAGACAGACAACCTAGGCATCATCTCATACTCTTTTCTCTAATTTACCACCAGGCACAGAGACTCCCCAATTATCCAACCTTCCTATCTGTGCTCCGATAAGTCCCTTTCTCTGCATCCTCTCCCATCTCTCTGCGTCAAGCCTTCCACTTGCATAAACAACCCTCTAAACTAATGAACAAGTTCCCATCTTTCCTCATTCTCTCATGCAAACAAGATACCAGACCAATTCTGACTCTTTTTGTTTATAGATTTGAATTTCTGTGTGCTATCTCTTTCTAATCTTTAAGGTTCCTGAAAGACCTCTGCCATCTCTGCACATGCCAACAAAACCTGCCACAGCAGAAACTTGACAATGATTTGGACTGACATTGCAGGACATTCGGGGCTACCATACCACTTGCCAGTAGGGCCTAGAGAAAGCAGATACTCACCTACAGCTAGGGCTGAGAAGGCCAGAGCAAAGAGGCTCTCACTGGTATCATTTAATGCAGTGCTTTTCAAACTTCTATGTGCAGAAGACTCCCAAGAGCTCACTCAATTCAAAACAGCCATGTGAGGAGCCACCACAACTCCACAGAGTTAGAATCTTCAGAAAAAGATGCTAACATGATCATGCTGCGAATGTGCTTCTTAGCAGATTCTTACATAGGCTACATAGTCAGCATCCTGCAGCAGACATTATCCCACCCTACCACATCAGCTATGATGGACCAGTATATCCCAACCATTTCTATATGTGCCATACCTATTATAGGCTTGTTCACTTTCCCCCACAGCCCAAGAAGCCTGGTTTGAAGGCAAAGCTAATTTTCACTCATTCTCTCTCCTCCCTAAAAGTCGAGGGTCCCTCTAACCCGATCCTCCCTCCCACTCTTCTTCCCCTTTGTCACGTATCCTCTGTGTGTACTATGTATATGCTGTGTGCATGCTTGCGGTATGCACATGTGTGGATACAGATATACATGCAGAGACACAAGGAAAGTCCTTCTCTGTCACTTTTCATTATTATCTTGTATTATCCTATCATACCTGGAGCTAGGCAGGTGGCAGTCAGGGCCCAGTGATCCTCCTCCTACCAAATGTTGCTATTACAAGCCCAGGCACCGCCATATCTAGCTTTTTACATAGGTGCTTGGATCTAAACTCAGGTTCTCAAGTTTGTGCAGAAAGCACTCTTACCTACTGAGCCATGTCCTCAGCTGCAGACTATCATTCTATCAGAGCTGCCTTCTGATTCCCAGGTTCTGTTTTCAGTGAATGAGACTGTCTTACCACATGCTAGTATCCCTTTCCTGTATGCAGCACTGCCTTAGGGGAAAGACACGCAAGCAGAAAGCTTGT